>NC_059166.1:45197733-45523894 GCF_019923935.1 Bubalus bubalis
CATTTCTTGAACACTTTTCTCCTAAGTAGCCCTGAACACTTTCGCTATGGTTGGGAAGTTCAGGGTACCCCGATGGAGAGAAACACAGTTTGTTGTTGTTGTTGTTTCAAACTATAAGGGAACCACTAGGAATGGGCTGCAGCTCTGAAAGGAGGTCACACTTCGTCACTAACACAGGACTAGGAGCCATAGTAAGTTTGATCACTGGAGAAGCAAGGCATCTCCCTTGTTTCACACTCCAAGGATTTTTGCTGAAAGAACATTTGCTGCTTATTCATCATTGCCAGAAATATTATTCTTGGTGCCTTAGAAAGGAGGGCAGAATATCAAAAGACTTGACTTAGAACTAGTATGGAATTACTTTGTTTTCTTGAGTCCATTAGCTCTTCCGGAAAAGCAGTAAATTGCTAATCATTTCTTGCATACCTGTGCCCCTCCACTGGTGTAAATGAGTTATATTCAATCAGAGAAGTTATAATGAGTAACATTTAGGCATAATAACTGAGTACTTAGGCTGTAACCCAATTTTTGTTGTTCAATTGTTCAGGAGGAGAGATGCAGGCTACTTGAGGAGTTTTGGTCTGGATTCCTATGGCATTACATAAAACATTTATATTAACACCCAATGAGTTTGACATGATTAGCGTCATTACAACGAATTCCAAAGGGATTAATGAGGATTTGCTACTTGTAGGAAGCTGTTGCCTAGCAGAGACTGCCATTGTATAATTCCAGGGTGGTCACATTTTTGTCAGAACTTTTGGATTACAGATCTTCAATAAAAACATCTGTAAACTGTTATAAGATTTACATTCTTCCCCCTCTTAGAGATGACATTGCTAACTCTACTGCACTACTGGGGCTCATTTCATCTAGCAGTCATTTCTGCAAGCACTTCATAAAAAACAATTATGGAATTAATTGTGATGTTTCCAGTCCAGTATTCATTTATGATATCCTCTCCACCTGTAAACTCCTCTCCCAGTTGCCTTGTAGAGGTAAAACAGGATAATTTCACAGCCTATAAAATATGTGGGGTTTTTTGTTTATATAAAATCTATAACAAGAACTCTACTGGTAGAGAACATACAGTTCTAGTGTCATTTTGTCCTGCTCAAGGGAAATAAAGCCTTGTCAACTTACCAGGAGATAAGTTCATTCAAACTCTGTGTCTCCCTTTCAGCTGTCCTTCTTGAAAGGGCTCCTTCACATACCCTCCGACGGAAATTCAAAAATTCACTGAATGTTTTCTTTCTTGAGTTATTTTTAACTACATCAGAAAAGAAAAAAAAAGCATACTCTGAAGCTTGAACGTATTTCTAAAAAGGAGAAATGTGTTTAATCTTCCCAAATTCTCACACTTTTTTTTTTTTTTTTTTTGACTGGAAGTTCTATGTTGTATTTTGACTTGGTTTGTTTGTGTTATTTCCTCAAACTCCACAAGGTTGAGCGGGCACCTTTATTTCTAAAGTTTATATTTAAGCCATTTCCTAAGATGCGCGGTATCTAGGATGAAGGAAAAGAGCCGTGAAGACAGAGCAGTCTGGCAAAGAGTAGTTTTGGAACTGACATGCCAGGCACTAGAACACAGTGAGTTGAGCCGTATACAAATAAGAATCTTCATTTGATTTCTATGCAATTGGGAGCCTTGAGCAGTTACTAAAGCATAGCATCAAGTATTTCAAAATAGCTCAGTATTTTCATGTCTGAGTTTTTCTCTCCTACCTACAGATCCACAGGACAATCACACATCAATTTTGGAGCTACAATACAGATACCACTTATCTGACAGCTGAAGGTGTAGATTAAGCATCCATTTACCCTAAAGGCAAATGGCAGTTTTTTAGATAGTGTGGGTCAAATCTAAGCAACTTGTAGAAGCTGTGTGTGCGTGTGTGCTAAGTCGCTTTAGTCGTGTCCCACTCTTTGTGATTCTATGGACTGTAGCCCATGAGGCTCCTCTGTCCATGGGATTCTGTAGGCTGTATCTGAAGCTAAACAATACATGAATATAGAGATCTGATGGGGGAAGGTGTGTGTTAAAAATCTGAGAGCTAGAGGACTCACACAAGAGGTTCCACCTGAATAGAATTGCATTTGCATTTCAAAAAAGGCAGTGGGGATTACTTCAAGCAACTTTTTGAAAAATTCAGTTCATTGGTGGCTCAGTGGTAAAGAATCTGCCTACCAATACAGGAAACGTAGGTTTGATCCCTGGGTCAGGAAGAGCCCCTGGAGAATAAAGTGGCAAACTACTCTAGCATTCTTGCCTGGAATGGAAGACAGAGAAGCCTGGCAGGCTCCAATCCATGGGGTTGCAAAAGACATGACTCAGTGACTAAGCAACAGAACAATAAACATTTGGAAAATGAATGCCCTTTTGAGCTGCATCCTTCAGAAAATGGGACCCATTACAATAAAGGGGCAGAGGTCATATGCATCTTGGCCAACAACACATTGATTCTAGATGCAACCCACAGCCATGGTTTTCCTACCTTGCAGAGGGATTCGAGGAGGTAAGATGGTGGACCTTTCACATGTTCCTGATGATGTGTAATTAAAAACTACTACACAAGGAGGTTGAAAGGTGATAGAACAATTTTGTATCTTCATTGTGGTTATGATTATGTGAATCTCTACACATTCTAACACACATAGAATTGTACATCAAAAGGAATCAGTTTTACTCCATGGAAATTAAAAATAGTAATAGAATTATAGTTAAATTCCAGTTCAAAATAGTTCTGCTGCTTGTCAGAGAAGAACAAGAAGAGGGATTTGATTGACAGATTAACACATTAAAGTAAAAGCTAAAAGAAAGACTGATGTAATAAGATATAGTACAAACAACAATTATATTTTCAAAAAAGACATTAAAAATTACCAAAAATTGGATGTGTGAGTGATTTGTAAGGCTGTCCCATCAGCCTATTATGAAAGCTGACTCCTCTGCCAGGCATTCATATCTCTTATAATATGCTCTTAACCCACCTTTCAGGTTGCATCTCCCTCTACAGCCTCAGCAGTACAGAAATCTAAAATTTATAAGCACTATTTTTCATAACACATTTGGTGACCAAAGTTGATCTGAACTGACATGAGGCTATTTATGTCCTTTATGTATATCACTTTGTGCAAATATTTGCATGTTAGATGTATAAATACTACTGTATTTGATTACTAGTTGCTTCCCAGATGTTACAGGTGTGTTTTATATACAGTATGTGAACTGCATCCTTTTTTTAAAATCTGAAAAATTCTGAATTGCAAAAATATATCTGACCCCAAGGGTTTTCAATTAAGGATTAGAGACTGTTCCAAAGACTGCTTCTCAACATAACACACGGTGCCTCCTACCATTCAGACATGTTTTGAGTATTTATGGCTTTACTGTATTTGTTGATATTACTCCCTGAGTCTGGATGTACAGTTTTCCCAACTCAGCCATGTGAGAACCAAGTTTACATGCCACTCACTGCCTCCAAGATCATTCCAGCTGGGCTTTCCCACTTCTTTCTTTGCTAATTCTAATCCTTTTTTATCTCCTAGATTATAATTTTCAAGAAAGCACAGACTACTCTGATGAGCAGGAAACTCTGGGGATGGTTATCATTGTAGCAAGTTTTGTTCAAAGGATGCAGATTCATGATTTGTGCTTGAATCAGAAAACCTCTGGAGCAATGATTACAGTCATGGCCACCTGGGCAAGGATAACAGAGGCCAAACCTCCTGGTTCAAAGTTAGAAAGAAAATGTGTTGAAGTTGAGGACTTACCATGGGGCTTGCAGGAATAAGTTGTTGTACACATGATAAAAACATGGTAAAGGCACCTATAATAAGATTAGCTAAATGGCAATCCACTCCAGTACTATTGCCTGGAAAATCCCATGGACAGAGGAGCTTGGTAAGCTACAGTCCATGGGGTCACAAAGAGTTGAACATGACTGAGCGACTTCATTTCACTTTCACCATGCACTAACCACTGATTAAGTACCAGGGCTTCTGCAGATACTTTAGAGTCATTACTTCATTTAATCCTCAAATTTTTAAGTAGTTATTAATATCTCCATTTTACAGGTGAGGAACTAAAGCTTAGAGAGGGTAAGCCCTTGACCAGTATCACATAGTTTGTTAGAAGCAAAGCCAAGATTTGGACTCAATCCTTCTAATACCCTGGGGCTTGTTCCTGACTTGGTGTCTTCCTTTGGGACGAACAGAGATGGATGTGGGAAATTACACGCTGGTAACTTAAATGCTGGAGCTGAGGACTTGGGCAGCATTCAGCACATTTTTGTACTGTGGCTAACTCCGATTTTATATTTAGCACTCTGGTTTTTCCTAATAAACTCTGAAGCTTTACATCCCCCTATACCTAAGAGTTCCCCTGTCCATTAAGATGGGGATTATACCCTTAGTTAAGGCGACAAATACACCCAAGGCTGCTCTCCGTATGACACCACTGAAGATAAATGAGAAGAGAGATTAAGCCCCATATGGGTGATCCAGTGGAGACAGAATACTTTTAAGTTTTGAAATTTTTCTATTTGGTTTCTTCAGGCCATTACTTCTTTTGGGGGTCCTTCAAGCTGACAGGGACCATTATTATAATCATTCTTATCCCCATTACTAAATAATACAGTGTCTTGAATACAATGGGAAATAATTGTTTATGGAATGAATTCCTGCTAGCCGAGATGGGCGGAATTGGACTGCTTGATAGGAACATATTGTTGCTCACACCCACTACATAATGGGAGATGGTTTCCTCATATTCTTAGTTTTGGAGACTTCAGAATAAAGTTTAACTATTAAGAAACATTTGAAAAAGAATGAATACATTTAATATCATTTAATATATATTTTTTCAGTTGGACAAAATGTTGGAAACCACGTTAATTTCCCCCAGCATTATTTTATGGTTTCTGTAGACCTGAAGAGTTTTGATGTGTTGGATGCAATGGGAGAACATCCCAGTTGTGTCCACAAAAAGCTGACATTCCGTACTTTGCTTAGTTCAGCCTTTCATTCTGGATCCTGTTTGTGCAATCAGCAACTTTCACTCCAGGAAAGGAGATGGTAGATGGATTAATGAGAACAGACTTAGCATAGGTTACCCTCAACAATTTATAGCAAATGAATTAAAATCACCTGTTGGCCCAGTGCATTAGTGTTGCTGGCTCTTTGCTCAAACCCTTTAGGATTAGTTTAAGCTCAGAGGGATAAATAGGCATACATAAAAATGCATTTTTCCGTCTCTTATTCCACAAAGTTGTAGAAACAGTTGAGAATTTTTTCCTTTCCTATTACATTTGACTTTTACTGTTCTTGAGAAGGAAGAAAAAGTAAAACATAAAAAGTTATGACACTCCTACTGCTTTTGCTCTCTTATGTGTAGACATATTCAAACATAGGGTATTCTACTATTAATCTGTAAAAATGGACAATGGAAGTGTTTTATATTGTAACCATATATCTTTACCCAATGTTTAGGGGATTGACTTTGAATGTCAGCTGACTTCTATTCTAGGGGCCAACTGTAGAAAATTCCTGGGTTCCTAAGTTGGTTTTACCAAATAAATGAGTGAAGATAATTGAGTCTTCTCTGAGAACAGCTTGAGGCAACTGATTCTCCCAACCTGTCTTTGAAGCATTGGGGGTTACAAGGACAGTCAGTGTTGCCTGGAGTCCTCTGGTCTCTGGGAAGAGATATGGAACCTCAGTAATGGAAGATTTTTGAATTGAACTTCCCTGGTGGCTCAGAGGGTAAAGCATCTGCCTACAATGCAGGAGACCCAAGTTCGATCCCTGGGTCGGGAAGATCTTCTGGAGAAGGAAATGGCAACCCACTCCAGTACTCTTGCCTGGAAAATCCCATGGATGGAGGATCCTGTTGGGCTACAGTCCATGGGGTTGCAAAGAGTTGGACATGAATGAGTGACTTCACTTCTTCTCCAAAGGATCTTCCCGACTCAGGGATCAAACCTACATCTCCTGTGTGAAGTGATGAAAGTTGCTCAGTTGTGTCCAACTCTTCGCAGGCCATGGAATTCTCCAGGCCAGAATACTGGAGTGGGTAGCCTTTCCCTTCTCCAGGGGATCTTCCCAACCCAGGGATCAAACCCGGGTCTCCCACATTGCAGGCAGATTCTTTACCAGCTGAGCTACTAGGGAAGCCAAAGAATAGTGGATTGGGTAGCCTTTCTCTTCTCCAGGGGATCTTCCCAACCCAGGAATTGAACCGGGGTCTCCTGCATTGCAGGTAAATTCTTTACCAACTGAGCTATGAGGGAAGCCATCTCCTGCATTGGCAGATGGATTCTTTTACCACTGAGCCACCAAATACAGTATACTCAAATCCATATGTCATGTGATGTGAGAAACCTAGTACCTGACACAATGTTCTTGAGGATTATGGAGGGATTATTTTCAGTCTATGGGGCTTCCCTGATGGCTCAGACAGTAAAGAATCTGCTGGGAATGCAGGAGACTCAGGTTTGATCTCTGGGTTGGGAAGATCCCCTGGAAGAGGGCATGGCACTCTAGTATTCTTGCCTGGAGAATCACTTGTACAGGATCCTTGCTTTTTCAACCAGGCACATTGATGAGCAAATCCATATTGTTTCCTGAACGTTATTATTTAAGAAGCCACAATACAAGCAGGTAAAGTGACTGGATTTTATTTGATCAAATATGTGGTTATCCTTGGTCTGGCACTGTTGGGGATGGAATCATGTGGCCCCTCTTTCACTGTTTATCACATACATGTGCCCTTTGAGACTCCAACAACGTCCTTGCCTTTGCAGTCCCTTTGGCTCAATTAAGTTCTGATGAAAGGCTCCTTCTGGCCTCGACCTCATTCTTCACCCCAGGGCAGCTGTTGCAGGTGTTCAGCCATCCTGCAAACGCTGCTGTTATATGCTGGCAACAGCAGCAGCTGTGGGGGAAAGTACGCCTATTGGTAAACGAGCACAACTAACTAGCATCCTCTGGATGATGAGTAATCTGGGGCCAAGTACTTGGAGCAGTGATCTATGCCGGGGTCCTCTGGGTCATGATGGTGGTGTGTGCACTTGCGCTTTTACTTGCATGGAGTGAAGACATCGGAAAAGTGGCCTTCCTGCTGATGTGGACAGGAGTCATTATAAAACTGAACAAGAAAAAGAAATGCCATTTATTGTGGACCTAAGTTGATGCAGCAAGACCTATGGTTCTGCCCTAATATGCAGAATGCAAACAGGAAGAGGAATAGCAGATGCTACAAGAATACCTGCCATGAGCAAGCTTTTGTGCCAGATGCTTTACAGATATTACCTCTAATCTTCACTGTAACCTTGAAACCTGAGTACTATTATCTGTAGGTGAAGAAAGTAGTCTGAAGACCCCAGAGAGCCTCAGAATGGAGTTTCCAGCTTACTTAGACTTGTGGAACTATTTTTGTTTTTATAGTGCATTTGTTTTTACCAGAATGGGAAACTTTGTAAAAGTAGCAATCTTAAAGAATGTTTAATGTTTTTACCCTTGCCTCTGAAAGCATAGTGCCATTGTTATAATTGTGTGAAAGTCAGAGTACAAGCTACCCAAGTTGCTTTGGGGATATGAAACAAAAAAAAAACTTCAAAGAAAAATCTCTTTTATTTTCCCCTCCATAATAAATTATGATATCTATACTTCATATGTCTTCCCTGGTGGCTCAGAGATTAAAGTGTCTGCCTGCAATGCGGGAGACCTGGGTTCGATCCCTGGGTCAGGAAGATCCCCTGGAGAAGGAAATGACAACCCACTCCAGTATTCTTGCCTGGAGAATCCCATGGACAGAGGAGCCTGGTGGGGTACAGTCCACGTGGTCGCAAAGAGTCGGACATAACTGAGTGACTTCACTTTCACTTTCATACCTCATACATCTTAAATGTATAACAAGTGAAAAAATTAAATCTCAGTCTCCCATTTCCACCCATCTTAGATTTTATGTGCAATAATATACTCTACTTAATGATACTGACTTTCTCCAAATTTAGAATTTTTTTCTAAATAGGAAACTTGAAAGTGGAAGAAAAACTTGGGAGATACTCTCTAGAATAAAATGTATATAAAAAGTTAAATAATAACATTCTTAAAATAGCATTGATAAATGGCCACATGATAAAATTGAAGACAGATTGTTATGTTTTAAAATGGAAGTCTTTTCCACAAATAGCATCACACTAAACAACTTTAAAATATGTGAAACTCACAACTGTTGTGATAGTGTGGTAAAATCGCATTTGGGAAAATGTAAGCCCTTTGGCCAACATTTAAATCTCAAAAGTGATAATCACAACATATTAGAACAAATGTGGGCTTTACTATGTTTTTAATGTACCATAAATTAATGTTTTCTAATGTGAGTTAATACTATAAAATTTGCTTTTTCTATGCATTGGGAAATGTAGCTAACATTGTACTCATGTAAATATTATTTACTCTAAAAGAGACTTATAGAGCCAAGTGGCTGAGGTTTCTAGAAGGCTTATATTACATCAGCAAAAACGAAATCTCCGTTTATCTGACACTGGGAAGAACAGTGTAGCAGAGAGAGAGGACTGTGGGGGGTGGGGGCGGGTGGGCAGTGGGCCTGGTCTTGAAGCTTCCCCATCCACTTTGCAGCTATATCAGCACTGACAAATCACTTAACGATTCTAGACCTCAATTGTGTGATACACCTAACTTATTGTAATGAACTTAAATGAAACTTCAGTCAAACGGTAGAAATGTGAAGACAAAAATATTGCTTTCTCCCTCTTCTTTGATCAATTTACTTATAACAGTAAAATGAAATGGAAGTTAAATCATCTCAAGTTATCTTGTATTTCTGGTTATGAATAAATTTCTAGAACAACTTGGGATATACAGCACGAGTGGGATTAGTCAGTATTTTGAAGGCTTTCTAGAACATTTCTCCTAAAAGTAATACTTAGGAACATTTAATGTCTTTTCTGGGGCTTCCCTGGGGGCTCAAATGTTTAAAAATCTACTTTCAATGCAGGAGACCCGGGTTCGATCCCTGGGTCTGGAAGATTCCCTGGTGAAAGAAGTGGCAATCCATTCCAGTATTCTTGCCTAGAGAATCCCATGCACAGAGGAGCCTAGCGGGTTACAGCCCATGGGTCTCAAATAGTCGGACATGACTGAGTGACTAACATACAACACAGCACACGCACAGAGTGTCTTTTCCAGTTAATATAGTGATGTGTAGCTGTATAAAAACGCTGTGTTTTTTTTTTTTTTCTGGAATATAGTTGCTTTACAATGTTGTGCCAGTTTCTACTGTACAGCAAAGTGAATCAACCTTACCTGTACATGTATATAAATCCCTTCGTTTTTGGATTTCCTTCCCATTTAGGTCACCAGAGAGCACCAAGCAGAGTTTTCAATGCTATACAGTTGGTTCTCATTATTTAGTCTATTTTATACATAGTATCAATAGTGAATATATGTCAATCCCAATGTTTCAATTCATCCCACCCCCTTCTTTTCCTCCTTTGATATCCAATTGTTTATTTCTATGTCTGTGTCAATTTTTTTCTAGATTCCACAAATATGCATTTATATACCATATTTTGCCTGGAAAATCTCATGGATGGAGGAGCCTGGTAGGCTGCAATCCATGGGGTTGCTAAGAGTCGGACACGACTGAGTGACTTCCCTTTCACTTTTCACTTTCATGCATTGGAGAAGGAAATGGCAACCCACTCCAGTGTTCTTGCCTGGAGAATCCCAGGGACGGGGGAGCCTGGTGGCTGCCGTCTATGGGGTCACACAGAGTCGGACACGACTGAAATGACTTAGCATAGCATAGCATACCATATTTGTTTTCTCTGACTTATTTCACTCTGTAAGAAATGCTATGTTTATTTAACTCTTGTTCTTTAATCTACTCGGTATCTATAGTTTGTTCTCTAGCTAGATTATAAGCTTTTTGAAGTCAGAGATTTCTCCCAGTAGTCTCCTGTAAGAATAGGAGTGCCCTGTTTACAAGAAAACTCACTAATCATTTATACTGGGAAAATAAAAATATGTGACTTGGTCATATGTGTTTAAGGTGTTATTTCTAAAGAAAATCTTTGCACATTTACTTCTTTTTAATAAATCTTCATTGCTCATGAACTGGAGTACAAGACTGATTGAAGGCCATCTGGAATATGACCCCATAATGCCCTTGCACACATTCTGTCTCACAGTTCCCCTAAACTTATCTGATTTGTTTAAGAAAAGACTGTGCTGCTCATATAACATGTTCTGCTGCTACTAAATGCCATTAATCTTTACTCAGACTGTGCTCTTTCAGGAAGCATCCTATCCTATGGCTACCTGTGAAATCTGACCTCATTCTCTAAGTACATCCCAAATTTGGATATTTCCTTCTCTATTATTCTCTCTTCTCTGAAACCACCTTCCACTTTGACTTTTTTTTCCTCCTATAGAACATACAGATCACAAACACTTTTAATGGACTTTAGAGATAAGTATTATATAAGTATCAGAGTCCACTAAACATATAAATATTCTATTTTGCCTCTTATCTCAGAAATTAAGGCTAATTCTGTCAGAATAGCAACCTGCAAGGTTGTTCCTGAATCCTTCCCCATCTCTTTAAGCCTGGATATATGCATCCTCAGTTGTCTACAGAAACCTCTGTCACAATGCTTACCAGATGGCATTGCATCTCCTCCTGGTTTCCCAGGGCTGCCCCTAGTCCAGGGGCTTCTGGATGTCTTCTGATGTACACACAGAGCCTCCCAAAGTGCCTGACCCTAAAAAGGTCTAGGTAAGTGTAGCAGCCATTTTTGACTGATTGCACTGCTTCTGATGATGCTTCCAAAGGTAAACCCCACCCCACCCCTTCACCCACACACACTTTCCTTTGGCACCTATTGTTAGATGTAAGAGCAAAAATTACTGCGGGAAGAAAGAGGACTTACAGGGTAATCAGCTAAATTGTCTGCATTTTTAAAAGAAACCAAATAGATGTCCACAAAAGATTTTTTTTTTTTACGGTTTTAGGAAGTACACTCTAAGGTGAGATATTCTACATTTTAATTTTATTTCAATGAGGCATATTTGTGAGAAACTGATTTTGAGAGTGATTCAAGAATCAGATGATGCATTTATTCATTCCTCAGTCACTTATTGAGTGTCTTCTATTTGTCAACGACTTTGGGAGGCTCTGTGTGTATAGCAGAAGATATCCAGAAGACCCTGGACTAGTGGCAGCCCTAGGAAACCAGCAGGAGATGCAATGCCATCTGGTAAGCTTTGTGACAGAGATTTCTGCAGACAATTAAGGATGCATATATCCAGGCTTCAAGGGATAGGGAAGGATTCAGGAACAACCTTGCAGGTTGCTATTCTGACAGAATTAGCCCTAATTTCTGAGATAAGAAGCAAACTAGAATATTCCCTTTTATATGTTTAGCAGACTCTGGTACTTGTCTAATACTTACCTCTGAAGTCCATTATAGGTGTTTGTAATCTGTAAGTTCTATAGGAGAAATAAAGTCAAAGTGGAAGGTGGTTTCAAAGGAGAGAGAACCTTTGGGCTTCCCTGGTGGCTCAGCTGGTAAAGAATCCGCCAGCAATGTGGGAGATCAAAATCTCTGGGTTCTATCCCTGGGTTGGGAAGATCCCCTGGAGAAGGGAACAGCTACCCAGCCCAGTATTCTGGTACAGCCACTATGGAGAACAGTGTGGAGATTCCTTAAAAGGCTGGAAATAGAACTGCCATATGACCCAGCAATCCCACTGCTGGGCATACAACACTGAGGAAACCAGAATTGAAAGAGACACGTGTACCCCAGTGTTCATCACAGCACTGTTTGCAATAGCCAGGACATGGAAGCAACCTAGATGTCCATAAGCAGATGAATGGATAAGAAAGCTGTAGTACATATACACAATGGAGTATTACTCAGTGATTAAAAAATGCATTTGAACCAGTTCTAATGAAGTGGATGAAACTGGAGCCTATTATACAGAACAAAAGTAAGTCAGAAAGAAAAATACCAATACATTATATTAAGGCATAAATATGGAATTTAGAAAGATGGTAACAATGACCTTATATGCGGGGCAGCAAAAGAGACACAGATGTAAAGAACAGACTGTTGCACTCTGTGGGAGAAGGTGAGGGAGGGATGATTTGAGAGAATAGCATTGAAACATGTATGTTATCTTATGTGAAAGAGATTGCCAGTCCAGGTTCAATGCATGAGGCAGGGTGCTCAGGGCTGGTGCACTGTGATGACCCTGAGACATGGGATGGGGAGGGAGGTGGGAGGGGGGTTCAGGATGGGGAACACATGTACACCCATGGCTGATTCATGTGAATGTATGGCAAAAACCACCACGATATTGTAAAGTATTAGCCTCCAATTAAAATAAAAAAATGAATAAGAAAAAAAAATTATGTGGGTATTTAGAGATTAAAAAAAAGTATTCTGGCCTGGAGAATTCCACTGACTATATGGCCCATGGGGTCGCAAAGAGTTGGACACAGCTGTCCATTTGGGGTGATGAAAATTCAGCATATATTCCCTTTGGGTGGTTGGATCTTTATTTCAATTTATTAATAAAAAAAATTGCCTATAGAAACACAAAAAGTGTTAGTCTATATATTTTCAATTTTTTACAATTAAGAGGTTCTATTTGTTGGTAGAAGGAAAATTCCTGTAAGGTTTTTGTTTTAAAAGACAATTAGAAGGTAGAATCAAGAAGATTTAGTAGTTGACTGAATA
The DNA here is from genome assembly GCF_019923935.1 of Bubalus bubalis. NCBI lineage: Eukaryota > Metazoa > Chordata > Mammalia > Artiodactyla > Bovidae > Bubalus > Bubalus bubalis. The sequence goes on from NC_059166.1 coordinate 45,210,504, forward strand.
TTAGGAGATGACAGAGTACACAGAAGAATCTATGAAGTGAATTTCAGTAATTGTTAATTAACAAACATGCATTTCTGTTTAATTAAATTTTTACTTAGTTTTTGGTCAGATTTTATATTTAAATTTAGGTTTTTATTTTGCTTAAGAAAGAATTCACTTTGAGTTTCTGCGCAATATTTTATTAATGTCAATCATATTTTTTTAGCTTTAGTCATTGCAGCAATTTAATGTTATACAATAGGTGTGTTTCTGTATTAAAAATATTTTACAAATAAAACCACTTTCATGCAAGTGGCTTTACTCCTTCAAGTCTGAGAAGAAAAACTTATGTAGTATATTGCAATATTAATAATGGACACTTTTGTTTATCAAATTTAGGTTTTCATTGATTGTGATTTGTTCCAGAGGAAAAATCCAGGTATTATAAAATTATATTTTATTTAAAATTATTTTGTTTTACTGATCTAATTTAATATGAAAAAGAGAGAACATTTCCTTATAGAATCAACTTAATTTTTAAAAGCTGAATTTTTAATACTGTGCTCAATTATCGATCTGTTAATTTCATCTTCTAGTAAATTCTCTGCTTGCTTCTACTTACTATCACAATTTATTGGTTCCCAGTCTTTTCAGAAGTGTGGTCTGAATTGAAGAGAAAGGTGTAAGTTGTGAATTTCATCATAGAACTTCCATCAAAGTTTGTTGAAGAATATAACTATTGTTACTCTGTCACACAGTTGCCATGGAAAGTAGAAATTATGGAAAAAGACAGTCCTTGTTGAGAAAATCTATAAAAATAAATGGTATATCAGGTGGTAAAAATAAGTGTTGTGGTGAAATAGAAGGCAGAGAAAGGGTATGGAGAGCACTGGTGTGGGTGGGAACTGGTATTTGTATAGGGAGGTAAAAAAAAAAGCTTCACTGATAAGGTGACATTTGAGCAGAAACCTGAAAGGAATTTGGACATTCGGACGCAAGACATGTAGGCATCTGGGGAAAAGAATTCCAGACCAAGGAATTAGCAGGAGCCAACCCTTGTTGCAGGAACATACTTGGGAGTATTCCTGTTCACAGATTCAGAATCAGGCTCTACAGCCAGAGTGGAGTGACTGGGATTGCTAAGTGACAGATAAAGTTAGAGAGAAGGATCAGAGAACCATGAATGCAGTGCATGTAAGGTCTGGCTGACCCGGGTAACTGCTGAGTTTTCCCATTAGCAAGATCTGAAAGCTGTGTGGGACGGTGAGCAGAGAGAGGCCATAATCTGACTTGCATTCTTAATGGGTTGCTCCACCTGTCCCTTTCAGAATAGACTGGAAATAGGGAAAGGGGTTAAGAAGCTATTTGAATAATAGAGGTGTGTGAAAGACCAGAGTGACTTAGATCAGAGGGGTAGAAGTAGCAGTCCTAAGAAGTGCTCCGCATGCATTTGAAAGTACTCCTACAATTTTGGAGGCTAGAAATCTGAAATCAAGGTACCTACAGAGTTGGTGCTTCTGAGGACTGTGAGAAAGAATCCATTCAATGACTCTGTTTTGGGAGGGTTTGCTGGAAATCTTAGGAGTTCCTTGACTTGTAGACACTTCATACTGGTCTCTGCTTTCATCTTCATGTGGTATCCCTACGTACATGTCTCTGGGTCCAAATGTTCCCATTTTGTAAGGACACTGGCCATATGGGATTAAGGCCCATACTAATGACTTCATCTTAACTGGATTGCCTCTGTAAAGACCCTGTCTTCAGATACAATTACATACTGAGGGACTGAGAAGTAGTACTCCAGAATTTATTTCTTAGGGAAGCCACAGTTCAATTCATAACAATATCATCCTAGGAGGTCCAAGAGCACAGAGGAGGGAACCTGGGCTTTTGAGACTCATGGAATTACGCTGGAATCCCAGCCCTGTCATTCACTTCTTTGTGACTGACTTCCAGTTATTTCAACTCTTTGAGGTACCATTTCTTCTTTTGTAAAATGGAGGCAGAAATACCAACTTCACCAGGTTTTTGTAAATGTTAAGTAAAACATTAGGGACTCACGTGGTAGCTATTACTTAGATAAGTATCATTCAAGTAATTATTATCATATGCATCATTGTAAATAACTGCTATGGTCCAAGTACATGTTGCAATATTCTACAATTGCTAGGAAAATAATATGGTGTTAACGATGACCCTAATGTTTCATAAAAGAATTTGAGTAACCTAAGCTGTCTCAATTTAATTACTATTAATGTCATCATTTCCATGTAATCTTGACTGTGGGACTCACAATTTCAATTCATCCTTTATTAATTGACACCTGTATTTGAATGCTTGTCCTTAGCTGAGTTTTATTTGATACAAAATGATAGATATATCATGGGATTAGGTACTTACTTCAAAGTCATGTTCTTTCGTGATTCATGTGTTGAAATGGATCAATTGTTTGCAGTTGAAAAGCTAATGAACTACTCAATAGGACTGAAAAGCTCCACCAAAGTTTAGAATTCTGAAAATGCCTCTGCACCTGAGGAGCACACAACCAATTCCCTTTCAGAGGTCACATTGTCCTTGAAATGGACCGCTACCAGATTTCACAGTCCAAACAAATGATTCTTTGATCTCAACCATCCTCTATTCAATCTCTTCCCAGAACAGTAGCTGTAAAAGCATGCTCATTCTCCCCCTACCTTATTTTTCCGTTTCATTCTCTCTCTCACTTTTTTCGCTTGTAAGGTTTTTTAGTTTTTCCACCAGGATGAACTGAGCAAAACAGCTGCTGGGCTAATAGCAGAAACAGCTGTCGTATTATTAGTTCAGTTGGTGCATATTCCTGTGTCTGTTCATCTACAACCCAAGTTTGATCCTTAGGCACAAATGCTAAATCAGAAACGGAACCGGTGAAAGACGAAAGAAATGAGAGAGAAAAAGAAGTCTCTCAATTGGATTTGAGGTGTGTAAGAAGAAATGGTGAAGGGAACGATTGTAATTTGGGGAGCAATTGCAATATCAAAGGTACCAGGATATGATTATCAAAAGAAGCAAAAAGAAAACCATCCAAGCAGTTAAAGGCACATGGTTGTGTTTTCAGACATTTTACAGAGACTTTTGTCTGAAAGGATTAAGGCATTGGCAAAAAGGCCCTGGCAGTCTTTTCTCACTTACATTTTTCACCTGTCACTAGACAATTTGCTTCAGACTTAGCTTTTGGAATTAACTTAAAATGGATTCCGGGGCTTCCGGTAAGGGGCGGAAGAGAAAAGCCAGCTGAAGTGAAAGGCAGCACAAATCATTTACAGTCTTAACTGTACCACCCATGTCCTGCTTTCTATTTACCAAGCTGAGTGTTAACTATGTCCATGTCTGCTCTACACACTTTCTTTGTGGGTTTTAAAAATGTTTGTTGAGCTATTAGCCCTCACAGCAACTAGGATTTCATTAAGAATAGATACAGTACCTGGAGACATCAGTCATAACTCCATTCAGGATACAAACAGTGCTCCGAAGAGGCAGAAGGACGGCAAAATGAGAAGATGGTGTGTGACCATTAGACTGGGGTTGGAGGAGGAGAAGCAGGAAGGAACTGAAGCAGAAAATTAAATGGTCTGATACTGACTTTGAATAATAGCTCTGGGTGACCCTGAATCTTATACTGGAAGTGTGCACATATTAAAATTCTCCACTGGTGATCCATTTTCTGTGTACATCCCCCCTCCCCCATGAAATGTGCTGTTAGATGAGTGGGAAAAAGAAGCCAGTCATTTAAAACACTTTTGGAGGCTCTGCATCCATTTTACATCCTAGTGAAGCCGGGTGATTTCCTCTCCTTTCATTAACTCTTCCAGAAACATTGGCCCTCATGTGGGTCCTTCACTCATCAGAATCTAATTATTGCCATCCATTTTGGTTCGGCTGCCCAGCCCTAGCGCTTAGAAAGCACCACGAGGGAAATCAGGGTTGTGGAGATATTTGTTAGCACTGCCAGATACATTTCCACCGGGAGGCTATTTTCTAACCCCCTTATTTTTATGAACTCTTCTTTTGTCTTAAAACCACCCATCCTTTTCCATAGTCGGTTATTTTCACCAATGATTTACCACAATGTGAACCCCCATCGTAACTGTTGAACCTTAAAATTTGGGCAACAATGCCTTACAGGCACTTAATTCCACTAATGGTACTTTTAAGATAAACACAGCCCGTAGTGTTTGTCTGTTTCAATAATTCAGAGACAAACATCGCTTAAATATTATTTTTCTATTTAAAGGAAGAAGTATTTTTCCTGAAATAATTTCTCTTTAAGATAATTTAAAAATAATTCAAGATTTCTCTGAAGACAGAAAATACACCTTTATGGAGAACTATGGGAAGAAAGAACCTGAACTGGACTTTTGTCTTTCAGTTTGTTGGTAAATACAGTTCAGTGCTGTACCGTTAACATCTAGTCAAGTTATTTTTGATAGAGGAATGCATAAAAACTGGAAATCCAGCATTTCTGAAGATTTGAAAAGTAAAATGCTAAAGGTGGAAGAGTCAGCTTTAAAAATTGCTTTATTTTTCAAGTAATCATCTCTTCTATTTGGTTATGACAGATGCAAAGCAAATTATATTTTCTTTTAATTAAGATTATGACAAATTTAAAAAGACTAAACAAATTAGTAAATGATAACATCTGAAGGAAGATCATTTTAAAAATCTCCCAAAATGTCCACTTGATGTCTTTCTAAGTCTCCTTTCTCCTTCCCTCTACCAGATCTAGAACCATCACATAGATACTATTTTCTCTTTCAGAAACTTCTATGTCATGGAAATACTAACAAGCCTCCAGAGTCCCTTTATGGTGCCTGGTTCTTCTGTCTCTGAGTGGGTTTAATTAATACCCATTGTATTAGTATTTTATTATTGCTGTAACAAATTACCACAAACCTTTCATGATTTAAAACAACTCAAATATATTATCTAATAGTTTAGAGGTTAGAAGTCCAGCATTGGCTTCAGTGGACTAAAATTAAAGGTCGGCAAGTCTACATTCCTTTCTGGGGGCACTAGGGAAGAATTTGTCTTCTTGCCTTTTTCAGTTTCTAGAGACTTCCCACATTCCCTAGTCTATGAGCCCCTTTCATCTTTATAGTTAGCAATGGTCAGGCAAGTCTTTCTCTGATTCTGACACTTCTGCCTCCCTCTTTCCCACTGAATGCCACTTGTGATTTCACCCAGATAATCTAGTGTAATCTCTATCTGGTCTGCTGATTTCAGTTTTCCCTTTTCCTTGACTGTAAATAATGTATTTACAGGTTCTAGGGATTATGTTGTGGACATTTTGGGGAGGCTATTATTTGACTTACCCCCTATTAGAGACTGGAAGTAAAATAGGGATGAGGTTAACTCTTGGGATTACTATGAAAATTTCCATTTACATGAGCCTGAGAATTGCATTATTTTATCAGCCCTGGGATTTCTTTGGAAGGAATGATGCTAAAGCTGAAACTCCAGTACTTTGGCCACCTCATACGAAGATCTGACTCATTGCAAAAGACTCTGATGCTGGGAGGGATTGGGGGCAGGAGGAGAAGGGGATGACAGAGGATGAGATGGCTGGATGGCATCACTGACTCGATGGACGTGAGTCTGAGTAAACTCCGGGAGTTGGTGATGGACAGGGAGGCCTGGAGTGCTGCGATTCATGGGGTCTCAAAGAGTCGGACATGACTGAGTGACTGAACTGAACTGAACTGTAATTTAAAAATTATATTCAGTACAACTTAAATTTACAAGTAAGTTATAAGTAGCTCCTTTTCCTGTTTCCTGTTTTTGGCTATGTGTTATGATTTTGGATTGAAGACTTAATGTGATGTAAGGAAACGACTACAACCTTTGGGATCAAAATGACCAGTATTCAAATCCCAACTTTGTTACTCACTGAGCCTCAGTTTCTTTATTTTTACAGTGAGGGCTGTGGAAGAGACAAAATTCTTTAAGTTATGCACATAAAATGTTGCAATATATGTATTCATAGCAATAGACTATGTAACTCCTATGAGAAGTACCTGCTCATGGTAGCTGTTTGGCGAATGTCGCTCTTCTTAGTGCTCGGTGTATAAAGAGTGATATTAACGTACTACCACGTCCTGCAGGCCAGATATGATCTGGGGAATTTGAGAACTGATGCAACACAAATTTTGGGTCTGGTTTCCTGCAAAAGCTTGGGACCAGTTCCAGCCTTTGGTCTCAGTTGGTCTTGGTTGAGGTTGTCCTGGAGCTCAGATTGGCAAGCACAGTGACATTGTGATTTGTCCCAAATTGCATGACAGCTGGTTTACTCCCTGGCAGTGATTTCAGTCAGGCAGCATTCAGCCCTTTGAAACTGATAATTTAAGGCTTCTACTTATTTCTCTTTGTCTTATTCTGTTTTATATTCCTGCTGATAAATACATCATTTAGTAGAAATGATCTTGACTGGGATAGAAAGAGAAATGCACAAATAATGTTGCATGTTTCAAATTGATAATGATTATTTCTTAATGTATGGAAAACAATCCTATGTTTCATGAGTTATTTAGCCCATATCTTAGATACAGGAACAGTATATTAGACCTATAATAGTCATAATGAACTATCATATTCTGCTATAAATAGATACTATAGTTAAATAATGCTTTCTATCTGCAAATATCCACATCTAGTCCCTGGAATCTGTGAATATTGCTTCATAACCCAAAAGTGAATTAGGTTGCAGATGCAATTAAGGTTGCTAAATCAGCTGAGGAGATTACCTTGTATTAGTGGGTGGCCTGTATCTAATCACATGACTCCTTAAAAGTGGAGAAGAAGCAGAATAGAGAACCACAGAGATGATCATGTTTGATAGAGATTGAACCTACTATTGCTGACTTTAAAAATGACTCTGAAAATGAAATTCCGTGAGCATGGGAATACAGGTAACCTATAGAAGTTGGGAAAAGCAATAAAATACATTCTCTCCTAGAGCCTCTACAAAGGAACCCAGTTCACCCAGCACTTTGATCTTAGCTCAGTGAAGTCTATATTGGATTTCTAACCTATAGAACTGTGAAATGATGCATTTCTGTTGTTTTAAGCTACTAAATTTGTATTATTTGTTACAACATCTATAGAAAATTAATTTTTTTTCTTTTTTAAAATATATATTCTTTTACTTAATTCACATGACTTTATAGTCTTTTAAAATATGCTATTTCTTTTCTTTTTTTTAATTTTATTTTATTTTTAAACTTTACATAACTGTATTAGTTTTGCCAAATATCAAAATGAATCCGCCACAGGTATACATGTGTTCCCCATCCTGAACCCTCCTCCCTCCTCCCTCCCCATTCCATCCCTCTGGGTCATCCCAGTGCACCAGCCCCAAGCATCCAGTATCGTGCATCAAACCTGGACTGGCAACTCATTTCATACATGATATTTTACATGTTTCAATGCCATTCTCCCAAATCTTCCCACCCTCTCCCTCTCCCACAGAGTCCATAAGACTGTTCTATACATCAGTGTCTGTTTTGCTGTCTCGTACACAGGGTTATTGTTACCATCTTTCTAAATTCCATATATATGCGTTAGTATACTGTATTGGTGTTTTTCTTTCTGGCTTACTTCACTCTGTATAATCGGCTCCAGTTTCATCCACCTCATTAGAACTGATTCAAATGTATTCTTTTTAATGGCTGAATAATACTCCATAGTGTATATGTACCACAGCTTTCTTATCCATTCATCTGCTGATGGACATCTAGGTTGCTTCCATGTCCTGGCTATTATAAACAGTGAGAAAATTAATTTATATGCTATATGTCATAGTAATCTATAGGTTAAGTAACCTAAACAAAAATAATAGCTTTAAAATTTGTTCCATGTTAATATCCCAATAAACACCATCTCACTATTATTTTTTTAATAAATTTCTTCCAAAATTACATACTTTATAAAAAAAATTTCATAAAATCATATACAATAGTTTATGTTATGGTAGAACAATTTTAAGATTTTTTTGATGTAAACCATTTTAAAAGTCTTTATTGAATTTGTTACACATTACTTCTGTTTTGTGCTTTGCATTTTTTTTTTTTTTTATGGCCACAAGCATGTGGGATCTTAACTTCCCAACTAAGGATTGAGCCCCTACCTCCTGCATTGGAAAGTGAAGTCTTAGCCACTGGATACTAGGAGAGTTCCTAATAGAAATTTTAAAGGAGATTTCAAAGTGAATGTGTTAAAGTGCAGGGTGTTATCATTACATAATTTTTACATAAAGAATTTTATCTCAGATCCTATGACAAATTAAAAATGACAACCACATTGGACCAGGACAAATTATCTTCATGTTTTTCAGTTGCAGGAAAAGTTATCAATTTACCTTTAAAAACCATTCACTGTCTGTGTCTATCATGCTGATAGTCTAAATTATTAAAGTCCTAAAACTCTACAAGATTTCATGAAAATCCAGAATGCCATCTCAAATACACTCATTATGTCATTACCAGGTAGGAAGACAGTGTATAGTGTCATCTCTCTTGTCAGTTTTTTATCATTATGGTTTAAAAACAAAGTTTTAAATTGTGGTAAAAGTCATGTAAAACATACTCTTTAACCATATTCAAGGAAACAGTTCAGTGACACCTAGCACATTCACATCACTGCACAACTCTACCATCATCCATCTCCGCAATTTTTCACTATCCTAAGCTGAAACTGTCCCCATTAAACACTAACTTTCCATCCCCCCATACCCCCCAGGCCCTAGCATCTACCAGTATAATTTCTGACTCTATGAAGTTGATTATTCTAGGTACCTCAAATAAGGGGAATCAAACAGTATTTGTCTGCAACTACTGTATGTTGGAATGCATTTTTGAGGTTAACATGTCCTCCAAACAGATTGTACCTTTTGTTGCCTCTGTGCTATACAGTAGGCTCTCATTAATTATTAATATCTATTTTATATGTAGTAGTGTATATATGTCAATGCCAATATGCCAATTTTTCCACCCCTACTTTCCTACTCTGTATCCATATGCTTGTTCTCTGCATCTGTGTCTCTATTTCTGCTTTGCATTCTGACAGCTCTACCAGGTAGATGGTTGGCATTTTGGAAAAGTCCACATACCACTTCCCCCTCTGCAAAGGGCAACAGAGGCAAGATCAAGACATCATGTTGTTGCAGATCCTTGCAGGGGTCTGGATAGAATGGAAAGCGAGTCTGTAAGTGAGCCTGTGTCCGCAGGCTGGAAGGCTCATCATTTTCTGCTTTGCCTGACTGCAGTGTCTCTCCCCTGAAAGACCTTCTATTTCCAAGCTCTCCTGTAATAGTCACACTGTTGTGGCTTCCTTTTTACTTTCCACTTCAAAAAAGACAAATAAGGACAAGGAGGAGATGTAAGTGAGAAATACTTCAAAGTCAGTTTTCTGCTTGTCATGACTTAAACTCATCTTTGCACTCCTGAGACAGACTTGCCGGAAGACTGAGGTTTGACTTGAACACTTAAGAATGTTCCGGAAGTGTGCTCTGTAGCAGTGCCCCTGGAGGAAACGAATGCTTCCTCCGTGAGCTGCTGTGAAGCAAGGCGGTGCACACAGAGAGGCCTCGTTCATCTTATGATGCTCCAGGGGCCTCGCCCACCAGCCTGTTTGACATTAGAAAATTTCCACCTCACTTGGTAGTAAAGCTGCCTGCTGCCACTTCTGTGTGGAGAAAAGTCGCTGGAGTTCTGTAAAGGTGAAGCTGTTGCTTCTGTAAAAGTAAAGTGGGAAGAAAAGAAGGAAGAGGAAATAAAATCAACTCAGAATGAATGATAGATGAGAGAATAACCAAAATCTTAACATAGAAAGAATTATGTGTAACCTTGTATATTTTAGGGACAACATTGTTAAATGTCTAAAGATTGAGTTGCTCTGTAACAATCAGGCTTCTACACAAAGGCTTGTCCTATAATCTTTGCTGGTACATAGCAGAGAATTTGGCATCCTATGGGCTGAAAGTTCTCTCCCTCCTGTATATACATGTATAAATGTTTATGTGCAGCATATGTATTTTTTATCATTATGGTCATTGAGTGCAGGTACAGATGGAAGGCACTTACTGCTCTGAAAAACCAATCAAATAATTTAAACCCTTCTTCCATATGTCTTTAAATCTTCAAAGTCCTTTCAGCTCTCTTACCACCACTTGTCAAGTGGAACTGTTCACATAATCGTGGAACAATACTGGTTTACATCATTAAGACTTGTGTTCATTTCCTGAATCTGTCACCTAAAAGATATTCTTTTCTTTAACTTCTCTTAATGTCCATTTTTTAGTCTGTAAAATTGATGGTTGTAATCAGCAGAGTTCATGTAAGGATGAAATGAGATGACATAACAGAAACATGAATAGATGATCTCAGAACTTCAGTTCAGTTCAGTCGCTCAGTCGTGTCCGACTCTTTGCGACCCCATGAATCACAGCACACCAGGCCTCCCTATCCATCACCAACTCCTGGAGTTCACTCAAACTCATGCCCATAGAGTTGGTGATGCCATCCAGCCATCTCATCCTGTCGTCCCCTTCTCCTGCCCCCAATCCCTCCCAGCAAAAGAGTCTTTTCTAATGAGTCAACTCTTCACATGAGGTGGCCAAAGTACTGGAGTTTGAGCTTTAGCATCATTCCTTCCAAAAAAATCCCAGGGCTGATCTCCTTCAGAATGGACTGAGACACTTTCTAAATATTAACTCTATAAACTATTTTACCTTTGTGCTTTGCTGATACTTCTTTATTATAATTATTGTGTGTGTGTGTGTGTGTGTGTTTTAGTCACTCGGTTTCTTTGTGGCCCCATGGACTGTAGCTCACCAAGCTCCTCTGCCCATGGAATTTTCCAGGCAAGAATACTGGAGTGGTTTACCATTTCCTATTATAGGGCATCTTCCTGACCCAAGGATTGAACCCGTGGATCTCATATCTCCTGCATTGGCAGGTGCATTCTTTACCGCTAGCACTTATCCTTCCCTTTGAATCTCTTAGTTCTTCACCACCCCCTCCCCCTTTTTCAACTTGTACCTTGATTTCTGAAGTTCCTGGAAAGTTGTAGGTTTACTGTGTGGCACTCTAAAAAGCTGTATTATTTGTGGGTTGCTCACTTGAGAAGGTCACATGATGGCCATCATCTTAATTCTAAATATGGGTCACCATAGAAATCATTCTGGTCTTTACCTGCCATCTTTATTTGCGCATAATCGCTTGAAATAGAGAAGCAACGATATGGAAAGTTGTTGCTGTGTCCCTGAAAGTACTTGATGTTAATAAACTTCTAGGTATGATTGTAACATCAAACTTTTCTATTTAAGTACTAGTGATAGCAAATGATACAACTCATGGGAGAGTCATATGGGATCCTTTTGGTCTTCAAATTAAGTGGAGACTATTTATGGAACACCTAGTTGTGCTTGAAACTGGAGATAGGATGGTGAGTAAAATGAAGACAGTCTTAAAACTTATTTAAGTCTGAAGAATTTATACCGAAAAAGATATTGTTATATATTTTGTTCTTTGTTCATTAATTATGGTAAAATACACATAGCATAAAGTTTATGACCTTAAACATTTTTAAATGTGCAGTTCAGTGGCAATAAGTACATTCATATTGTTGTGCTACCATCACCACTATCCATCCACAGGACTCTTCCATCTTGCAAAATTGAAACTCTGTCCCCATTAAACAATAAATCCCCATTTCTCTGCCCACCCAGCCCCTGGCAATCACCATTCTACTTTCTGTTTCTGTGAATTTGACTCTTGTAGAAACCTCACATAAATGGAATCGTACAGTACTTGTCCTTTTGTGAGTTATTTCACTTAGTATAGTGTCCTTAAGGTTCATGCATGTTGTAGCATGTGTCAGAATTTCTTTCTTTTTAAAAGCTGAACAATATTCCACTGTATGGATATGTACACCGATTATTCATTCATTCATCCATTGATGGATGTTTATGTTGCTTTCACTTTTTAGCTATTGTGAATAATGCTGCTATGAACATGGATGCAAATATATCTTCCTTACCCTGCTTTCAATACTTATGGTTATCTACCCAGATGCGGGAATATTGGATTATATTGTTATTCTACTTGTTTTTTTTTGAAGGAACTGACATATATACTCTTTTCCATAGCTACAGCCCTGTTTTACATTCCCACCAACTATGTACAAGGGTTTCAATTTCTCCACATCCATACCAACATTTGTCATTTTCTGTTTTTTTCTAATTGTTATTTATTATTATTATTTTACAGCAGCCGCCCTAATGGGCATATCTCATTGTGGTTTTGATCTGCATTTGCCTAATGACTAATGGTGTTGAGTATCTTTTCATGCACTTATTGATCATCTGTATATCTTCTTTGGAGAAATATGTATTCAAGTTCTTTGCCCATTTTTTAATAGAGCTTTTCTGATTGAGTTGTGATATGTTTTTAGGCAAAAAGGACAGCATGCAATTGTTAATTCACTATGAGAGTGTCTTTTATCTGATGTTTACTCAAACTTTTTAATGATTTCAGAAATATTACATTCCAGATAAATTGTACTTAGACTCTTTATTTTATTTTTAATAATATGATTTAAAATGTCTAAACTAGATCAAGGGTGGGATTTGCCTCCTATTCCATTATATGTTCACAGAAGTTAGTCTTCCTAAAGGACAAGTCTCTGAACCTTTTCTTTCTTACTCTTTTCAGCTTTTTATGGAAAAAATCCTTTGAAGATAAAATTTTACATGCTTACCCATAGCATTAATGAAAAATGAAGTTCTAAGGTGTTTTGAAGGTGGATTTAAAAAAAATTCTATTTATTGGAAGACTTTAAAATGATGTCACAGAATAAAGTTATATCTATAAAATTATAGATATATAAGATCCTTTGGGCCACTGGGCTAATTTAATAAGGAGGCCTTGTTTCAATGTATTAGTCAGCAAAAAACCTTCTATTTTATGGCATGTCTACAGGACTAAACCAAATGTTCAATATCCCTGAGCATACTTCAAGCAAGTGGTTGACTTATGTATTCTAAGACATCATTCTACCTTATATAAATATACTTGATGCTATTTTCTTGCTCACAGAAGAATGAAATGTTAATAATTTGGTGAGTCCCTACAATTTTACTATCCATTTTTTCCTGGTTCCATATAACATTTAGTGAGCACTAAACCTTAACAGCTTCAGCCAATTCAGTTTGAAAAACCACTTAAAAGTACATATGCTTACTCAAAATAACTGAGCTACTTGACGTTGCAAAATGAAGTTGAAAAATCCCTGAAGAACAGACTCTTATGAAATAGAGGTTGCAAACTGACTTTCATTTATATCCCTGGATATTTTTTTCTCAGAAAATTGCATTCACCTGCATATTTCTTTACATAAATATTTTCTATTTTTAAGGAATGGCTAGAAACTCACTTAGGGTAATTTAAGTGCCAGTCTACCTAGATTCAAAGGGATTAGCTTTTTTAGATTCTGTCCAATCATTTGGCTGAAGCCTTGTCTAGCTTCACTAGTATTTACATTGCTAAATTAAATTAATATAGATATTTTATGGTCAATATTTTATATATAGTAATACAATAATTTATGCACACAAAGTGGCTCTGTAGTAAAGAATCCACCCATCAATACAGGAAGACTCAGGAGTTTCAGGTTCTATCCCTGGGTCAGGAATAGCCCATGGAGAAGGAAACAGCAAACCACTCCAGTATTCTTGCCTTGAAAATCCCATGGACAGAGGAGCCTGTGGGCTAAAGTCCATGGGGTCACAAAAGAGTCAGATACAACTGAGTGACTGAGGGCATGCACAATACAATAATTTATTTGAATGTACTATAATATATAATATAATATTTAGTAATACATAATAATCAGATATCACATTTTTATATACACTTAAAATGCATTTATTGAATGAATGGTATGCAAAGCTTATCATAAGTGCAGCACAGGTTCTAGTCAGCAAGACATAAATGTTTTGTGTCTTCCTGAAGACTACCATGGAGAGGAAAATCCATAAAGGAGTAAAAAAGCAAACAAGCAAAGTGACATACATTTTTGTGAGTGTCAAAAAGAAACAATGTGCAAAAATGTAGAATAATTTTGACAGAGAGAGAAAAGATGGTTATAAAGTACCTCTCAGCCTTTAACTGAGATGTTAAGGATGAGATGCCAGTTATTTAAACATGTAAAGACAGTGTGTGTGTGTGTGTGTGTGTGTGTGTGTGTGTGTGTGTGTGTTGGGGCTACATGGTAGTAGATTGTAGTGTTTCAGAGGAAAAGTAAAACATCAACAAAGAGTCTAAGGTAACTGAAACGCAGAAGGAAAGTAACAAGAGGAAAAATTAAGAGTGAAAGTTGTTCAGTTGTGTTCGACCCTTTGCGACACCATGGACTATACAGTCCGTGGAATTCTCCAGGCCAGGACACTGGAATGAGTAGCTGTTCCCTTCTCCAGGGGATCTTCCCAACCCAGAGATTGAACCCATGTCTCTCACATTGCATGCAGATTCTTTACCAGCTAAGCCAATGAGCAAGGTTTTATACATTGTGGTAAAGATTTTACATTTTATCTGATGTTGAATAGGAAACCATTGAAGAATTTTAAGTGGTCCAAAGACATGATCTGATGTAGATTTCAAATGACACATTATTCTGACTGCTGTTTGTGGACTGGTTTAGGGAGAAGAACTGGGAACTGGAGATCTTTGTGGAGACTATTTTGATGGCTTAACCTGGAAGGTGCAGTGGAACTAGAAGGAGAAAAGATGGAAGAACGACTGTTTTTCTGCCTTCATCATTTCTCGATGAGTTATTTTTCAGTGTCCCTTTAAAATACGAGAAGAACAAGTTTGACTTCTCTTTAGGATGCAGGGGGACACAGAGAAAGTTATTTCTCCTCCAACAATGAGAAGAAGCTAGGGTGTGTGCAATCATCACTTTTTTTTGAGCCTGTCATCCAGCTGACGTTGCAAGGCAACAAGATGACCTGAATTCCACAACATTCTTGGAAGAGAGTAGGACACAAAATTTAACCTTTGGCACCACAGGAAGAAGAGACGGCAGCCATACAAGGATGAAGCAAAGAGGAAACAATTAGAATTTTGATGAATTTTAGAAGGTTGAGGATGGTAGCATGACAGTTTGAATCTGTGGGAGCCTCAGCACAAGAAGAGTATGTAGTTCTTCACTCCCCTTTTCCATGGACTTTCAAGGGATACTCGGGAAAAGGAAGGGGGGTAAAGCAGAAGACCTCAGAGAAACCTGTTTGGTGGTGTGGGTGGTAATACTACCCAGTGGTGGTCTGCCACCAGTAGATAGGCATGGAATCCACTTATATTCTGGACCCTTCTCTTACATGAGGCAAGAGTTGCCTATGGCTGGGCAAGGGAGAGGAAACTCTTCTGCTTCCCCCAGTGACCAAAGACATGGTTATGCTGAGGGAAAGATAAAAATAAAAGCCATCTGCCATTGAAGGTGAGAAATGGGGACCCACTCACACCCAGGGTTTTAACACAAAGAAATTACAGTTGTACTGCCTCTGGGAGTGGAGAAGCCAAGTTGCTCATGCTGAGGCTCCTCAGTGATTAAAAGCATTTTGGTACCAAGGAGGTACATAGGGAATGCTGAGAAAGTTCTCTCTATAAAGCTCAAGTGCCTAGGACATGCTCAAGACTGAAGCTGAAATGGTAGAATTGAAAATCTTCCTTTGTTTCCACTAGGGTGCTTAAACTGAGAAATGAGGAGAAGCAGTCTAGGCCTAAAGGAAAAGAGAGAATGTGAAGAGACATCCTCTTTGCTGTGCAGATGTGCAGGAGCTGCAGCAAGTTTAGAACAGAGCAGGAACACTGAGAGATGCTCAGCCTTGCTAACTCCAAGGTAGCGAGGGTCCATTTGTAGAGGGATCTGATATCAAAGGTGCAGTGAATGTAACTACAGAAACAACAGTTTACTGGTTTGATTCAGCTCTTCAGCCTCCCTCTTCCCCTCCCCACATTAACGGTCTGACTGGCATGCTCATTTCTGCTGTAAATTATCTACCTCAGTCTATAGTGCTCTATTATATGGCATTTAATCAAAAATTGTGAGGTATGAAAAAAGTAAAGAAATGAAATAAACCATGTCAAGAAATAAATCAATCAACAGAATGAGACCCAGAGATGTCTCAAATATTAAAACATTCAGAGACTTTAAAATAACTATGGTTAATATTTTAAAGTACCTGATGGAAAAGCTATGCACAAAGAGATGGGTATTTTTTGCCTACAGATGCAAGCTATAATTAAGTGTCAAGTAGGAAGTCTAGAAGTGAAAATGCAGTGTCAGAGATGAATTCCTTCAATGAGCTTATCAGCTGACTGAATACAGAAGAGGGAAAAATCAGTAAACTTTAAGATACATTGATAAAAATCATGCAGACTGAAACAAAATGGGGAAAAAGTAAGAAAAGAGCATCTAAGAATTGTTGGAAAATACAAAATGATATAGTAAAAAGTAAACTGAAGTCACGGAAGGAGGAAAGAGAGAAATCAGGGCAGAAGAAATATTATAAGAGATACTCAGGCACTTTCTGGTGCTTCCCTGGTGGCTCAGAGAGTAAAGAATCTGCCTGCAATTCATGTAGGCCCAGGTTCTATCCCTAAGTTGGGAAGATCCCCTGGAGAAGGGAATGGCTACCCACTCCAGTATTCTTGCCTGGAGAATTCCATGGACAGAGGTGGCTGGTGGGCAGTCTATGGGGTTGGAAAGAGTTGGATACGACTGAACGACTAACACACACACAGGTACTTTCTAGCCAGAACACTTATTATGAGCTAATTACACCCCTCCTTCATACGCTGAAGTCCCAGCTCCCAGTATCTCAAAATGTGACCCTATTTGGAGATAGAGTCTTTATATAAGTTCACTTGTATAAAGTGAACTCATTCAGTTCAGTTCAGTTCAGTTTAGTTGATCAGTTGTGTCTGACTCTTTGCAACCCCATGAACTGTAGCACACCAGGTCTCCCTGTCCATCACCAACTCCTGGAATTTACTCAGATTCATGTCCATAAGATTGGTGATGCCATCAAACCATCTCATCCGCTGTTGTCCCCTTCTCTTCCTGCCTTCAATCTTTCGCAGCTTCGGGGTCTTTTCAAATGAGTCAGTTCTTTGTATCAGGTGGCCAAAGTATTGGAGTTTCAGCTTCAGCAGCAGCCCTTCCAATGAATATTCAGACTGATTTCTGTTAAGATGGACTGGTTTGACCTCCTTGCAGTCCAAGGGACTCTCACAAGTCTTCTCCAATACCACAGTTCAAAAGCATCCGTTCTTCAGTGCTCAGCATTCTTTATAGTCCAACAGTCACATCCATACATGACTACTGGCAAAACCATAGCTTTGACTAGATGGACCTTTGTTGGCAAAGTAATGTCTCTGTTTTTTAATACACTATCTAGGTTTGTCATAACTTTTCTTCCAAGGAGCAAGCGGCTTTTAATTTCATGGCTTCAGTCCCCACCTGCCGTGATTTTGGAGCCCCCCCAAGATAAAGTCTGTCACTATTTCCATTGTTTCCCCATCTATTTGCCATGAAGTGATGGGACCATATGCCATGATCTCAGTTTTCTGAATGTTGAGTTTTAAGCCAACTTTTTCACTCTCCTCTTTCACTTTCATCAAGAGGCTCTTTAGTTCTTTGCTTTCTGCTATAAGGGTGGTGTCATCTGCATATCTGAAGTTATTAATATTTCTTCCAGCAGTCTTGATTCCAGCTTGTGCTTCATCCAGCCCAGCACTTCTCATGATGTGCTCTGCATATAAGTTAAATAAGCACAGTGACAATATACAGACTTGGCATACTCCTTTCCCTATTTGGAACCAGTGTGCTGTTTCATGTCCAGTTCTAACTGTTGCTTCCTCACCTGCATACAGATTTCTCAAGAGGCAGGTCAGATGGTCTGGTATTCCCATCTCTTTAAGAATTTTCCAGACTGAACTCATTAAATAAGTTAAAATGAGGTAATTTGGTGGTGGGGGACACTAATCAAATATGACTCATATCCTTATATGAAGACAAAATTTGGACACACATGAACAGAAGGAAGTAAATGTAGACACAGTGGGAATATAGCCTTCTACAAACAAAGGAGAGAGGACGAGAACAGATCCATCTCTCAAGGCTCTAGAGGGGAATCAATCCTGCTAATTAAAACCTTGACCCACTATTTCTAACTTCAGAACTGTGAGAAAATATGTCTGTTGTTTAAGCCATCGAGTCTCTGGTACTTTGTTATGTTTGGCCCCAGCTACCATAAGGAAGAAATAATACTAATTCTATGCAAAATGTATAGAAATTTTCAAAGAATCTACAATAATACCACTTTTTAAGTGTAATTGTATTGTTAAAAGTTAATGAAAACTTCAGAAAAGATTTATATTATCATAGTTTTATAATTTTCCTCAGAACAGTCTTGTTCTCAAATTATCAGGCATACTTTGTATTTGTAGATGTGATTTGAGGAATTTAAAGTAAAGCAAAGAAAGCATTGGCAAGTATTTACCCATCTGCCATTTCCAGTTGCTCTTATCTCAATAATACTTTTAAAATAGCCACAATTAATTAATATTTTTAGCAGGAAAAAAAACTGAGATTAAGATTAAATTTGTTTGCAAGCCAAAGTAAAAATAGATGACTGTGATTCCAGATTATACATATGAAAAAGAGAAAAGATACTGTTTTCCAATTTGGGAAAACACATTATTCACCCATTTCTATCACAACACGCATGTACAATTTATAATTTACTTATTGGGCACTAATTTAAAACATTCAATTAGGCAAATATTTACTGAGCATCCATCTCATGCCAGAAATTTTTTGAGAGGTTTGATATATGTCAGTGAAAAAAATTTATGTGAAGCCTATATTCCAGCAGGAAAGGGAGAAAATTAACAATAATGTAAGTGTATATATGTGTAAAATGTGCATATATGTATAAATAAGTGTATATGTGCATATATATTCTAATATATGTGCTATAATTATATTATATATACATATATACGTTTATCTTGGAGAAGGAACTGGCAATCCACTTCAATATTCTTGCCAGGATAATCCCATGGTCAGAGGAGCCTGGCAGTCTATTGCTCATGCAGTCAGAAAGAGTGAAACGCTACTGAACAACTGATTATGTGTGCATATACGTACATAACATGCATGTTATATATACACATGTGTGTTAATCACTCAGTTGTGTCCAATTCTTTGCGGCCCATGGACTGTAGCCTGCTAGGCTCCTCTGTCCATATGCACATATAATAGAAGATAATCAGTCCTAAGAAAAAAATGAAAGAGCAGGGTGATGAGGCTGGGTGCGAGGCAGTGCTGGGACTTCTGGTTTCAACTTTAACAGTATAAGTCTTGGGAGAATGTATTGAGAAAGAGCATTAAGTGGCCTTGCCTGTGTCTAGTGGAAGAGTGGTCTGTGCAGAGTGAAATGGTCTATGCAAAGTCAAGAGCTGTGCAAATGTCCTGGAGCACTGGTGGCGCCTGAGCTTCTGCAGTGTTTATGGATGAAGCCAATGTGACTGGAACAGAGTGAGCAAAGAGGAAAGCAGTCAAAGCTGAGGTGGGAGTGGGGAGGAGAAGACAGGCATAGGAGGAAAAGAGCAAGAGGGGATCATGCCAGGCGTTTTAGGTTGCTGTAATGTCTATAGCTTTTTCTTTGATGTAATATTTCTTCCCTCCAGTATTCAAGGAGAATAATAAGTAAGGACCACCTAGGGAATGGCCCCTTCCTCGCTGAATGTCTAGCAAGGCCATCAGCCCTAGCTTCTCCAGGAAGCTTTTTTGATCACCCCATCCTCTGGACTTAATGTATTCTCTCTTTATATCATGCATCACTAGATTTGCCAGATACTCATAGAACTTCCGTTACATACTTGTTTTATACATTTATTTAGTAATGTCTCTCCATACATTGTATATCGCTTGAAGGTAGCAGTTTTGTCATCCTTGATATGAGCTGCCTTGCACAAAGAACCCAATGAATGTTTTTTAAATGAGTAAGGTTTCTTGACTTTATAAAAATACCAATTTCTACACTGCAAGAAACATCTTACTTAGAACAAATGTCAAATAAATGTACCATCATCTTGAGATATATGACTATCAAAAAGTGATATCAGATTTTAATTTTTCTCTGTTGTAAGCAAGCATTTTCACGTTGTTTCTAATTATTAAATTTTTTATGAAATGAAAATACTTGGCTAACCAGATTCCCTTTAATCACATTGTTGAATGGATTTTTAAGTCTCACATTTCCTGCTTGTACTAGTTCTTTCTTCAGATATAATTTTTTGCCTTCTAAATTATTATGTTTTTAGTTAAGATATAGTATAATATTCTGGTAGTATATCTACTATATCTTTCACGTGAATTGCATATATCTTTTCACAAAGTTTCTCATTTTTGTTTTAATGAGAAACTACTAAAAGTCAAGTTACCGATATTATTTGTTGTTCTATCATGGGTGCACTGAATTAGGAAATTCAATTATATGTCAATTTCATGTCTTCATCCTAGTTTTTCTTACACAACATCCTATATTTAGAGAGTCATTCATGGCCCATTGGGAAAGGTTAGAACTATAATTAGACCTTTTTCTCTAGACACTTGAGCAATGGAATTCATGAAGGTTAGTAGCAGCTTTCCATTAATTGCTCCCTTGTGGTTTTACAGTAAAGCTGTTAACTTATGTACCGGGGCTGCTACCCACAGCATCCTTGCACTGACATTTGAGGCAGTGATTAGAATGTCATTGCTTTCCAATACTTCATTGTTATTCAGGGGACACATGCGATGTCTTTCCCCTCATACTGCAGGGATCACAAATTCAGACACAAAAAAATATCATCTCTGTTTCTTTATCATCAGAATAGGGCTTTTGAAAGTGGTTTTGTTCTGAATATAGTGTTCATACTGGACTCTGTTCTACACAGTGTCACTGTCTTGTCTTTCAAACTAATGGGAACAAAGAAGAATCATTCTTTATGTGCAAAGCAGTGCACCCCAAGGGCAAAACATCTATCAGTATGAAAAATAGTCAAGTAACAACCAAGAAATTGTGTTTTGTGAAAGCTCACAGGTCTGATTGTATGTTTGAGCCAGCACATTGCCATGTTAGTTTTCTCAAATCTTTGAACTTAATAGTTTCTTATTCAAATGTCTTTCTTATCATTTATACTGCCTGCATTCAACTATTCAGCTTGTCCTGTCAGGACCTGCCTGTAACTCAACTAGGACTGAGATTTACGGAGCTGGAGAGCACAATTATCCTTCTGTCTCAGAAATAAATTACAGCTGCAAAGCCCTGCTCTCTTCATCCCCACTCATTCATTTAAAAAAAAAATTCTTCACCATGTAGCATGAGGACGTCATATCATAATGAAAAATACAACACAGCTTCCCTTCCTGTTTTTTCCTTTCTTTGTTGTTGTTTAGTCATGAAGTCGTGTCTGACTCTTTGCAACTCCATGGGCTGTAGCCCTCCAGGTTCCTCTATCCATAGAATTTTCTAAGCAAGAATATTGGAGCAGATTGCAATTTCCTCCTACAGGGGATCTTCTTGACCCAGGAAATGAACCCACATCTCCTGCATTACAGGCAACTTCTTCACTGCTGAGCCACCAGGGAAGACTTTTTCCTTCCTTACTCCTTCATGCATGTGTGTGTGTGTGTGTGTGTGTGTAGCACACATATGCATCTAATATATATATTACTTAACTAATTTCATTTATCTTTCTTAATATTTCAGATTCTCTAGGGTAAGGTGTCGCAATATCATTCTGTTATCATCAAGACCATTTATAATTTTCCTTAAAATAAAGATTTTTTATATGTGCTGCACCTTAATGTAGATATTTGATATATTGCCTTCTCCTGAAAAAAAAATTACTTTTCTGCCTCCATAAGTGGTTGAAGAGTAGCTGCAACATTGAAATGATCATGATGAAACTCTGTAGTTCAGGGTCAAGGGAAGTTAGAAGAATTATTAAACAGCTGAAAAACTAAGCGGAAGGGGAAAGGTCCCAAAAGTGAGATTATTGAGGGCACAGACATTAGAATGGAGACTATATTTAAAAAGTGTCTGAAAAGGTAGAATTTAGAGTTTTTTTTTTTTTTTTTTAAGTTCAGTCCTCACTGGCTATAGACAAGAAAAAATTGGGCATAGAGTTCTTATACTGACATAACACTTTCCTACGGGTCAAGATTTGAACCATTGAAATTTTAAATGTAATTGAAGACATTTGAAGTAAATTGTTTTGTTGAAATTATTTTAAAAACTTGCCTCATGGGGCTGTAAGATAAACAAAATAAATTCCTTAGTCATAAAACATTTCTTGTATTAGCTGTCAGAGTAACAGTTCAATAAAAGAAGCCTGATTTTAAAGTTCCAGGAGACAAAGAGACAAGGGGTTGTGGATGACCCTTGTTGGCATGGAAACATGGATATCAGTCAGTCAGTCAGTTCAGCTGCTCAGTCGTGTCTGACTCTTTACAACCCCATGGACCTCAGGCTTCCTTGTCCATCACCAATACACGGAGCATGTTCAAACTCATGTCCATCCAGTCAGTGATGCCATCCAACCATCTCATCCTCTGTCGTCCCCTTCTCCTCCTGCCCTCAATTTTTCCAAGCATCAGGGTCTTTTCCAGTGAGTCAGTTCTTCGAATCAGGTGGCCAAAGTACTGAAGTTTCAGCTTCAGCATCAGTCCTTCCACTGAATAGTCAGGACTGGTCTCCTTGAGGATTTACTGGTTTGATCTTCTTGCAGGCCAAAGGATTCTCAAGTCTTCAACACCACAGTTCAAAAGCATCAATTCTTCGGCGCACAGCTTTCTTTATAGTTCAACTCTCACACCCATACATAACTACTGGAAAAATCATAGCTCTGAATAGATGGACCTTTGTTGGCAAAGTCATGTCTCTGTTTTTTAATATGCTGATAGGTTGGTCATAGGTTTTCTTCCAAGGACCAAGCATCTTTTAATTTCATGGCTGTAGTCACCATCTGCAGTGATTTTGGAGCCTCCCCAAAATAAAGTCTGTCACTGTTTCCATTGTTTCCCCATCTATTTGCCATGAAGTGATGGGACCAGATACCATGATCTTAGTTTTCTGATTGTTGAGTTTTAGGCCAACTCTTTCTCTCTCCTATTTCACTTTCATCAAGAGGCTCTTTAGTTCTTCGCTTTCTACCATAAAGGTGGTATCATCTGTGTATCTGAGGTTATTGATATTTCTCCTGGTTATCTTGATTCCTTCTTGAGCTTCATCCAGCCCGGTATTTTGCATGATGTACTCTGCATATAAGCTAAATAAGCAGGGTGACAATATACATCCTTGACGTACTCCTTTCCCGATTTGGAATCAGTCTGCTGTTCCATGTCCAGTTCTAACTGTTGCTTCTTGAACTGCATACAGATTTCTCAGAAGCAGGTCAGATGGTCTGGTATTTCCATCTCTTTAAGAATTTTCCACAGTTTGTGATCCACACAATCAAAGGCATTTGACATAGTCAATAAAATAGAAGTAGATGTTTTTATGGAACTCTCTTGCTTTTTTGATGATCCAATGGATGTTGCCAATTTGATTTCTGGTTCCTCTGCCTTTTCTAAATCCAGCTTGAACATCTGGAAGTTCACGGCTCACGTAATGTTGAAGCCTGGCTTGGATAATGTTGAACATTTCTTTGCTAGCATGTGACATGAGTGCAATTGTGTGGTAGTTTGAGCATTCTTTGGCATTGTCTTCTTGGGGATTGGAAAGAAAAGTAAACTTTTCCAGTCCTGTGGCCACTGCTGAGTTTTCCAAATTTGCTGGCATATTGAGTGCAGCAGTTTCACAGCATCATCATTTAGGATTTGAAAAAGCTCAACTGGAATTCCATTACCTCCATTAGCTTTGTAGTGATGCCTCCTAAGGCCCACTTGACTTGGCATTCCAGAATGTTTAGCTCTAGTCCAGTGATCACACTATCATGGTTATCTGGGTCATGAGATCTTTTTTGTATGGTTCTTCTGTGTATTCTTGCCACTTCTTAATATCTTCTGCTTCTGTTGGGATCATACCAATTCTGTCCTTTATTGTGCCCATCTTTGCATGATAAGTTCCCTTGGTATCTCTAATTTTCTTGAAGAGATCTCTAGTCTTTCCCATTAATTGTTTTCCTCTATTTCTTTGCATTGATCACTGAGGAAGGCTTTGTTATCTCTCCTTCCTATTCTTTGGAACTTTGTATTCAAATGTGTATATCTTTCCTTTTCTTCTTTGCCTTTAGCTTCTCTTCTTTTCTCAGCTATTGGTAAGGCCTCCTCAGGCAACCATTTTGCCTTTCTGCATATCTTTTTCTTGGGGATGGTCTTGATCACTACCTTCTGTGCAATGTCACGAACCTCCATCCACAGTTCTTCAGGCACTCTGTCTATCAGATCTAATCCCTTGAATCTTTATCACTTCCACTGTATAATCATAAGGGATTTGATTTAGGTCATACCTGAATGGTCTAGTGGTTTTCCCTACTTTCTTCAAGTTCAGTCTGCATTTGTCAATAAGGAGTTCATGATCTGAGCCAGGACATCTCCCGTGTTTGTTTTTGCTGACTGTTTAGAGCTTCTCTAGCTTTGGCTGCAAAGAATATAATCAATCTGATTTCAATATTGATCATCTGGTGATGTCCATGTGTAGAGTCTTTTGTGTTGTTGGAAAAGGGTGTTTGCTATGACCAGTGTGTTCTCTTGGCATAACTCTGTTAGCCTTTGCCCTGCTTAATTTTTTACTCTGAGGCTAAACTTGCCTGTTACTCCAGGTATCTTTTGACTTCCTATTTTTGCATTCCAGTTGCTTGTAATGAAAAGGACATATTTTTTGGGTGTTAGTTCTGGAAGGTCTTGTGGGTCTTCATAGAACTGTTCAACTTCAGCTTCTTTGCCATTAGTGGCTTGGACCTAGACTTGAGTTACTGTGATATTTAACGGTTTGCCTTGGAAAAAACCAGAAATCATTCTGTCGTTTTTGAGACTGCACCCAAGTACTGCATTTTGGACTCTTTTGTTGACTATGATGGCTACTCCATTTCTTCTAAGGGATTCTTGTCCACAATAACTGATATAATGTTCATCTGAATTAAAATTTCCCATTCCAGTCCATTTTAGTTCACTGATTCCTAAAATGTCCGTGTTCACTCTTGCCATGTCCTGTTTGACCACTTCCAATTTACCTTGATTCATAGACCTAACATTCTATGCAATATTGTTTTTTACAGCATTGGACTATGCAATATTGTTCTTTACAGCATTTGACTTTACTTCTGATATAAAGTAAAGAAGATATGGTGGAGTAGAAGGACATGCACTCATGTTCTCCTGCAAGATCTCCAAATTACAACTTGCTGCTGAACAACCATCGACAGGAGAATGTTGGATCCCATCATAAAAAGCTACCCCATGTCCAGGGGCAAAGGAGAACCCCAGCGAGTTGGTAGGAGGAGCAAAATTGCATTTAGAATCAAACCCCATACCTGCCAGAGATGCTTGGAGGGCTCAAACAAAACTTTATGTGCTCCAGGAGGCCCCAGAGAGACTGAGACAGACTTATCTTTTGAGGGTCTCCTGCAGAGGTACGGTCGAGCAGTGGCCTGCGGCAGGGGCAGGGGCTCTAGATACAGCAGACCTGGGTATGGCATAAACCCTCTTGGAGGAGGTTGCCATTAACCCCACCATAGAGCCCCCAGAACTTACACATTACTAGGGAAATAGACTCTTGGAGGCACAAGCAAAATCTTGTGCATACCAGGACCCAGGAGAAAGGAGCAATGGCCCCACTAGAGACTGACCCAGACTTGCCTGTGAATGTCCAAGAGTCTCTGGTAGAGGCATGGGTTGGCAGTGGCCTGCTGCAGGGTCAGGGGCACTGAGTGGGGCACTGCATGCATGGGACCTTTTGAAGGAGGTCACCATTATCTTCATTACCTCCACCATAGTTTGGTCTCAGGTCAAATAACATGGAGGGAACACAGCCCTGCCCATCAACAGAAAATTGGATTAAAGATTAACTGAGCATGCCCTCCTCCCCCCCCCCTCCCCATCAGAACAAGACCTAGCTTCCCCCATAGTCAGTCTATCCCATCAGGAAGCTCCCAAAGCCTCTTATCCTTATCCCTCAGAGGGCAAACAGAATGAAAACTACAATCACAGAAAACTAGTCAAATTGATCACATGCACCACAGCCTTGTCTAACTCAATGAAACTATCAGCCATGTTGAGTAGGACCACCTAAGATGGCTGGGTCATGGTGGAGAGTTCTGACAAAATGTGGTCCACTGGAGAAGGGAATGGCAAACCACATCAGTATTCTTACTTTGAGAACCCCATGAACAGTTTGAAAAGGCAAAAAAGATATGACACTGAAAGATGAACTCCCCAGGTCAGTAGGTACCCAATATGCTACTGGAGAAGAGTGGAGAAGTAACTCCAGAAAGAATGAAGAGACAGAGCCAAAGCAAAAACAACACCCAGTTGTGGATGTGACTGGTGATAGAAGTACAGTATGATGCTATAAAGAACATGGACGTATCTGCTGCAAACTCCTCCCTAGAAAATAGGGAATGAAGGGGCCTGTTAGGGGAGTACAAATTGTTGGGTGAAGGGAATAAAACTGTCATCCAAAGGTGTAGATCAAACAGTGTTGGTTATTGCAGGATGATGGACCATCGAGAGACCAAATTGGGGGAGGGATGTGAGAGTTTTAAAGGGTGTGAAATGAAATGGACAAGAGCACCTAAGAGCTTAGGAATGTTGGGATACTATATTAATTTCTGGTCAGAACTCAGAGTTTGTGCAAGTGATGAACTAAGAGGATGAGGTCTTATGCAAAAAAGCACTTCCTGAACGAGAAAAAAAAGGGTGGTTTGAGATGGACAGTAAAGACTCTTAGAACAAATGTTCCAAAGTGAGGGTTCACTGGGTTTGAAAGAATCTGTCTAGAAATTAGTGGAGACACTGAGACCGTCAGGCCCTTTTGATCTGCAGAACTTGAGAGATTAACTCTTATATCTTATTTTAAAAGATGAAATAACATAAGAAATATTTGAGGTTGGATGTGAAATGTGAACACTTTTGTTCCATGTGCATTTATTGATTGCCTTCTCTGAATGCAAAGTGCTGTTCTAGGTGCTTGGGGTTTATCAATAAAAAAGGAAGACAAAGCTCCCTGCCCACCTGGAACTTACATTTCAGTGTGGGTAGCATTGAGTGCCCAGTAAGCTAGTAATGACTGGGTAAATTACATATTATTTAGAAGGTAATGAGTTATATTAAAACAAGAGAAGTATAGCAGGGTGAGGGGCAACAGCAGTGCTCCATGGAGGGTCAGGTTGCCACATTCAAAGCAGAATCTGAGTAAGGACTTGCAAGAGGTAAGGGAGATAACTTCTGTGGAAGTTAATGGCAAGAGCATTCAGGCAGCAGAAGGAAGAGTGAGCCTTTAAGGCAAGAGTCTCTTTAAAGAACCACAAGGCAAGTATGGCTATTGACAAATGAGCTACAGGGAAAAGAGTGGGACAAATGTAGACATACATACCTTCTCAAAAGTTTTGGCTCAATAGGTCTTTCAACCATTGAACTCTCAGGAAGAGAATTATTGAAAGAATTAAGTTTTAAAGCAAACAAACACAAAACACTGTTAAACCAGAAAACCATTTAAAAATCAGAATTATGTTATGATACAGCTTATACTTAAAGGTATGAAATGTGAAATTTGAAAAAAAATCTGTATTTTAGTTAATAATACTGTGAAGTGAAAAAGTGAAAGTGTTAGTTGCTCAGTCATGTCCGACTCTTTACAACCCCGTGGACAGTAGCTCATCAGGCTCTTCTGTCCCTTAAATTCTCCAGGCAAGAATACTGGAGTGGGTTGCCATTCCCTTCTCCAGGGGGTCTTCCTGACCCAGGGATTGAACACAGATCTTCTGCCTTGCAAGCAGATTCTTTACTGTTTGAGCCACCAGGGAAGCCCTAACCTATTTTTAGATTCTAACAAGAAGTTGAATCAGGAGATGCAGCCCAAAATTTTCTCTGTTGTTTTCCTTTGGTCTCCACATGTTGATATTTTTGACTTCCTCATATGTAAGTTTTGGATTTGATGTTTCATACCCCAGTTTATTTAAAACAATTAAATACTGATCATTCTTTCTAGACAGGCATTAATTTAATATCTACCTATTTTCCCTATTATCTATCCCTATCTATCCCTACCTATCCCTACCTATCCCTAATATCTACCTATTTACCCCACCGGTAAAAAATTCCCACCTTGAGATGTACAAAAACACAACTTTATTTTCTGGAACTCAATTCAAATTACTGATTGGTTACTATTTACTATTATTATTCCCAATGACTGCAAAAATATAAATAGTTTTAAAATACTGTAATCCTGTATATTCTATCTTTTATGTAAGTATTTGAATTCAGGCTGTTTCCCTCTTTTCTCTTCCCCGCAAGGCAAATGAGTCTGATACGCCGTCCCTGTCCTCCGCATAGCCTTGCCGCTGTCCTGCCCTGGTTTTACTTGTGTCCTGTTACCTCTTCTTACCAGCCCATTTATTTCCTTATGCCAATCACGCCTCCTTGTTGGTTTTTGTTGACAGCAGTCAGTTGCTCCCCATAAAGGAGCATGTCTCTCCTGGGAGTTGAGTCTTATTCTCTATTCCACCAGTAGGCTGGAGATTCAAATCCAAGAAGAGGAACAAAGAAAGGCCTCACCACATCACAAATTATAGCTCTCTTGATTCCTTTTCTCTCCCACCACCTTCTTCCCACCGGTTTTGCCTTCAACCTATTCTGGAAAGGATTTTTAAATCTCCTCCTAGGATAGATGAAGCTGCAAGTATTTTGCATCTAGAATCTTCATTAATCCATATTAATAGAAAAACATTGTTCTCCTGGGTTGCTAGCCACTGGTTCTTGATATTTAAAGAGAAATTTCCGGAATATCTCTCATAAATTTTGGCTCTTGCAAAGAAAAGCTTTGTCTGTCACAACCATTACAGCTGAAATAGTTTTTAATGCTCATCTTGCAATTCAACCTTGAAATTATAATCATCCAATCACTGGATGCTTCAGCCAGTGAGTGGAGTCCTGTGAAGCAGCAGGATAAAACATAACCAATTTTCCATAAAACACATATTTAGCTGAATTCTTTGTTTACTGTTGGTGCTTAACAATGATAATTTTTGCACTGAAACATATTTCCAAATGCTGTGAGGCAAGTCACCTTACAGTTAATCTAAGAAAGTTAGATGCTCCTGCGTAAAAAAGAGGTTAAATTGTCATTTTTATTTTCCAAATCATTCTGAGATGGAACATTTGTAAGGATATAGCTCTCTTCTAGTTTGTAAAATGCTTAATGAAGACAGGTAGTATAGTCTTATATTCTTTTGACTAAACTATTCAATGATCTGTATACCAAAATTGCAAAACAGGTGGTTTCTTTCAAGCCATTGAGTTCCAGCAAGAAGCATGAGGTGGAGGAGAGGGAGCAGAAGAACTGGCTGAGAGTCCTATTTTCTCATAAAAAGCTGTAAAATTTTAGAAAATTATTATGCTAAGTCTCAGTTTCATCACTTCTAAAGTGGGGATTTAATATCAATTTTATGTACTATTTATGAGCTTACCTAAGGTAATATATTTCAAAGTTCTTTGTGAGCATTTTATAATACACCTTATCATAGGTTGTTATTATGAACAATAAAAATAATGACCAGTGTTAATAAGGTAATACTTAAAAAAAAAAAACCCAGGTTAGATTTATGTCATTTCAGATGTGAGCTACCTACTATAACCTTGCAAACTGTTTGATTTGAAAGAACTTTAATCCATATCAGCTGAAGATCTACTGTAGTCTGCAGTACTTGTCAACTCAAATGCACATCATAAATTTTTTTTTTCCTTTTAAAGGCAGAAAGTAGTTTTAGACCACAGTGACTGAAAGAGGAAGAATGAACAACAGACCATACTGTAGTGTAGAAAAACATGTTCATTTGTGTGGATTTGATCTATAGAAATTATATATCAATGAATAGGTAATTTAAATAATACTGATTTCTTTTAAAAATCCCTTATGAAAATCTGACAGCTTAAGTAAAATGAGTTTCTATTTCACTTACTGAGTACATAAAGTATTTAATAGCTTATCTAGAATGGGTTGGGACAAGTGCTATAATATAATTATAGTATATATTTCTTGGTTCAAGTTAACTGAATAACTGAATGTCATATTAACTTGGTGAGTTAACTCTGACCTTGGCTTTCAAAAGAAAAGAGTGATATAATATTGTGCCTGATGTTTTCCCTGCTTTGTATTAGAGAATTTCCACGTGACCTTTAATTGTAAAGTTTGAAAACGGCTTTGAGAAATACTGTTTTAATAAAATAATTTCAAATGAAGATCATGCACCTAGTTTAAAAATCATTCCACGTCACTGAAGGTACAAAATTAAAAGCAAAAATTTCTCTCCATACCACCTCTTCCCAGGATCATTTTCTAGGGGTGGGTATATATATACTTTTAATGTATTTAGCTGTCCTCTTGAATACAGATATTATTCTAAGGTGTTTGTGCCTCTATTTCTTTTTTTTTTAAATTGAGATCTAATTGACATATAACAGACAATTTTCTGTGTACAATGCAATAATTTGAAATATGTGTGCATTGCAAAACGATTACCACAACAAGTTTAGTTAACATCCATCACCACACAGTTACAAATTTGTGTGTATGTGTATGAGATCAGAACTTTTAAGAGTTACTCACTTAGCAACTTTCAAATATATAAGCGGTTTTCTTAGATATAGTCACCATGCAGTCCCAGAACTTTTATCTTATAACTGGAAGTTTGTACTTTTTGACCATCTTTATGCTTTCCCCATCCCCACTTCTGGAAACAGTCTATCTATTGTCTGTATCTATGAGCTCATTTTTTCCCAGTTGCTGTTGTTTGTTTTTCTAGATTCCACATAAGAGTGAAATCATACAGTATTTGTCTTTCTCTGTCTGACTTATTTCACTTAGCACAATGATGTCAAGGTGCATCCATGTCATCTCAAATGACAGAATTTCCTTCTTTATATGGTTTAATGTATTTATATTTTATATAGTTATATAATATGTATATATATGTGTATATAGTACTTATATATATATTAGTATATATGTGTGTGTATATATATATATATATATACTACTTTTTTATCTATTCATCCATCAGTAGACACTTAGTTTGGTTCTATATCTTGGCTACTGTAGGTAATGTTGCTATAAACATGAGGGTGCTATCTTACTTTAATTTCTTGATTAATTGATTTTAGATACTTTCTACCTCCTTTGCTACCCTAATACTTAGAGATTTTCCTAATTAGCTTATTTTTGTTTTTTTAAATACTATTGGTGATTATCTTCATAATTTTAAATAATGTTCTTCAACCTCTATTTCTTTGTTTATCTATATTAGATATTATTGATTCTTTCTAAGCAATTCCAATGTGCTGCCAACATTAAATACTGAATGTATCTTGATTAGTCTAAACACTGAAAACCAGTAAGTAGCACTTACAAGTAGCATTTGTAGTATTATGATTATA
Source organism: Bubalus bubalis (assembly GCF_019923935.1). Classification (NCBI taxonomy): domain Eukaryota; kingdom Metazoa; phylum Chordata; class Mammalia; order Artiodactyla; family Bovidae; genus Bubalus; species Bubalus bubalis. The sequence continues at coordinate 45,242,220 of NC_059166.1, forward strand.
CAAATCTTATTAGCTAGAATACAAAATGTGTGTGTGATTATATTTCTATTTTGCTAAACTTATGTGACATAAATCTTATGTGGTTTTTATGTAGTCATGATTCATTAAATCATTGGTCACGTGATTGAACTCAATCTCCAGACGCTAACTTCTCAGAGGTCAGGTGTTTGAATGCTCCAAACTTCTGAAAATCAAGTGGCTGGTGTTTCTGGTGCCCAACCCCTAACCTGGAGTTCTCTAGAGGCTCCGCAGGGATACCTCATTAGTATAACAAAGCCACCCCTACCACTCAGGACATGGCAAGGCTTTTGGAATATCCATGCCAGGAACCCAGGACAAAGACCTGTCGGTGTAGTGAGGGGAGTGAGAACAGGGAAATAAGTGCGCCGCCTGGTTTTGTCCAATGAACTTATGGTGGGGAACTTCCCTCTCTGTTCAGTGGTTAGGACCCCATGCTTTGAAGGCATGGAACGTAGGCTCAGTCCCTGGTCAGAGAACTAAGACCCAACATGCCACCTGGCAGGGCCAAAAACTAAAATTAAAAAAACAAACAAATCAACCTTATGGTGGCATTGTCCCCACAGAGATGTGTATTCCACTGTAGTGGAATTTATCAGCAGCAGGGAATATAGAGGAAATGGTTTATTATTTAATATCTTTATCCTCTTGGAGAAGGCAATGGCAACCCACTCCAGTATCCTTGCCTGGAAAATCCCATGGACAGAGGAATCTGGTAGGCTACAGTCCATGGGGTCACAGAGTCGGACGACTGAGTGACTTCACTTTCTTCTTCCTTTCTTTATCCTCTTGCTATTCTTTTAACACTTCTTGAGTCCTTTCTATAACTAGACTGAGAGCACAACCTGAGTTCAGTGAGAAACTTCCTCTCTTCCTCACCCAGACTAAGTTTTAAAATTAAACAGTTCTGATATCAGTGGGAAAATATGTGGTATTTTAACAAATAATCTGTACTGACAGCAGTATTTTTCATCATATCAACCATCTAATAATAATAATTATTGTTATAATTGTAGTAACTAGTGTTTCCTGAGGGCTTACTATGAAAGTCTCATTATGTGCTATTCTTCATATGTAATGTTTCAATTACTCTTTACAACAGACCCATGAGAAAGGTACTAATATTATTTACATTTTCATGGAAACCAAGGCCTAGAGATGTAAAGTAAGTTGCTCATGTACATACAATTAATGGTAGCACTAAAACTTGGAAACTTTTCTGTTTGACTTCAAATCATGCTCCTAAGTGCTATGATATATTGATTTTTCTTTGTATTTGGGCTAAAGACAAAAGTGAGGACAACAGAGAGTAATAGAGACTAATGCATCCTGAAGACACTGAAAGGATGTAAAATGAGATTTTTTTCAGTGAATGGCAGCAATTTTTCATTGTATTGAAACAACCTTCAGTTTAGTCGCTCAGTCATGTCCAACTCCTTGTGACCCCAGGGACTGCAGCACGCCAGGCTTCCCTATCCATCACCAACTCCCAGAGCTTGCTCAGACTCATGTCCATCGAGTTGGAGATGCCATCCAACCATCTCATCCTCTATGAAACAACCTTAACATATAATTATTGTTAGTTAGTTATTTGGTCTCTTATTTTAAAGAAAAACCAAATAAGTCCCTCCCTTTGCTACCTATGCTATAGACTTTCCTTGGTAACACCTTAGAGGATGACTTTTGGGACACGTAACAGTGATTATGTGTATTCTCTAGTTCCACATTTGCTACATTTTTCAGAGGTTGGAGTTGTGAGAATAGAACAAGTGTGCAGCTAGTCAGAACAATTATTTGGTGCTGCAGGAAATTTGTATATATGTAACTGGAGAACAGTTATCATAAAATACTTTACTGAATTTGAAAAGGTTAGAGGTTTGGGGGGTTTATCACAAACAGCTTCTTCATCTTGCCTGAGGTCATCCCAACAGAACAAGGAATGAAATGCAGGGAAAATGGTTCCACGTGCTTGATGGTTCTCAGTGGCGGGTATTTGATTTATTCAGTCTTTGTACTTTTATGCAGTGGGGGGACATCTTATCAGAGTGCTGCCAACCATCTGTGTTTTAAAGGTGTTACAGTATCAGCCTGGGTCGCATTTTCTATATCTCTTTTATAATCTGCCCAGCTTCCGAGAAATTATTGCCATTTCCTTCTTCTATAATCAAAATGTCAGTGCCTCCCACCAAATAGGTTTTACTCCTTGACTATGAACATGGAGACCCATAAAAATGCTCATGTGAATCAAGTTTATAGTGACAGAGCAGTGGCCTTATTTTACATAAAAATACAAGAGACATCTTTCTTAATAGATTAAAAACAACCTTTTTCAAAGGGAAGAGAAGAGTATTTTACTCCATCAACAGATCACTTACTACAACTTCTGGGTGGATGTAAAGCAATCACTGTTCCAAGTAGAAAAATCTTTCCTATGCTAAAAAATATCAGGTTCTAACAGTTGTATGCACATCCTCCTAGCATTTGTGAATATCATCATCCAGCTTAAATTCCATATTATGAATTCTGTATAGACACCTGTGTGCTCTGTTCTTTTTAGTACCATCTCCCTTCCTGTGAATAGAGCTGTGACCAGTTGTGGGAAACCTAAAGCAGAGTCTCCTCTAGGTTCTCCTATTTGTGCCTCAGATATTCAGGCTGGGCAGAGCTCTCACCCAGAGTACAGGCTTGGAAAAAGCCTCAGCCACATTGAAAACAGAGAATTGTGAGAAACTGGCAGTCCCTATTCAAATATATTTAGGACACTTGGAACCCAATTAGAGTAATTGAAGCTAGGCAATTTAATGAAAAAATTGGATTCAGTCTGCTTGTTTTCCCAGTCATTAATTTTACTGAGCTTGCTCTCACTCCACTTTCTCTCTCTCTCTTTTTTTTTTTTTTTTTTTTGAGGAGATAAACAGCTTCTTCTTTTCTCATTCCTGCCACAAGGTGTTCAAAATGCCAAAAATAAAATCACTTCTCACTTAATGAGAGGACATGGTTGGTGCCTGACCAGTAGGAAGACCTAATAGCCGTACACAAATGCTTGTCCACTGATATCACTGGGTCCTGGTAAAATAGATTAAAAAAAATGTATTCATAGTTTCAAGTCAGAAACTTACATGGAGAAAAAGTTTAAAAACAGTCACAATCAAGGCATATTTCTTTCACTTATTGTAAATTTTTCACTAGAAAATAATCAGCATTTTCAAGTTCTCAGCAGAATGCTATTCCTATTTACATTGCTTCTGTTAGTCTCCAGGTGCTGTTTTTGATATTAATGTTAAATATAGTGTAAACATGTTGCAGCTGACACTCCAATACTTTGGCCACTTGATGCAAAGAACCAACTCATTGGAAAAGACCCTGATGCTGGGGAAGATTGAAAGCAAAAGGAAAAGAGGGCATCAGAGGAGGAGACGGTTAGACTAAATAGACGTGAATTTGAGCAAACTTAGGGAGATAGTGAAGGACAGAGTAGCCTGGCATGCTGCAGCACATGGGGTCACAGAGTCAGACATGACATAGCAATTGAATAGCAACAAGAAATAATGCAAATTTAATGCTCTGATGTGTGAATTTTTAATGATGGAAGTTAAAGAGTGGCATATTTAGGAACCAACAGATATATGCAAATGTGTATAGAACAGTCGTGGTGTTTCGAAGAGTAAGAATCTTAGTATTAAAATAAAAGAAGAACTAAGAAACAAGAGGACCAAATTCCCAGAAGCTTGCCTCCCATGTGGAAAAAAAAAAAAAAAAAAAGCACCTGTCATTGGGTGATGGTTAACTGAATGATCTTTCTCTCAATCCTGAGCTAGGTAGCTACCTTATCATGGGCTCCTAGAGCTGTTTGAGGGTGGAGTGGATCTCCAGTCTTAAACCTGAATTTATCCAGATCCCCAATACACCCTTAACCACACATAGGCATAAACACAGCCTAAGACAATGTAGGCTGATGGAAACTGACTGAACAATTTACAAATGAATGAATTAGCCCATGTTTAAATTTCCAACTAACAAGGGAATCGTTTATTTACCTAACAAGCTATAGTTTGATTACAGGCCATTGTTGCCCATTAAAAAATGAAACTGTTCTCATATCCAAACGAGGTTTGTATTCTATGCTCTATTTCACACCGAGGAGGCACTTTCCAAAGCTAACAACTCTCATGAACATACAGAATAAATTTTGTATTTAACATTTGGAACTTAAATCTAGAAAAACTCATGTGCTTATTTATTGTTTTTAAAATATAACCTGGTAAACAGCATGATATAATGAAATAATAGAAAACCTGGAGTAACTGAGAATTCTTACCTTACTGCCACATCACAAGCTATGTGATCTTGGGCAATTGGTCAACCTCTCTGAACTATGCAAATCATACTTTGAACCAATAATATTTAAATTAAGATTTCAATAAGCCTCAATAGAGACTGCAAACCCCTTGAGAACAAGTATCACAACTTAAACAGTCTATAATAGCAAATAATAAACAACAATTACAGGTTCCCCACCATTGCATTTTCAGGGTCTACTTGTGGTTGAGACATGTCAGGTACATTTATTGAATGAAAAACTAAAAAGTAGAAAAGAAGACAGGTTTTGAACTAAATAGATGCATGTTGAAATTTTATTACTATTATGAACACCGGGAATCAGGTAATCCACAGTAATCTCTTATCATCTCAGGTTTTTTCCATCTATAAAATGGAGAGAATATACTATACGCTTCATTGAATGACTGAGAGCCTTTCAGAACTCTCTGTCTACTGGAGTTGTCTTTGGTTTAGATAATCTTAGGAGGTATTAGAGGCTGTGAGATGTTTGCCAGCAATGTAGAACTAAGCAATATAATGCCTCAAAGTTCAAATAAATAATTATGACAAGGAACTTTATGGGTTAAAACATTTTCCTTTATTGCTCCATTTTCCAAGGTCTATTTCTGTATCAACCTTCTATTGCACCCCATTGTAAAAGCCAGAATATTAAAATGGGAAATAGAAGTGACCCATAAAAGGAAAGTGACCCATAAGGAAGTGACCCATAAAAGGAAAATTTGTATTGAATTTGAAGTTCTAATCTAATGATCTTGCATGTGATATGTTCTGGTATACTACTGAGTATTTGTCCATTCCCATTGGGAGAGTTTTACGTTGGAACTCCCGGCATCTTATCATCAACGACATTTGGAAGAGGCCAATATCCTCCCTAACATTTAACATCAAAAAATCAGACTCCTATTTGCAAAGGTGAGCTATACCTGCTACAATTATTTCGGAGAAGGTAATGGCACCCCACTCCAGTACTCAAATTCCAGCACAAGGGGCTCATATTTCATTAGAAGGCTCTAGTTTAGGTTCTACATTGTTCAGAGATTAAAAACAAACATAGGTTCAGTTCAGTCATTCTGTCATGTCCAGCTCTTTGGAACTCCATGGACTGCCACATGCCAGGCTTCCCTAGCCATCACCAGCTCCCAGAGCTTACTTGAACTCCTGTCCATCAAGTCAATGATGCCATCCCACCATCTCATCCTCTGTCACCCCCTTCTCCTGTGCCTTCATTCTTTCCCAGCTTCAGGGTCTCTTTAAATGAGTCAGTTCTTCGCATCAAGTGGCCAAAGTATTGGAGTTTCAGCTTCAGCAGCAGCCCTTCCAATAAATATCAGGACTGATTTCCTTCAGGATTTACTGGTTGGATCTCCTTGCTGTCCAAGGGACTCTCAAGAGTCTTCTCCAACACCATGGTTTAAAAGCATCAATATTTTGGTGCTCAGCTTTCTTTATAGTCCAACTCTCACATCCATGCATGACTACTGGAAAAACCATAGCCTTGACTAGACGGACTTTGTGGACAAAGTAATGTCTCTGCTTTTTAATATGCCGTCTAAGTTGGTCACAGCTTTTCTTCCAAGGAGCAAGTGTCTTTTAATTTCATGGTTGCAGTCACCATCTGCAGTGATTTTGGAGCCCAAAAAATAAAGTCTGTCACTCTTTCCATTGTTTCTCCATTTATTTGCAATGAAGCGATGAGACTAGATGCTGTGATATTAGTTTTCTGAGTGTTGAGTTTTAAGCCAACTTTTTCACTTTCCACTTTCACTTTCATCAAGAGGTTCTTTAGTTCTTCTTCATTTTCTTCCATAAAGGTGGTATCATCTGCATATCTGAGGTTATTGATATTTCTCCCAGCAATCTTGATTCCAGCTTGAGCTTCATCTGGCCTGGCATTTGGCATGAACTTCCTGATGTTCAAGCTGGTTTTAGAAAAGGCAGAGGAACCAAAGATCAAATTGCCAACATCCACTGGATCATGGAAAAAGAAAGAGAGTTCCAGAAAAACATCTATTTCTGCTTCATTGACTATGCCAAAGCCTTTGACTGTGTGGATCACAATAAACTGTGGAAAATTCTGAAAGAGATGGGAATACCAGACCACCTGACCTGCCTCTTGAGAAATTTGTATGCAGGTCAGGAAGCAACAGTTAGAACTGGACATGGAATAACAGACTGGTTCCAAATAGGAAAAGGAGTATGTCAAGGCTGTATATTATCACACTGCTTACTTAACTTCTATGCAGAATACATCATGAGAAATGCTGGGCTTGAAGAAACACAAGAAAAACAAGGAATCAAGATTGCTGGGAGAATTATCAATAACCTCAGATATGCAGATGACACCACCCTTATGGCAGAAAGTGAAGAGGAACTCAAAAGCCTCTTGATGAAAGTGAAAGTAGGGAGTGAAATGTTGGCTTAAAGCTCAACATTCAGAAAACGAAGATCATGGCATCCAGTCCCATCACTTCATGGGAAATAGATGAGGACACAGTGGAAACGGTGTCAGACTTTATTTTTTTGGGCTCAAAAATCACTGCAGATGGTGACTGCAGCCATGAAATTAAAAGATGCTTACTCCTTGGAAGGAAAGTTATGACCAACCTAGATAGCATATTCAAAAGCAGAGGCATTTTTTTTCCAACAAAGGTTCGTCTAGTCATGGCTATGGTTTTTCCTGTGGTCATGTATGGATGTGAGAGTTGAACTGTGAAGAAAGCCGAGCGCCAAAGAATTGATACTTTTGAACTGTGGTGTTGGAGAAGACTCTTGAGAGTCCCTTGGACTGCAAGGAGATCCAACCAGTCCATTCTGAAGGAGATCAGCCCTGGGATTTCTTTGGAAGGAATGATGCTAAAGCTGAAACTCCAATACTTTGGCCACCTCATGCGAAGAGTTGACTCATTGGAAAAGACTCTGATGCTGGGAGGGACTGGGGGCAGGAGGAGAAGGGGACGACAGAGGATGAGATGGCTGGATGGCATCACCGACTCGATGGACGTGAGTTTGAATGAACTCTGGGAGTTGGTGATGGATAGAGAGGCCTGGCGTGCTGCGATTCATGGGGTCGCAAAGAGTCGGACACGACTGGGTGACTGAACTGAACTGAACTGAACTCTGAATATAAAGTTAAATAAGCAGATGACAATATACAGCCTGATGTACTCCTTTCCTGATTTGTAACCAGTCTGCTGTTCCATGTCCAGTTCTAACTGTTGCTTTTTGACCTGCATACAGATTTCTCAGGAGGTAGGTCAGGTGGTCTGGTATTCCCATCTCTAAGAATTTTCCAGTTTGTTGAAATTCACACAATCAAAAGCTTTGGTGTAGTCAATAAAGCAGAAGTAGATGTTTCTCTGGAACTCTTACTTTTTTGATGACCCAGTGGATGTTGGCCATTTGGTCTCTGCTTCCTCTGCCTTTTCTAAATCCAGCTTGAACATCTGGAAGTTCATGGTTCATGTGCCATTGAAGCCTGACTTAGAGAATTTTGAGCATTACTTTGCTAGAGTGTGATATGAGTGCAGCTGTGTGGTAGTTTGAACATTCTTTGACATTGCCTTTCCTTGGGATTGGAATGAAAGCTGACCTTTTCCAGTTCTGTGGGCACTGCTGAGTTTTCCAAATTTTATGGCATGTGCAACACTTCCACAGCATCATCTTTTAAGATTTGAAAAAGCTCAACTGGAATTCCATCATTTCCACTAGCTTTGTTTGTAGTGATACTTTGTTCACATTCCAGATGTCTGGCTCCAGATGAGTGATCACACCATCATGGTTATCTGGGTCTTGAAGATCTTTTTTATATAGGTCTGTGTATTCTTGCCACCTTTTCTTAACATCTCCTGCTTCTGTTAGGGCCATACCAATTCTGTCCTTTATTTAGCCCATCTTTGCATGAAATGTTCCCTTGGTTTCTCTAATTTTCTTGAAGAGATCTCTAGTCTTTCACATTCTATTTTTTCCCCCTATTTCTTTTCATTGATTCCTGAGGAAGGCTTTCTTATCTCTCCATGCTATTCTTTGGAACTTTGCATTCAAATGGGTATATCTTTCCTTTTCTTCTTTGCCTTTAGCTTCTCTTCTTTTGTCAGCTATTTGTAAGGCCTCTTCAGACAATCATTTTGCCTTTTTGCATTTCTTTTTCTTGGGGATGATCTTGATCAGTGCCTCCTGTTACAATGTTATGAACTTCTGTCCATAGTCTTCAGGCACTCTATCAGATCTAATCCCTTGAATCTATTTGTCACTTCCACTGTGTAATCGTAAGGGATTTGATTTAGGTCATACTTGAATGGTCTAGTTGTTTTTCCATACTTTGTTCAATTTAAGTCTGAATTTGGCAACAAGGAGTTCATGATCTGAGCCACAGTCAGCTCCTGGTCTTGTTTTTGCTGATTGTATAGAGCTTCTCCATCTTTGGCTGCAAAGAATATAATCAATCTGATTTCAGTATTGACCATCTGGTGATGTCCATGTGTAGAGTCTTCTCTTGTGTTGTTGGAGGAGGGTGTTTGCCATGACCAGTATGTTCTCTTGGCAAAACTCTGTTAGCCTTTGCCCTGCTTCATGCTGTACTCCAAGGCCAAACTTGCCTATTACTCCAGGTATCTCTTGACTTCCTATTTTTGCATTCCAGTCCCCTATAATTAAAGGGACACTTTTTGGGGGGTGTTAGTTCTAGATGGTCTTGTGGTTTTCCATAGAACCGTTCAACTTCAGCTTTTCAACATTACTGGTCAGGGCATAGACTTGGATTACTGTGATTTTGAATGGTTTGCCTTGGAACGAACAGAGATCATTCTGTCGTTTTTGAGACTGCACCCAAGTACTGCATTTTGGACTCTTTTGTTGACTATGATGGCTACTCCATTTCTTCTAAGGGATTCTTGCCCAAAGTAGTAGATATTTATGGTGGTGGTTGTGATTTAGTCAGTAAGTTGTGTCCAACTCTTGTGGCCCCAGGGACTGCAGCTTGCCAGTTTCCTCTCCCTGTGAGATTCTGCAGGCAAGAATTTTGGAGTGGGTTGCCATTTCCTTCTCTAGGGTATCTTCCTGACCCAGGAATCAAACCCATGTCTCCTGCATTGCAGGCACATTTTTCATCAACTGAGCTTAGAGGGAAGCCCAGATGTAATGGTTATCAGAGTTAAATTAATCCATTCCAGTCCATTTTAGTTCACCAGTTCCTCAAATGTCAATATTCACTCTTGCCATCTCCTGTTTGACCGCTTCCAATTTGCCTTGATTCATGGACCTAACCAGAGAAAGCAATGGCACCCCACTCCAGTAGTCTTGCCTGGAAAATCCCATGGATGGAGGAGCCTGGTAGGCTGCAGTTCATGGGGTTGCTAAGAGTCCTACATGACTGAGTGACTTCACTTTCACTTTTCACTTTCATGCATTGGAGAAGGAAATGGCAACCCACTCCAGTGTTCTTGCCTGGAGAATCCCAGGGTTGGGGGAGCCTGGTGAGCTGCTGTCTATGGGGTCGCACAGAGTTGGTCATGACTGAAGCAACTTAGCAGCAGCAGCATGGACCTAACATTCCAGTTTCATATGCAATATTTCTCTCTACAGCATCGGACTTTACTTCCATCACCAATCACATCCACAACTGGGTATTGTTTTTGCTTTGGCTCCATCTCTTCATTCTGTCTTGAGTTAGTTCTCCACTGATCTCCACCAGCATGTTGGGCACCTACCAACATGGGGAGTTCATGTTTCAGTGTTCTATCTTTTCCCCTTTTCATTCTGTTCATGGGGTTCTCAAGGCAAGAATACTGAAGTCGTTTGTCATTCCCTTCTGCAGTTGACCACGTTTTGTCAGAACTCTACACCATGAACCTGTCCTTCTTTGATGGCCCTACACAGCATGGCTCATAGTTTCTTTGAGTTAGAAATATATGTGTGTATGAATATTTATGTTTATATATATATATATGGAGAGAGATACTAAGGTGGATTTTGTCTCCACTCTGGTTTCAGAACTCTATTATAAAAAATGCCTTCTATAGCTCACTTATATTCTATTTCCCTTTCATGTCTCACCAATTGTACAAAACAAGGTGACTGACATGTGAGAAGTGCTGAATTAATTAAAAAATATTGTGATATGCATGAATAGAAATAGTAATGGGAATAAGTGGAAAACATAGTGGGTGTACAAAGAAGTAAGTAGGGATCAAGTGTCCACTAAGTGAGTAGGGATCTAGTGTTCACTAAGCGGGTGTTTGGAGAAGGATTTCTGAAAGAGGACATATAGAAGTTGACTTAGAAGGTATCCAAGACTTTGCCAGTTGGAGAAGTAATATCTCAGGCTATCAAGAGATATGTCAGGCTGAGGAAACAGCAAGGAGCATATAGGCACATGGCCCATCCAAGGATGACTTCAACGTAGGTGTACATTCAGGCAACATTAGGATGGAAAGACAAAGAATGACTAAGGAAAACCTTGCCTGTGTCTTGTCTGGGCTCACAGCTCTGGTGGTGGCTGCAAAGGGTGCTCCTAAGTAAGTCTGAATGTTTTCCTAAAATCAGTGTGTGTATGTGGGGGGGGAGGGTGCAGGGTGCCTGGACATGCACATGGAGATCACAGATAAAGACAGAAGTTGGGAGACTTTTATGGTTCAGGTAAGAAAATTCAAGGGTATGGAGCAAAGGATTCTTTTTTTGAGACACTGTCAGTCAGTCTCCACTATTGACCATTTTTTTTTTCACAATAAAAAATAAATTGACTTATATCTTCTTGCTTGTTCTTTCATAGAATGGGAATGTGGTTAAAATATGCATGCACACGCTCACAAACATACACACACACACATAAACACTCACAAGACACAATCTGTGCCTTCAAGATTTTCATACTTTTGTACCTAAAATTATTAATTTTATATCAACTGTCACACTGACAGCAACATTTACATATGAATTTGAACGTTTGCAAATTAATCTGAGACTAGCACTGACCAGAGATTTCATGTGGATGAAAAGTGATTCAATTCTGAATCAACTCTTGCGTAAGCGAATATAAAAGCTACTGGACCAGACTTTTCATGCTTCATTTTCCCCTGGTTACTGGAGAGTTATGCTTGCCTATAGCTGTCTAAAATAGGATACAGTGCCAGATGAGAAGTTAATGTAAATGTGAAGTGCTCTGTGAAACAATGAGTTAGTAAACATGTAGTTCCATTTTGACTTGGATTTGCTATGTTTATCATAGACATTTTTAAAAAAGATTTTTTATGTGGTTGATTTTTGTTAAAGCCTTTATTGAATTTGATACAATATTGCTTCTGTTTTAGGTTTTGGTTTTTTGGCCATGAGATATGTAAAATCTTAGCTCCCGAACCAGGGGTCAAATCCTCACCCCCTGCATCGGAAGGCAAATCTTAAACGATGGACTGCCAGGGAAGTCCCTATCATAGACTTTTAAAAATATTTCTCCAGATAGGTGGTATTTGTAATGTCATTAGCAATGAATGAGTTTATTGTCTCCACTCTAACCCTGAAGACTATTTTTTTTTTTATTAAAAAATGTTTTGCTGGACTAAAAAAAAAAAAATTATCATCGATTCTACAGAGAAGGAGAAAGAGATTAAGGAGATATTTTTCAGGTTTCCCACACATGAATGATAACATATGACTTTCTACGACAGAACACTCAAACCCTTGGATACATTCACTGAAAATGGTTTATGTCTTGATAATGTTATAATGTTAGACCATAAAGAAGGCAGTATGCCAAAGAATTAATGCCTTGAACTGTGGTGTTGGAGAAGACTCCTGAGACTCCTTTGGACAGCAAGGAGATCAAACCAGTCAATCTTAAGGGAAATCAATACTGAAAACTCACTGGAAGGATTGTTGCTGAAGCTAAAACTCCAATATTTTGGTCACCTAATATGAATGGCTGACTCATTGGAAAAATCTCTGATGCTGGGAAAGACTGAGGGCAGAAGGAGAAGAGGACATCAGAGGATGAGATGGCTTGATGATCACCAATGCAATGGACATGAACTTGGGCACATTTTGGGAAATGGTGAGGGATAGGGAGGCCTGGCACACTGCAGACCATGGGGTCACAAAGAATCAGACGTGACTGGGCAACTGAACAACAGAAATGTTGGATTATCTTCAAATTCAGCTCCCCAAATGATGCAGCCAAGGACCTATGGGTACCGGGTCTAGTTCATCACAGCAACTCTATGAAGTAGCTATTGTCACTCCTACTTTGTAGACAAGAAGACTGACTCTGACCAATTTAGATCTTGCTTAGGACAATACAAATGATGTCAGAGTGTGAATATTAATATGGGCTCCAAATTCAGCTCTTTTCTTCTATATTGCTCTGACCTTTCAGATCAAGGTCATTAATGTCTACTACTTTCTCTGTAAACTCAACATGACCAGTAATATTAGTAGATTGGGTAAAAATCAAATAGGCAAAAAGAAAGTTAAAACACTTTGAAATAGTTTTCTGTGAGAACTGAGACCTTAGGTTAAACATGAATAATAAATCCATAAAGAAAATTATGAGTTTTCACTAACTTGACCATAGCTGTGAGTTTATACGGATAATGAGATTACTATAGATTTGACCTCTTCACATTGCTTAGTGAATGTTTCGTCTGTTTATCCTTAGACCATCTGCTGGGAAAAGGGTGGGGGTATTATTTTGAATCTCATGGTGTGGAAACAGATATTAGCAGAGCACATATTGCGTGAAGGAGCAGGGCTGTAACTGAAATCACAGCTGTGAGCACGTGCTGCCTGATGACCTGTGCCTTGTCTCTCTGTAAATTACTTCAGTCCTCACTTCTGTCCATCTGGAGTCTTTCATGAATAATAGATCCAATTAGATGACATGGGATACAAATAAAGTACTTCTCACTTGTCATGCAACTTATTGTTGTTATTTATCATTTTTCATGTATGTAACTTATCAGTGAGTAGAAAGCAAATTCTAAGCAATATTTCTTCTTCTCTGGTGATCACATTTATAGTTTTTACTCATGCAAGTACTAGTAGTGTGAAATTATAGTTATGTAGTTATCAATTAAAAATAATATAGTCCCTCTGTGTTTTATTACTTAGCTGGATATATTTTGAGTGTATGTGTGCTTATACATTTCTTGATGCATATTCTATTGCTCAATCAAATACATTTCATAAAGCATGTTTTGTTTTCTATGTGCTACCTTTTATGGCTGTCTGAATATAATATGTTTCTGATAGTAAGTAAAAGATGTAGACCTAGAGTTTTCTTGTCTCAATATTTCTCTATTCCACTGCTGTTTGTATATTGCTTCAAAGAGAAAAATATAACTCTTTCCTCTTTTATATACTTCCTTTCACTACCTCATTTCTAGTATAAATGTGATTTCCACATTCTCATTATTAGCATTATAATATCCAAGAGTATAGGCTGAGTAAAGCTTTGTAGATGGTTAGCTTAAAAAAAATTTGCCTTTATTTATTTAAAGTATAGTTGACTTACAATGTTTCAGGTGTACAGCAAAGTGAGTCAGTTATATGCATGTGTGTGTGTATTTGTGTGTGTATTCTTTTTCAGATCCTTTTCCATTAAAGGTTATTACAAGGTATTGAAAATAGTTCTGTGTGCTATATATTAGGTCCTTGTTTACCTATTTTACAGAATAGTATGTATGTGTTGAGGAGGGCATGACAACCCACTCCAGTACGCTTGCCTGGAGAATCCCCATGGGCAGAGCAGCCTGGTGGATTACAGTCCATGGGGTCGGTCGCAAAGAGTTGGACACGACTGAGTGACTAAGCACAGCACAGCACATGTATCTGTTAATTCCAAATTTCCAATTTATCTTTTCACCCTTCCCCCTTTGGTAAATATGTTTGTTTTCTATTGTCATATGTCTCTTTCTGCTTTGTAAATAAATTCATTTGTATCATTTTTTAGATGCCACGTCTAAAAAAAGTACTATTCATGCAGTATTTGTCTTTCTCCGTCTGACTTACTTCACTTAGTATGATAATCTCTAGGTCCATGCATGTTGCTGCAGCAATGGCATGATTTTATTCTATTGTTGTAGCTGAGTGATATTGGCTGGCTTCTTTCGTCTTCGTATTTATTAAACATTGCTGACCCAAGCTCTGAGTCAGCAAGGTATAGAGTAAGATTTGTAAAGACATTAAACTATTTTTTTTTTCATTTCAATAACTGTTAATGAATTTTTACCCTTATGATTAACATAAACTATTTTTCTAAGTTCAGGAAAGATAAAGTCAGCCTCTCAGAGACTGAGGATCATCATATTTATTGTTTTAGAAATCATTCAGGTGCTCAACTGTGCAACAGAGCAGAATTAATTCAGCCAGAAACAGAAAGAAACTGAGCAGTGTTGCAGATAGTCTTATGATTTCCATAGGCAGAGACTGTTCAACATGACCCTGAAGAGATTTACACCGAGTCTCATTACCGTTCAGGAAGATGTTTGCTCTCATACAGATGAGACCTTTAGGGATGCAGTAATAACCCCCTACAGATGGATTCACTATCCATAATTTTTCAGTTTATTTCTGGCTTACTTTTCAGTTCATAACCAGAAACCATGTAGAAATATAGCTCTTCAGACTCTCTGTTTGCCTCTAATAACATTAGCTAACTAAAATTGTCATTTATAAACCAATAAAACCAGGAACCCAGTAAAAAACATAAGCAATTAGAAAATATATTTGATTATTCTGATATCAGAGATAATGCTAAATTAAATTTGAAATAAATTTGAGATGAATAATATTACTTGTGATCGATTATTACTTGATTATTACCTATAATGATTGATTACAAATTATTTCAAGCGAACAATTGTTTTACATGGAAAGGTGGCATTTTTAAGCTTGGTTGAAAAATATCTGAACTGGCAATATCATAAAATAACTTTTCAGTGATTCATTGTTTCATGATAAAAATGGATGGCCCTTCAATTTTTTTAAAAACAAATTCCCAATGTACCAAGTCAAGAATCAAACTCTGTTAGAGTATTTCATATTACTTGTAAGTGAATATGGCCTACAGTTAGCTGTCTTGGGCTTTATATGCAGATAGACTGGCTTAGTGTAGTAATATAGTTTTGTTTGCACCAATAATGCTGAACAAAAATGTGAAGGCATGAATGATCAAATACCTCTATGTGGGGCGTGCTGAATGTGAAGAGACTTTTTTCTCTGTGGGCAGAAAAGTTTATACTGTCACACTGGTAAAATATATACTTCTGATTTCTTATTACACACAGATACTAAGTATGTTATAAAATCTGAGAATTACTGGAAATACTCTTTTCTAAAATAAAGTTTCTGATTAGAATTCCATGCATTGTGATTGGATTATTTTGGTTGATTTAGAAGTGGCTTATGTGAAGGAGGTGCTCAATAAATATTTGTTGAATAAGTGAACAAGAACACTAGAAAAAATTACTGGAAATGAATTAATTCAAATATATTGACGAAACCAGGTAAAGAGTTCCCTTTATTTACATTGCTCATACTTGTCACAATGACAAGATATCGACATGGAAAGATTAAACCCTTCATTTCACCGAAATTATATATTGATATATCTATGTCATAATTATAAACTATTTTAAAATATCTTTATGTTTGATGACACTTATTACTTCTACTCTGAATTCTATCTAGGCATACTGAAAATCAGCTGAATTATACTTCATTTAGGATACAGTTCTCCATCTTATCTTAATACAAAGTGGTTTCTCCATGAATTTACATAAATACATTTTTATTAAAACTGTAATTACCTGTGTAGCTTGAGACATGATATATATTTTTTTCTATTTATTATTATTAATCTCTAAGAATTCAAACTCATGGTTCAATAATCTTTCCCGCTATTGACTTTCTCTATTGTTTGACAAGCTCATCATAACAAAAATGACTCACCTCACTGGCTTATGCATCTACTTAGATATGAATGGCAGCCCTTTCCTACACAGAAGCCCTTTCTTCTTTGCTCAGTTTCATTTCCTCCTTTCCTAAACATTGTGGTAGAATTTCTGTTGATGTCAGCTATGGGAGTTACATGGAGGTTTTTTCCTTTCTCTCATTCCTCTTTCACTTTTTCCCCACTCTTGAATAGGTAGTTTTGGTTTTCCTGTATCCCAGCTCTCTATCTGATTATGCTACCATTAGAGAAATCCTGTCTCGGCAAGGAAGGATCCTTGCTACCACCCTCTCTAATTGTCTTCTTTTTAAAAATTTATTTTTAATTGGAATATAATTGCTTTACACTTTGTTGTGTTAGTTTTTGCTGTACAACAACAAAAATAAGTATCCATATATCCATATCTATACACAAGGATATAAGTATACATATATCCCCACCCTGTTGAGCCTCCTCCTACTCAGCCCCACCCTACCCTTCTAGGTCATCACAGAATACCCAGCTGAGCTCCCTCACAATACAGCAGCTTCTCACTAGCTGTCGATTCTGTATATGGTAGTGTATATATCCCTTATGATTATACAGTGGAAGTGAGAAATAGATTTAAGGGCCTAGATCTGATAGAGTGCCTGATGAACTATGGAATGAGGTTCGTGACATTGTACAGGAGACAGGGATCAAGACCATTCCCATAGAAAAGAAATGCAAAAAAGCAAAATGGCTGTCTGGGGAGGCCTTACAAATAGCTGTGAAAAGAAGAGAAGCGAAAAGCAAAGGAGACAAGGAAAGATATAAACATCTGAATGCAGAGTTCCAAAGAATAGCAAGAAAAGATAAGAAAGCCTTCTTCAGCAATCAATGCAAAGAAATAGAGGAAAACAACAGAATGGGAAAGACTAGGGATCTCTTCAAGAAAATCAGAGATACCAAAGGAACATTTCATGCAAAGATGGGCGCGATAAAGGACAGAAATGGTATGGACCTAACAGAAGCAATAGATATTAAGAAGAGATGGCAAGAATACACAGAAGAACTGTACAAAAAAGAGCTTCACGACCCAGATAATCAAGATGGTGTGATCACTGACCTAGAGCCAGACATCCTGGAATGTAAAGTCAAGTGGGCCTTAGAAAGCATCACTACGAACAAAGCTAGTGGAGGTAATAGAATTCCAGTTGAGCTATTCCAAATCATGAAAGATGATGCTGTGAAAGTGCTGCACTCAATATGCCAGCAAATTTGGAAAACTCAGCAGTGGCCACAGGACTGGAAAAGGTCAGTTTTCATTCCAATACCAAAGAAAGGCAATGCCAAAGAATGCTCAAACTACTGCACATTTGCACTCATCTCACATGCTAGTAAAGTAATGCTCAAAATTCTCCAAGCCAGGCTTCAGCAATATGTGAACCGTGAACTTCCTGATGTTCAAGCTGGTTTTAGAAAAGGCAGAAGAACTAGAGATCAAATTGCCAACATCCATTGGATCATGGAAAAAGCAAGAGAGTTCCAGAAAAACATCTATTTCTGCTTTATTGACTATGCCAAAGCCTTTGACTGTGTGGATCACAATAAACTTGGAAAATTCTGAAAGAGATGGGAATACCAGACCACCTGACCTGCCTCTTGAGAAATTTGTATGCAGGTCAGGAAGCAACAGTTAGAACTGGACATGGAATAACAGACTGATTCCAAATAGGAAAAGGAGTACGTCAAGGCTGTATATTGTCACCCTGTTTATTTAACTCATATGCAGAGTACATCATGAGAAATGCTGGACTGGAAGAAACACAAGCTGGAGTCAAGATTGCTGGGAGAAATATCAATAACCTCAGATATGCAGATGACCACACCCTTATGGCAGAAAGTGAAGAGGAGCTAAAAAGCCTCTTGATGAAAGTGAAAGTGGAGAGTGAAAAAGTTGGCTTAAAGTTCAACATTCAGAAAACGAAGATCATGGCATCCGGTCCCACCACTTCATGGGAAATAGATGGGGAAACTGTGGAAACAGTGTCAGACTTTATTTTTTTGGGCTCCAAAATCACTACAGATGGTGACTGCAGCCATGAAATTAAAAGACGCTTACTCCTTGGAAGGAAAGTTATGACCAACCTAGATAGCATATTCAAAAGCAGAGACATTACTTTGCCAACAAAGGTCTGTCTAGTCAAGGCTATGGTTTTTCCTGTGGTCATGTATGGATGTGAGAGTTGGACTGTGAAGAAGGCTGAGCACTGAAGAATTGATGCTTTTGAACTGTGGTGTTGGAGAAGACTCTTGAGAGTCCCTTGGACTGCAAGGAGATCCAACCAGTCCATTCTGAAGGAGATCAGCCCTGGGATTTCTTTAGAAGGAACGATGCTGAAGCTGAAACTCCCAATACTTTGGCCACCTCATGCAAAGAGTTGACTCATTGGAAAAGACTTTGATGCTGGGAGGGATAGGGGCAGGAGGAGAAGGGGACGACAGAGGATGAGATGGCTGGATGGCATCGCTGACTTGATGGACGTGAGTCTGAGTGAGCTCCGGGAGTTGGTGATGGACAGGGAGGCCTGGCGTGCTGCGATTCATGGGGTCGCACAGAGTCGGACACCACTGAGCGACTGATCTGATCTGATATGTCAATACTACTCTCTCAAATTATGTCACCGTCTCCTTAACCCCTCTCATGTCCACAAATCCATTCTCTACATCTGCTCTCTATTCCTGCCTTGCAAATAGGCTCATCGGTACCATTTTTCTAGGTTCTATATCTATGCCTCTGTCTTCTTAATGAAATGGCAGAGCTGTGCTTTTCTTCTCAGTAGTTGGAAGACCAGATAAGGTGTCACACCATGCAAATGCCATTGTCTGTGTGGAAGATTGGTGAAGAACACAGGTGCAAAGAAAATTTGTGAGCAGTTATTAAACACACAGGTTAGCACCAAGTGTGTTGCAATCTCCCAATATTAAAGAGAAGTCAAGAAAACCAGGCTCACACTCTAGTATGGACATTTTTCCTAGTGATATGACTCTGGACAGATCACTTAACTTTTCTGAGCTTCAATTTCATAACTACAAAATAGAGCTCCTATTTTCTATCTTTGAATGTTGTTGTAAAGTTTAAAAGAGATGTCTCAGTGTCTAACACATACTTAAATGAAGGGAAATAAACTTTTTGAATAGAATTATATTTTTCATCCAGACAAAGCTATTCCCAAATGAATACAATTAATTACTTTGTTTGAAATGGAAAAAATAATGCATCCCAGCATGACCCATTCAAGGGTCCTTATAAAAACAGCTGTAATTGAAGTCATCAGATAACTCCTTATTTATCATGTCAAGACTTTTCCAAATAGGGATAATATTTTCATCTGAAGAAAGATTGCAGTACATTTAAAACACACAATCAGAATGCCTGTGCCTGCTTGTAAAATATCCAACAGTAATTATCCTTCTTCTACGTCAAAACGATATTTAAATCAAAAATTTTTATTTTTTTACAGTCTGATGGTTTCCACTAACTGCATTCTTCCCACCCTTGGGAAATATAACACATTTCTTTTCCCACCTTCATTCCCACTCCTTGCAATATGATTCTATGGAGGCTGAAGCTAAAGTCAGCCTACTTTATGGCTCGGCTTCTGAACAGAATGGAGCTTTCACTAAGCAAGGGACCTGTAGGGAAACCTGAAAAGGAGATACCTATGTCCTGAAGCAGAGGCCACACTTCTGCTGCTTCTGCTCTTTCTGCTCACAAGTGTCTTTGTGGAGGGTTTTGGCACCAGCTGTAGCAGAGGTCTGAATGCCCACCTTCTGAATCCATGGGTACTGAGGGCTGGGGGCCCTGACCCCATGTGCTGACTCAGAGCACATGGCAGGGGGTGGCATCTTGGCAGCAGCAGTTGTGGCGTTCGCTCAAGAACCCCTCTGTGTTCCAGATCATGGCAGATCACGACAGTTCTGTAGACCCTCAGTGGGTGTCCTTGAAGCTCAGTATCGAATCTGTTCCCCCAGCCCTTCCAGTTACTGAACCCTGACTAATATTCCTTGGCAGGTGAAAAATCATTCTAAAATGCTAGTATTTTTTTCCCTTAAGTCTTCCTTAAGTGTTTGAATATATTAGAAATTTTGGGTCATGTTATTTTTTATACACAGTTGTAATTGCCTTTATTTTAATTGACAAATTATTATTTTCTGAATAATGATTTCCCTTGTACAAGTCTCTCATTCAGTAATAAATTTTAAGATATAATCCATGGATAATAAATATTTTTGAAGAAATAACTTTCCGTATCAAAAAAATCTTAATGTCAGAGTGTTTTTTCCATTTCCCTTCAATTACAATCGGTACACTGCATATGTATTGCATATGAACATTGTAGGTATTTATGCATATCTATATTTCTCTTATTTATATCCTTCATGTCAGAATTTAAAAGGGAAATGAAAAGTGCCCCAAATGGACAAATATGATAAAATGTTAAGATTGAAAGGGGGCAGCCAAGAGGTAGTTTATCATAAGAGCAAGGAAACTGGAGGTTGATTTTCAGCTCCTCTTTATGCTGGCTGTTTTAATTAAATTAAAATAAGGCAAATAACCTCTCTGAGCCTAATACCTACATCAAAGAATGGTAAGAATAAATGAGCTGGCAAACAGAAAATGCATGGTGTGGAATGGATACTCCATGGATCATTGAGTAAGCAATGTTATAAGTGCACATTTTGTCTCAGTTCAAAATGCTAAGGCGAAAAAATAAATAACACAGGTACAAGCACCCCTGCGTGATCCCTGATGGGGGATATGCTGTAAAGCACTGTGAAACTATTTCTCCCAGCCTTCATGACTGAGAAACACACCCAGGCTCTCGTGCAGTTACAGGTGGCTGATGGAAGGTGAACAGAAGAGATTTGTGCCACTTCCAGACAAGGGCTTCTGCGAGAGTGGATGTGTCCCACTGCATTCTCCTCCTGCCTTCAGTCTGGATGCAGAAGGTGATGAGGCCCTGGGGCTTGTGTAGCTGAAGACAGAAAGAGTCCCCAAATGATGAGCTGCCTGGAAGCCAGCCATTTATTTAAATCCCATCCAGCACTGGTGTGTGAGTGCTAGATAAACGTTTTTTTAAGTTACTGAAATTTGGTATTCTCTTTGGTATCATTGTCTAGCCTACCCTAACTAATGCAGACCTAAATTCTCTGGGAACGAGTTGTTGGAGTGCTTTAGAAGTTCCCCTTTCTAGTTTCTCATGGGATGGTTGGGGAAGTATATACCATCTCAAGTCAAAAAAGGGGGTGTGGGGAGTAAATCACTTGGAAAGCTTTTATCTGGGGACACAGAGAGACTCTAAATGAAATAATGCCATTTGCAGCAACATGGATGGACCTAGAGATTGTCACATACTGAGTGAAGTAAGTCAAATAGAGAAGGAGAAATATTGTATGATGTCCCTTATATATGGAATCTAAAAATAAATTACACAAATGAATTTATTTACAAAGCAGAAAGAGATTCACAGACTTAGAGAATGAACTTATGGTTGCCTGGTCAGGAGTAGGGGGATGAAGGATGGGGGAAAGAGATAGTCAGGGAGTTTGGGATGGACGTATACACACTGCTGTATTTAAAATGGATAACCTACAAGGACCTCCTGTATAGCACAGGGAACTCTGCTCAGCGTTATGTGGTAGTCAGGATGGGTGCAGAATTTAAGGGAGAATGGATATATGTATATGTATGGTTGAGTTCCCTTTGTTGTCCACCTGAAACTATCATAACACTGTTAATCAGCTATACCCCAATATAAAATAAAAAGTTCAAAACAATAAAACCCAGGGCAGGGCACATGGTTGGGGTTGGGGGGGGCAGTTGAGGGTGGAGGAGAGAGAAAGATCAAGTTTTCCAGAAATAGATGTGCTGTCCATCAAAGAGAGATAAGAGCCCTGGTTGGAGGTCTGTACCAGGAAGATCTCAGAGGCATTAACCAAGCCAGGAAAGAAAAAACAAGTGTCCAGCTACTGCCCAGAGGACCATGAAGCCATGTGCTAACTATGCCAGTCAGATGGCCTTTGGGAGTTTTTCCCCCTGTCACCCCTCCCCCTGTAACCCATTGCTTTGGAAAGGACAGCAGTGGAGAGGCTGGTGTTGAGAATTTAGACTCCAAGCACGCTCTCCTTGCTCTTTGCAGGATGCACAGCTGAGGCAGGCCCCAGCTGGGGAAAGATAATTTAAATTGTATAATAGATTAAACTGTACTGTTAGACTTGATGAGATTTTTAAATTTTTGCAATGAGATTGTTATTCTTTCTGAAAGGAATCAGAAAAGCTTTGGGAACTGCTGGCAATTTCGGCCAGGGGTAGGAAAGATCAACTTTGCAGGACATGATTGGAAAGAGTGCGAGGGAGGAGGGAGGTACTCTGGATAATCACACAATTGTGTCCAGCAGGTTCTGTAAACTGAAGAGGTAGTTTTTGTCATTGGATAGGATAAAAAGTAATTTTTTTAAAAAATCACAATTGTCTGTGTCCAACTTTTAGCCCTAAAGTAGTGGCACAAAAATCTTTCTAGAGTAGATGACATTTTGTTTAATGAAATTTCTCTCTTATGCTGCAAAGGCAAAGCCCCTAAGCTTTCATCTAGAGCAGTGCTGCTTTACACAATTATAACTCAAGCCACAAATGGGAGCCACATCTGTCATTTACAATTTTTTGTAGCCATATCAATTGGGTAAAATTATCTTCATAATATGGGCTTCCCAGGTGGCGCTAGGGGTAAAGACTCTGCCTGCCAATGCAGGAAATTCAAGGCACTCAGGTCCCATCCCTGGGCTGGGAAGATCCCGCGGAGTAGAAAATGGCAACCTGCTCCAGTATTCTTGCCTGGAAAATACCATGGACAGAGAAGCCCGGTGGGGGCTGCAGAAAGTTGGACACGCCTGAGAGACTAAGCACACACAATATCTTTATAATATAGTTTACATAATATATCAAAAATACTATCATTTCAATATGCAATCAATATAAAAATATTGGTGAGCTGTTATATTTTGAATATTGTCTTTAAAATCTAGTATGCATTTTATATTTACAGTGTTCTGATTTGAGCCAGCCATATTTAAAATGCTCAGTACCTATTGCATTGAAGTGAACTGAAGTTAATCATCTCTAAATCTGCCTAAGAAGTAAGCAGAAACACTGGATTGCAGAGAAAGTAGAGGAGAGAAGGGAAGAGGAGGAAGGGCATAAGGCAGCAGGAAAATGTTGACCAAGAAGAAACGCTAAAGAGATGGAAAGAAAAGATAATGTTTAAAAACAGGGTGGAGGGTTTAAAATAGTGTTTGGCCCATAGAAAGAGCCCTGGAAATGCTTGTTCTTATTAACTGAAACCTCCTTTCACCTTGACATTGACCTATAGCACCCTTTGCTATGCTGTGCTGTGCTTAGTTGCTCAGTCGTGTCCGACTCTTTGAGACCCCATGGACTGTAGGCCACCAGGTTCCTCTGTCCATGGGGATTCTCCAGGCAAGAATACTGGAGTGGATTGCCAGGCCCTTCTCCATGGAATCTTCCCAATCCATGGATCGAATCCAGGCCTACCTCATTGTGGGCAGATTTTTACAGTCTGAGCCACCAGGGAAGACCAAGAATACTGGAGTGGGTAGCCTATCTCCTTCTCCAGGAGAACTTCTCAACCCAGGAAATTGAACTGAAGTCTCCTACATTGCAGGCAGATTCTTTACCAGCTGAGCCACCAGGGAAGCCCCACAGCACCCTTTAGGGTAGTGTTAACAAATTATAGATCCAC
Organism: Bubalus bubalis; assembly: GCF_019923935.1. Classification (NCBI taxonomy): domain Eukaryota; kingdom Metazoa; phylum Chordata; class Mammalia; order Artiodactyla; family Bovidae; genus Bubalus; species Bubalus bubalis. Next base: position 45,266,298 of record NC_059166.1, read on the forward strand.
TTCTATGTACATGTATTTACTGTATTACTAGCTAACACTCAGACCATCTTTTTTCTCCCTTTTTTCGAAGGTCTTAATCCAGACATTCCAGACCTATCCTATTTCTCAGCATGTATTGTCTACTATGCTGGCAAAGAAAATAAATATGTTTGGTCTTATGTAACTTGTAATTAGCAAATCCATGCTGTTTCCCAATGATCATGACTTACTTTTGGCCTAAATGCTTACATCTTTATAGTAACCAAATATGTTAAAGTCCTTCAAAATATTTTATACTAGGATCATAGGATAAAACATCCTCAAAATCTTTGACTTCATAGTTGCTAAAATTTGATTCCTGTATTTGATAAAGTATCTTAAATATGTAAGTATAAAATTTACTGTAGATGAAATGCTGGCCATCCACTGGAGTTCCCTGGGATGCCCTTTGCCATAGCTAACTTCAGAGGTTGTACTCCAGAAAACATAAGGATATACAGGTCTTATGTCAATGTATTATAGCTAATATATGATGCAATATTTTCCCATGACTACTGCAACAAATTGCCACCAACTTTGTGGCTTAAAATAACAGAAAGGTATTCTCCACAATCCTAGTGGCTTAGATGTGCAAAACCAGGACCACTGGGTTGAAGTCAAGGTGTCAATAGAGCTGTGCTCCCTCCAAAGGCTCTTGGGAGAATGTCTTCCTGTCTTGTCTAGCTCTGGGTAGATGCTACTGTTCCTTCTTTGTCTCTGCCTCTGTGGTTGCATCACCTCTTCTTCTGGCTGTGTTTTCTCTTCTATATCTATCATCCCATGCCTCTCTCTTATAAGAATACATATGACTGCATTTGGAGTCCAACTGGAAAATCCAGGGAGATCTCATTGGATTAATTTCCCAGGGCTGCAGTAACCAGGATGACAGACTGGGTGGTTAAAACAACAGAAACATATTATCTCACAATTCTGGAGGCCAGAAGGATGAGATGGAGGTGTCAGCAGGGTTGGTTCCCTCTGAAGGCTGTGAGGGAGGTTCTGTTCCTAGATCCGGTGTTTTGCTGGCAATCTTTGGTGTTTCTTGGCTTGTAGACACATCATCCTGATTTCTGGGTGAAATGTCTTCACATGCCTTTCTTTTCCCCTTTGGATAACACTAGTCATATTAGATTAGAGACCACCCTATTCCATTACAAGGTCTTCCCAAGTGGCTCAGAGGTAAAGAATATGCCTGTGAATGCAGGAGATGCTAGAAACATGAGTTCAATCCCTGGGTTAGGAAGATCCCCTAGAGGAGGAAATGGCAACCAACTCCAGTATTCTTGCCTGCAGAATTCCATGGAGAGATGGGGGTCTCAAAGAGTTGGACACGACTGAGCATGCACTCAAGCAGGCTACTCCCATATGCCTTCATCTTAACAAATTACATATGCAGCAATCCTATTTCTAAATAAGGTCACATTCTGAGGTATTGAAGGGTTACCACTTTAATCTATGAACCTTGATGGGACACAATACAATCCATAACACTCCCCATCTTGTGATCTTAAAGCACATCTGCAGAAAGCCTATTCTTTTAGAGTAAGGCAGCATTCACAGGAGATTAGGACCTGTAGTCCCTGTGTGCCCATTATACAGCCTACTCTGAATAAACATGGAAATTTCTTGAGTTAAATTTTAAAAAGGAAGAGGAGGACGGAAGAGGGAGGCACAAACTCTAAGATTCAACAAATTTTTTATCAACTCTCTTCCAAGCCCCTAATTTACCAAACTATCTGAAACTGCTACTATCTACTGATTTCCTTTATGAAGCACCTGGGGCCATGGTCACTGTGATGGAGTCATTTTTCAAGAGAATTCCATTCAAACTTGATGCTATTCCTGGGTTTAACTCAGTGAATAATTGTGGGTGCTCAGCTGTGGACTGGGTTCTATGAAATTTGACAACAGTCTAGTTCCTTTACATCCATCCATGACTTTTTCATTAGAGCAAACCAGGGAAGGAAAGCATTTCCTTAAGTTTTCTCTGCTGATGCACATTTCCTGGAATGACCCCTGCTTTGTGGCTGGCACCCCTATTTTACAAGCCAACTTCTGCAAGAACGTCACTAAGTCCTTGAATTATTTTGTGTGAGAAGAGTGTATTTCTAAACCTTGAGCCTTGAGCCATGTCAGATAGTTTCTGCTCACATTGTGATTTATGGTCAACATCTGCTTTTGTACACGTGGGATCCTGGGCCACGCTGTATCAGTTTGACATCTGCAGAATGAAGACTGAGTATCCAAGGGCAGTCGTGCGGGTGCTCTGTACCTACGTAACTAACTTCCAATAGAAACCATGCACCCCATGGTTCAGGCAAGTATTCCTTGTTGGTCATGATTTGTACCTGTTATACCTTGTTGCTGGAAGATTTAAGAGCTGTCCATGCAACTCCACTGGGAGAGGACAACTGGAAGTTCCTGGCTGGTGTCTTCTGACTGTAGTCTGATAGTGAAAGTGTTAGTCGCTCAGTGGTGTCTGACTCTTTGTGACCCCAAGGACTGTAGCCCACCAGGCTCCTCTGCCCATGGGATTTCCTAGGCAAGAATACTGGAGTGGGTTGCTGTTTCCTTCTCCAAGGGATCTTCCTGACCCCAGGATCAAACCCAGGTCTCCTGCACTGCAGGTAGACTCTTTACCCTCTGAGCCACCAGGGAGCCTTTTTTCTCTGCTGATTTTAATCTGTATTCTTTCTCTATAATAAAGCATAACCAGGACACAACTTTTCTGAGTTCTGTGAGTACTACTAGGAAATCATCAAATCTGAGGGTGGTCTTGGAGACCCTTGACACATTAGTACAAACTGTTTATGGTAATTTCAAAAATTTAAATCAAAACTTAAAATAATACCAACATATTCTAGGCATTTATTACCATCAATGCACATTTGTTCTGATATTCTTATTTCTAGTCAGTAAATGTTAAAAATATTTGATTGAATTTGCAAATTGAAAAGTTAAAGTATTGATACTGCTATACGATGTTAACTCTGCTTTAAGGCAAGTATTTTGGATTGCATATTAAAATCTATTTTGACAGTTTATGATTTTAATATTAGTGAAGTCATTTCTTCAAATCTTCACTAAATTCTTTGAACTTCCCTAAAGGGTAAATAATTTGTATTTATAATCCTCTAATAATGTAGATTGTGTTTCTGCTGTACATCCTTTGGTAGGTATAGTTTGCTAGAAGTGATAATTTGGAACCAAAATAATTTACTAACAAAATTGTCCTTAAGTTTATATTGTGATTTAACATTTCCATCATGTTTTAAAAGGCTAAAAACTATAGCTGTCAGAAAGGATTTAACAGATCTGTAAATAAGAACACTCTAACTGGAGTGTACTGGGAAAGTTCTTCATGAATTCCCAGTTTGAAACATTGCTTATGTAAGAAACACAGAAAAAATTGTGTTTTATAAAAAGTTACTCTAATACCAGAGAACAATAATGAAAGATTTTGAGTCTCATTTACTTATTAAAGGATACTCTTTCCTCCTCTCAAATTCCAAGAGCTATTCATCCTCTATATAATCAGTTTTGCTTTACCACATCAACCCAGTTTCATCCTCTAGAAAGTTCTCCTTTGTTATATATTTAACTGCCTACTTATGTTTCTGGACTTACAGTAATGTTATGTAGAAACAACTAAAATTATAATAAAACATTGTGAAAATAATCAATATTTATAGTGTGCATTTTAAGCCAGAATATCTGCTAACTACTTTACATGGATAATTCTTTTTTTTTTTTTCACATTAGCCCTCCAAGAGTGTGAGAAGCTCAGATATGTTAATTAACTCGTGCACACACACAGCAAATGGTGGATTTGCAAAACCAACTGCGGGTAGACTGACTCCAAAGCCAAGTTCTCAATCATCGTGCTCTACACTCACACAAACCAAATGCCAAACTAAGATAACTTTAATAAAATACACATTCACCTAGATGCTCTAATAGTGCTGTCCTTTAAAATAACAACCTCAGTGTAAGTCCAGGGGTTTAAAAAGTAGTATGTCAGCCATTCAAGTTTATACAACAGTAGATGAATGAGCTTTTCCAGTCCTGTGGCTACTGCTGAGTTTTCCAAATTTGCTGGCATATTGAGTGCAGCACTTTCACAGCATCATCTTTCAGGATTTGAAATAGCCCAGTTGGAATTCCATCACCTCCAGTAGCTTTGTTTGTGGTGATGCTTCCTAAGGCTTACTTGACTTCACATTCCAGGATATCTGGCTTTAGGTGAGTGATCACACCATCATGATTATCTTGGTTGTGAAGATCATTTTTGTACAGTTCTGTGTATTCTTGCCACCTCTTCTTAATATCTTCTGCTTCTGTTAGGTCCATACCACTTCTGTCCTTTATCGAGCCCATATTTGCATGTAATGTTCCCTTGGTACCTCTAATTTTCTTGAAGAGATCTCTAGTCTTTCCCATTCTGTTGTTTTCCTCTATTTCTTTGCATTGATAGTTGAGGAAGGCTTTCTTATCTCTCCTTGCTATTCTTTGGAACTCTGCATTCAGATGCTTATATCTTTTCTTTTCTCCTTTGCTTTTCACTCCTCTTCTTTTCACAGCTGCTTGTAAGTCCTCCTTAGACAGCCATTTTGTTTATTGCATTTCTTTTCCAAGGGGATGGTCTTGATCCCTGTCTCCTGTACAATGTCATGAACCTCAGTCCATAGTTCATCAGGCACTCTGTCTATCAGATCTAGTCCCTTAAATCTATTTCTCACTTCCATTGTATAATCATAAGGGATTTGATTTCGGTCATAGATGAATGGTCTAGTAAAGTAATATTCAAAATTCTCCAAGCCAGGCTTCAGCAATACGTGAACCGTGAACTTCCAGTTCAAGCTGGTTGAAGAAAAGGCAGAAGAACCAGAGACCAAATTGCCAACATCCGCTGGATCATGGAAAAAGCAAGAGAGTTCCAGAAAAACATCTATTTTTGCTTTATTGACTATGCCAAAGCCTTTGACTGTGTGGATCACAATATACTGTGGAAAATTCTTCAAGAGATAAGAATACCAGACCACCCGATCTGCCTCTTGAGAAATTTGTATGCAGGTCAGGAAGCAACAGTTAGAACTGGACATGGAATAACAGACTGGTTCCAAATAGGAAAAGGAGTATGTCAGGGTGTATATTGTCACCCTGCTTATTTAACTTCTATGCAGAGTACATCATGTGAAACGCTGGGCTGGAAGAAGCACAAGCTGGAATCAAGATTGCCTGGAGAAATATCAATAACCTCAGATATGCAGATGACACAACCCTTATGGCTGAAAGTGAAGAGGAACTGAAGAGCCTGTTGATGAAAGTGAAAGAGGAGAGTGAAAAAGTTGGCTTAAAGCTTAACATTCAGAAACCTAAGATCATGGCCTCTGGTCCCACCACTTCATGGGAAACAGATGGGGAAACAGTGGAAACAGTGTCAGACTTTATTTTTGGGGGGCTCCAAAATCATTGCAGATGGTGACTGCAGCCATGAAATTTAAAGACGCTTACTCCTTGGAAGGAAAGTTATGACCAACCTAGATAGCATATTCAAAAGCAGAGACATTACTTTGCCAGCAGAGGTCTGTCCAGTCAAGGCTATGGTTTTTCCAGTGGTCATGTATGGATGTGAGAGTTGGACTGCGAAGAAAGCTGAGTGCCAAAGAATTGATGCTTTTGAACTGTGGTGTTGGAGAAGACTCTTGAGAGTCCCTTGGATTGCAAGGAGATCCAACAGTCCATTCTAGAGGAGATCAGTCCTGGGTGTTCACTGGAAGGAATGATGCTAAAGCTGAAACTCCAATACTTTGGCCACCTCATGCGAAGAGTTGACTCATTGGAAAAGACCCTGATGCTGGGAGGGATTGGGGGCAGGAGGAGAAGGGGACGACAGAGGATGAGATGGCTGGATGGCATCACCAAATCGATGGACGTGAGTTTGAGTGAACTCCAGGAGTTGGTGATGGACAGGGAGGCCTGGTGTGCTGTGATTCATGGGGTCACAATGAGTCGGACATGACTGAGGGACTGAACTGACAGAATGACAAGTGCCCACTCCATCCTGTCCAAGTCTTTGCAACCCCATGGACTGTAAGCCACCAGGCTCATCTGTCCACGGGTTTCAACAAGCAAGAATACTGGAGCGGGTTGCCATACCCTCCTCCAGGGAATCTTCCCAACCCAGGGATTGTACCCAGCTCTCCCACATCATGGGTGGATTTTTTCACCAACTGAGCCACCAGGGAAGCCCAAGAATACTGGTGTGGGTAGTCCATCCCTTCTCCATGGGATCTTCCCCACGCAGGAACTGAACCAGGGTCTTCTGCATTGCAGGCAGATTCTTTACCAGCTGAGCTACCAAAGATGCCCAGTGCCTTTTTTGATAAGATCCAAATCAGAGAGGGCTTCCCAGATGGCACTAGTGATAAAGAACACTCCTACCAATGCAAGAGACATAAGAGATGCAGTTTCCATCCCTTGGTGGGGATTAAGGCATGACAATTCAGTCCAGTATTCTTGCTTGGAGAATCCCAGGGACAGAGGAGCCTGATAGGCTGCAGTCCACAGGGTTGCAAAGAGTTGGACATGACTGAGATGACTTAGCATACAAATGACAACTGCATTCTTCATCTTCTCCTCTTGCCTTTGAGATTCTTTAAGATACTCGAGTGGGGCTCTGTGAAGTTTTTAATTTCTAGAGTCCTAACTGGGTTTGCTGCTCCAGTATTAATATGCATCTTTTTGCCTTATGTTATCACTTGTTTTCATGAGCTTGTGTGAATTCACTGGAAATTAATTTGGATATATGCGCCTGGCTTATAGACAGCTGAATGAATTTCCTACTACTGTAAAAAGAAAAAAAAAACTCAGAAAGTTTGGCCTCTGATTTCTTGTAACCATTTCATTGTCTCAGTTTTGTTGCAGTTTCCACATGTAGGATTTTAGTAACTCCATTTTTTCCACTACATAATTCAGTAACTTTAATAAACTCGTCTCCTGGCTGAGCACCATGTTAAAAATCCATGCACAATTTCTTCAGAGCAGCACTTTATTACCAGTTTTACTGTAATGCAGTATTAATAGAAAATGATGACACTTGGGCTGTGGAGGCACTATTGTGCATTTACAATAATATTTATACAAATAATTAAACTTTCATTTTATTGGATATTGGATAGAGCATATCTATGCAATAGGCTGTTTGGCACAAATTTAAAACACAAGTTAAAAGGCCATATTGGCCACTGTGGTCTCTATCTGGATTTCCTCTGATTGAACTGCAGGAAAATCTAGTTTCAAATATTGTATCTGTCATCTGTACTTCATATCAAGGAATTAATCAAACTGACAGTGGGGAGAGTTTTTTGAATGTTCATTATTTCAGCTATTAATTTTTAAAAGCAGCAAATGTTGCAAGTCAATAGCATCCATAAAAATTGATTTATTGCACAATTTCCTTCCTACTCCTGGAAGCCAAGAGCAGATTCTCTGTATCCAATGCTTTCCATTTCTAAGCCACTCTCCTCACATCCATTTTTTTAAGATAAATTATTTAGATGAAAGAAATGTAATCCTGTTTGAATTCCACTGATTCGAATTCATCGGAACTGACCACATCAAGGAAATGTGAAATTTAGCATGAAAAGGCACTACACACAGAAGCAATTACATTGTGAAAAATCACAGAAATGTAATTTATATTAAAAAGTGCAAAGGATTCTTGATCAATCACATTACTTCTGTGATATAGGGAGCTTCACATGACACTCTGATAGCATCTGGGGATACGTAGGACAGACTGACACTATTTACACCGTGGATGTCTCAGGACATTGAGGTTACCTTTATACACAGACATCACATGTTATCCTGAAACTGTTTACCACGAAATATAGTTGTGCTTCAATCTCAGAACTTGAATTTGGAGCTGATCAATCTGTGTTTGAATTCTGATCCTGGCTGTGCTAATTTATAGCTATGTTTTCTTGAACGACACTTAATCTTCTGAATTTCAGTTATCTTCTCTGTAATACATCTTATAAAATTTATTCAATAGATTTTTAATTAAATTAAACAAGAATGAATAAGATAATATTTGTAAAATCATTTCTCATACTGCTGTTCATTACAAGTTATTATTCTTCTACTCAGAAGTGTCCAGGTCTCTGATAATATAATTTGATTATGAGAAATAAGTATTTCTTAAAATGCCATTCCCACTAACTGTATTATTTCCTCTTTAACCAACAATGATCATTACAAGTAGTACATCAGAATTCTGAAGGAAAATTCATGGATCTTTAATTCTTTGAGGCATAAAATGATGTGATATGATGCCAATCAAACTAGAACCTGCACTGCTTCTTCAATATGTTGTTGGTCCCTTTACTACAAGAATTCTTCTCTTTATACCTAAAATGCCCTCTCCTAAAGATCCTCAGATCAAAATGAGGGCAATTCCATTCAATAACTCTTATTATTTTCAGTGCTAAAGTGAGAAGAGTGGGCTGCCTGTGGGTATTGAAGTGTGGATTTCTGAGCAGTCCTCCAGTAGATCCTGCCATGTTGCCACTGGAGAGGGTTTCCATATCCAGCTGGCTAAGAGAGACAAAAGGAAAAATTGGTTTTAAACAAGAGTGAACGCCATGCCTTTCAGATACCTCCCACTGTTTACAACATCATCCTACCATGTAGGAAATATCAGACTACTATCTAAGACAAGGAAAAAATCGCAATATATCAAGTATTTTCTTCTCATGTTTTTTGTTTATTTTAAATACCAAAAATAATCATTATATTCACTTTCAGAAGGATGAACAAGCAGAGAAAAATAAGTTGGCACATGAAAAAAATTATCAGTCTAAAAAGAGGAGAACCATTGTGAGCATTCAGGACATATGATCTCCAATTATTATGGGAAATTGGAGACATTTTTTAGAGCTTGTAGAGATTCTCAATGAGATTGAAGAAATTTTTTCACTGACAAAAGATCATGATGCAGTGATACAGTTTTGGAGCTTTAAAACAATAATTACTGAACTAAAAAAAAAAAAATTGTTCCCAAGGAAAGCACTTTCATTATCAGTTAAGACATAACTAACACATTAGAAGACCAGAATGCAGATGAAAAAAAATATGGACTGTAATAAAGAAAACAATGAAGGATATATTTACTTCAAGGATATTTAATTCAGTATATGCCATTCAAATTTGAGGAGGAGACAATAGAATTTATAGAAGAAAAGCAATATAGCACAATAAAATACCTTGAAATGACCAGAAGGCCTGTGTATTTGTTTTGTTTTCTTTTTCCCCCCCTTTTTTGGGCTGTGTGTCAGGTGGGATCTTTGCTCCCCAACCAGGGGTCGAACCCATATACCCTGCAGTGGAAGCATAGAGTCTTAACCACTGGACTGCCAGGGAAGAATTTTGCTATTTGTTTACTATTGCTGCTAAAACAAATTACCACAAACTCAATGGTTTAGAACAATACAACCATAATACCTTACAGTTCAATATGTTAGAAATCTGACTGGGATAAATCAAGGTTTCCAGCAGGGCTGCATTCCTTTTTAGAGATGCTAGAGGAAAGTACATCCTGTTTCCTTGTCTTTTCTAGGCCACTGACATTCCTTGGCTCATGGCCTCTTCCTCCATTTTTAAAGCCAACAATTTTTACATCTGTCTGGCACAGCTTTTCTTGTCATGTCTCTTCCTGCCACAGCTGCAAAAGGTTCTCCAATTTCAGGGCCTCTTGGGATCAGATTGAGTGCAGCTCTTTAACAGCATCATCTTTGAGGATTTGAAATAACTCAACTGGAATATCATCACCTCCACTAGCTTTGTTCATAGTGATGCTTCCTTAGGCCTGCTTGACTTCTTTTTCCAGGATGTCTGGCTCTAGGTGAATGATCAAACCATCATGATTCTCTGGGTCATTAAGATCATTTTTGTATAGTTCTTCCCTGTATTCTTGACAACTCTTCTTAATATCTTCTGCTATTGTTAGGTCCATATCATTTCTGTTTTTTATGGTGCCCATCTTTGCATAAAATATTTCTTTGAGATCTCTAATTTTCTTGAAGAGATCTCAAGTTGTTCCCATGCTATTGTTTTCCTCTATTTCTTTGCATTGATCACTGAGGAAGGTTTTCTTATCTCTTCTTGCTATTCTTTGGAACTCTGCATTCAAATGAGTATATCTTTCCTTTTCTCCTTTGCTTTTTTCTTCTCTTCTTTGATCAGCTGTTTATAGGGCCTCCTCAGACAACCATTTTGCCTTTTTGCCATTCTTTTTCTTGGGGATGGTCTTGATCACTGCCTCCTGTACAATGTCATGAACCTCTGTCCATAGTTCTTCAGCACTCTGTCTATCATATCTAATCCCTTGAATCTACTTGTCACTTCCACTATATAATCATGAGGGATTTGATTTAGGTTATACCTGAATGGTCTAGTGGTTTTCCCTACTTTCTTCAGTTTAACTCTGAATTTGGCAACAAGGAGTTCATGATCTGAGCCACAGTCAGCTCCCAGTCTTGTTTTTTGCTGACTGTATAGAGCTTCTTCATCTTTGACTGCAAAGAATATAATCAATCTGATTTCAGTATTGACCATTTGGTGATGTCCATGTGTAGAGTCGTCTCTTGTATTGTTGGAAGAGGGTATTTGCTTTGACTAGTGCGTTCTATTGGCAAAACTCCATTAGCCTTTGCCCTGCTTCATTTTGTACTCTAAGGTCAAACTTGCCTGTTACTCCAAGTATCTCTTGATTTCATACTTTTGCATTCCAGTCCCCTGTAATGAAAAGGACATTTTTTTTTTTTTTGGTGTTAGTTCCAGAAGGTCTTGTAGGTCTTCACAGACCCTTCAACTTCAGCTTGTTTGGCATTAATGGTTGGGGCATAGACTTGGATTACTGTGATATTGAATGGTTTGCCTTGGAAATGAACAGAGATCATTCTGCTGTTATTGACATTTCACCCAAGGACTGCATTTCAGAATCTTTTGTTGACTATAATGGCTACACCATTTCTTCTAAGGGATTCTTGCCCACAGTCAGTCAGTTCAGTCACTCAGTGCTGTCCAACTCTTTGCAGCTCCATGGACTACAGCATGCCAGGCCTCGCTGTCCATCACCAACTCCTGGAGTCCAAGCAAACTCACATTCATTGAGTTGATAATGCCATCCAAGCATCTCATCCTCTGTTGTCCCCTTCTCCTACTGCCTTCAATATTTCCCAGCATCAGGGTCTTTTCAAATGTGTCAGTTATTCACATCAGGTGGCCAAACTATTGGAATTTCAGCTTCAACATCAGTCCTTCCAACAAATATTCAGGACTGATTTCCGTTAGGATGGACTGGTTGGATCTCCTTGCAGTCCAATGGACTCTCAAGAGACCTCTGCAACACCATAGTTCAAAAGCATAACCTTTTCGGCACTCACCTTTGTTTATAGTTCAACTCTCACATCCATACATGACTACTGGAAAAACCATAGCCTTGACTAGTTGGACCTTTGTTGGCAAAGTAATGTCTCTAATGTTTAATATGCTGTCTAGGTTGGTCATAACTTTCCTTCTGAGAGGTTACCGTCTTTTAATTTCATGGTTACAGTCACCATCTGCAGTGATTTTGGAGCCTCCAAAATAAAGTCTGCCACTGTTTCCACTGTTCCCCCATCTATTTGCCATGAGGTGATGGGGACCAGATGCCATGATCTTGGTTTTCTGAATGTGGAGTTTTAAGCCAACTTTTTCACTCTCCTCTTTCATCAAGAGGCTCTTTAGTTCTTCTTCACTTTCTGCCATAAGGGTGGTGTCATCTGCATATCTGAGGTTATTGATATTCCTCCCAGAAATCTTGATTACAGCTTGTTCTTCATCCAGCCCAGTATTTCTCATGATGTAATCCGCATATAGGTTAAATAAGCAGGGTGACAATATACAGTCTTGACGTACTTCTTTTTCTATTTGGAACCAGTCTGTTATTCCATGTCCAGTTCTAACTGTTGCTTCCTGACCTGCATACAGATTTCTCAAGAGGCAACTCAGGTGGTCTGGTATACCCATGTCTTGAAGACTTTTCCATAGTTTATTGTGATCCACATAAAGGCTTTGGCATAATCAATTAAGCAGAAATAGATGTTTTTCTGGAACTCTCTTGCTTTTTCGATGATCCAGCAGATGTTGGCAATTTGATCTCTGGTTCCTCTGCCTTTTCTAAAACCAGCTTGAACATCTGGAAGTTCACAGTTCATGCATTGTTGAAGCCGGCTTAGAGAATTTTGAGCATTACTTTACTTGCGTGTGAGATGAGTGCAATTGTGTGGTAGTTGGAGCATTCTTTGGCATTGCCTTTCTTTGGGATTGGAATGAAAACTGACCTTTTCCAGTCCTGTGGCCACTGCTGAGTTTTCCAAATTTTGGGAAAATTCATAGCATCAGCTTTTAGGATTTGAAATAGCTCAACTGGAATTCCATCACCTCAACTAGCTTAGTTCATAATGATGCTTCCTAAGGCCCATTTGACTTCACATTCCAGGATGTCTGGCTCTAAGTGAGTGATCACACCATCGTGATTATCTGGGTCATGAAGATCTTTTTTGTACAGTTCTTCTGTGTATTCTTGCCAACTCTACCTAATATCTTCTGCTTCTGTTAAGTCCATACCATTTCTGTTCTTTATTGTGCCCATCTTTGCATGAAATGTTCCCTTGGTATCTCTAATTTTCTTGAAGATATCTCTAGTCTTTTCCATTCTATTGTTTTCTTCTATTTCTTTGCTCTGATCACTGAGGAAGGCTTTCTTATCTCTCCTTGCTAATCTTTGAAACTCTGAATTCAAATGGGTATATATTTCCTTTTCTCCTTTGCTTTTTGCTTCTCTTCTTTTCACAGCTATTTGTTAGGCCTCCTCAGACAGCCATTTTGCTTGTTTGCATTTCTTTTTCTTGAGGATCATCTTGATCCTTGTCTCCTGTAAAATTTCAGGAACCTCTGTCCATAGTACTTCAGGAACTCTGTCTGTCAGATCTAGTCCCTTAAATCTATTTTGCACTTCCACTGTATAATTGTAATGGATTTGATTTAGGTCATACCTGCATGGTCTAGTCATTTTCCCTACTTTCTTCAATTTAATTCTGAATTTGGCAATAAGGAGTTCACGATGTGAACCACAGTCAGCTCTTGGTCTTGTTTTTGCTGACTGTGTAGAGCTTTTCTGTCTTTGGCTGCAAAGAATATAATCAGTCTTATTTAGTTATTGGCCATCTGGTGATGCCCATGTGTAGAGTCTTCTTCTGAGTTGTTTGAAAAGGGTGCATGCTATGCCCAATGTGTTCTCTTGGTCAGATCAGATCAGATCAGTCGCTCAGTCGTGTCCGACTCTTTGTGACCCCATGAATCGCAGAACTCCAGGCCTCCCTGTCCAACACCAACTCCCGGAATTCACTGAGACTCATGTCCATCAAATCAGTGATGCCATCCAGCCATCTCATCCTCTGTCGTCCCCTTCTCTTCCTGCCCCCAATCCCTCACAGCATCTAGGTCTTTTCCAATGAGTCAACTCTTCACATGAGGTGGCCAAAGTACTGGAGTTTCAGCTTTAGCATCATTCCTTCCAGAGAAATCCTAGGGCTGATCTCCTTCAGAACGGACTGGTTGGATCTCCTTGCAGTCCAAGGGACTCTCAAGAGTCTTCTCCAACACCACAGTTCAAAAGCATCAATTCTTCAGTGCTCAGCCTTCTTCACAGTCCAACTCTCACATCCATACATGACCACAGGAAAAACCATAGCCTTGACTAGACGAACCTTTGTTGGCAAAGTAATGTCTCTGCTTTTGAATATGCTATCTAGGTTCGTCATAACTTTCCTTCCAAGGAGTAAGCGTCTTTTAATTTCATGGTAATTCTCTTGGTAAAAGTCTATTAACCTTTGCCCTGCTTCATTCTGTACTCCAAGGCCAAATCTGCCTGTTACTCCAGGTGTTTCTTGACTTCCTACTTTTGCATTCTGGTCCCCTATAAGGAAAAGGACATCTTTTTTTGGTGTTAGTTCTAGAAGGTCTTGTAGTTCTTCATAGAGCCATTCAACTTCAGCTTCTTCAGCATTACTGGTCGGAGCATTAACTTGGATTACCATGATATTGAAGGGTTTGCCTTGGAAATGAACAGAGATCATTCTGTCGTTTATGAGATTTCATCCAAGTACTGCATTTCAGACTCTTTTGTTGACTATTATGGCTACTCCATTTCTTCTAAGGGATTCCTGCCCACAGTAGTAGATATAATGGTTGTCTGAGTTAAATTCACCCATTCAAGTCCATTTTAGTTTTCTATTTGCTAAAATGTTGACATTCACTCTTGCCATCTCTCCTCTGACCACTTCTAATTTACCTTGATTCATGGACATAATATTCCAGGTTCCTATGCAATATTTTTCTTTACATCATTGGATTTACTTCTGTTACCAGTCACATCCACAACTGGGTGTTGTTTTTGCTTTGGCTTTGTCTCTTCATTCTTTCTGGCGTTATTTCTTCACTATTCTCCAGTAGCATATTGGGCACCTTCTGACCTGAGAAGTCCATCTTTCAGTATCATATCTTTTTGCCTTTTCATACTCTTCATGGGGTTCTCAAGGCAAGAATACTGAAGTGGTTTGCCATTCCTTTCTCCAGTGGACCGCATTTTGTCAGAACTCTCCAGCATTACCCTGTCCATCTTGGGTGGCCTGACATGGCATGGCTGATAGTTTCATTGAATTAGACAAGGCTGTGATCCATGTGATCAGTTTGGTTAGTTTTTGGTGATTGTGGTTTCCAGTCTATCTCCCCTTCTGATGGATAAGGTTAGGGGGCTTATGGAAGCTTCCTGATGGGTGAGACAGATTGTGCAGGAATGGGGTCTTATTCTGATGGGTGAAGGCATCAGAATGCTCAATAAATCATTAATCCAATTTTCTGTTAAAGGGTGGGGTTGTGTTCCCTCCCTGTTTTTGGCCTGAGGCCAAACTATGGTAGGAGTAATGAAGGTAATGATGATCTCCTTCAAAGTGGCTTGTGTATGCATTGCTGTATTCAGTGCCTTTGACCCTGCGGCAGGCCACTGTCAACCCACACCTCACCAGAGACTCTTACACACTCACAGGCAAGTCTGGCTCAGTCTCTTTTGGGGACACTGCTCCTTTTTCCTGGCTCCTGGTGCTCACAGGATTTTGTTTGTGCCTCCAAGTGTCTGTTTCCCCAGTCCCGTGGAAGTTCTGTAATCAAATCCCACTGGCCTCAAAAGTCAAATTCCCTGGGTATTCTCAGTCCCTTTGCTGGATGCCCAAGTTGGGAAATCTGTTGTGGGTCCTAGAACTTTCTTAACAGTGCAAGAATTTCTTTAGTATAATTGTTATTTAGCTATGGGTCATCTCCTTGGTGGCTCTATGGTGGGGTTAATGGTGACCTCTTTCAAGTTGCTATGGTGGTCATTAATGGAGACCTCTTTTATTTTATTGGGCTCCAAAATCACTTCAGATGGTGACTACAGCCATGAATTTAAAAGATGCTTGCTCCTTGGAAGAATAACTATGGTAAACTTAGACAACATTTTAAAATGCAGAGACATTACTTTGCCAACAACAGTCCTTCTAGTCAAGGCTATGGCTTTTCCAGTGGTCATGTATGAATGTGAGAGTTGGACCATAAAGAAAGCTGAGCACCAAAGAATTGATGCTTTGAACTGTGGTGTTGGAGAAGACTCTTGAGAGTCCCTTGGACTGCAATGAGATCAAACGAGTCAATCCTAAGGGAAATCAGTCCTGAATATTCATTGGAAGGACTGATGTTGAAGCTGAAACTCCAATAGTTTGGCCACCTGATTCAAAGAACTGACTCATTTGAAAAGACCCTGACACTGGAAAGGCAATAGGAAAAGGGGATGACAGAGGATGAGATGCTTGGATGGCATCACCAACTTAATTAATGTGAGTTTGAATGGACTCAAGGAGTTGGTGATGGACAGGGAGGCCTGGGGTGCTGCAGTCCATGGGGTCACATAGAGTCAGAAAAGACTGAGGGACTGAACTGAACTGGAATCATATTAGACCCACTTGATAATCCAAGATGATCTCCCCATCTCAAGGTTCTTAGCTTAATCATGTCTGAAAATCCCTTTTGCCAAAAAGGTAATATATTCACAAGTTTAAGGAATTTGGATGTGAATATCTTCAGAGGCTTCCTCGTCTGCCAACCACAACCTTTGTGTCCTTATGGAAAGTGTTCATGGAGTGCAGGACAGAATTAATGAAAAGAATACCCACATAGATCCTGATACAAGGATAAAGTGGAACATTTAAGAAGTACTGGATTTTAAAAGGAAAGAACAACATTAACATAAAACCTGTGATATTACAGTCCAAGAACTATCTTAGATTGGTTATGGTGAATTGCAGAAAATGCTGTTATGATGCTCCATAGCTCAGTGGCTTAATATAGTAGAAGAGTTTTCTTACTGCAAAGCTCAACAGGTATTTCTGCACAAGTTACCTTCCTTGTGTTCATTCAGAGATTCAGGATTTTCTTTTGGGCTCCATCTTCTTCTAGATTCTCAGATTTCTTTGAAAGTCAATAGATAAGGAAAGAGAGACAGGGAAATTTGTGGGGTGTTTCTAGGGTAAGCATGGAAAGACCTCTATCAGTTCCCTGATATTCTATTACTCAGATTTTTATTGTTGTTTTTTAGTTACTAGGTCGTGTCCTACTCTTTGAAACCCCATGGATAGTAGCCCACCAGGCTCCTCTGTCCATGGGATTTCCCAAGCAATACTGGAGTGGGTTGCCATTTCCTTCTCCAGGAGATTTTCCTTACTCAGGAAATGAACCCATATCTCCTGCATTGCAGTCAGGTCTTTACCACTGAGACAGTCGGGAAGCCCATTACTCACATAGCCATAGTTAACTGCCCAGAAAACTAGTAAGGCTTTGCCTGGGAGGAACAGATGGGACTTTTAGTAACAACAACAACAAAAACCATAGCTCTCCAAGCAAGAGTGCTACAAATAGCTTTCTTAGGATCAAAGACTGAATTTCCATAATTCTTTTATTGCCCAGTTAATACTCACTTGAAGACACACACACACAGAATAATGTAAGGTATTATTACTTATAGCCCTCATAAACACTTCCTGAAAAATTACCTAAGAAAATCAATAGATAAGATATCAACATGTATAATATCATGTAATCAAGATCATGTAAATGAAATTTCTTAAGTGCTCAAAAATTTTCTGAGTAGTAATTGAATAAGCTGGGGACTACCCAGGTGGCTCAGTGGTAAAGAATCTGCCTGCCAAGCAGGAGACATGAGTTTGATCCCTGGGTGGGGAAGATCCCCTGGAAAAGGAAATGGCAACCCACTCTGGTTTTCTTGCCTAGGAAATCCCATGGACAGAGGAGCCTGGTGAGCTACAGTTCATGGGCTTGCAAGAGTCAGACACAACTTAGCAACTAAATAAAAAAAAAAATGAATAAGCTATGTTCTTAGACTCTAACAAAGCTAGAGTGTATCTGAAGAATAGCATACAAACAGACCTAACAAAATGTGATCTATTTGATAACTATGAAGTACCTTGTGGTGGTGCAGAGTGTGACATCTTTGGAGGAAAAGGGTAATTTTTCTGCCAGAGCCCAGGGCGAGAACCAGGCTCCACTTCTTACTAACTGTATGACTTTTGGAATGTCATTTAGCTCCCCAGTACTTAACTTTCTTTCAGTAGCAAAACTGGAAATAATATTAATTCTTATCTCATAAGGTTGCTATATTAGGTAATTCATGTAAATAATTATGAGAGTGAAAGTTGCTCAGTCGTGTCCAACTCTTTGCAACCCATGGACTGTCTAGTCCATGGGACTCTCCAGGCCAGAATACTAGAGGGGGTAGTCTTTCCTTTCTCCAGGGGATCTTCCCAACCCAGGGATTGAACCCAGGTCTCCTGCATTGTAGGCGGATTCTTTACCAGCTGAGCCATGAGGGAAGCCTGAGAATACTGGGGTGGTTAGCCTATCCTTTCTCCAGCGGATCTTCCTGACCCAGGAATTGAACTGGGGTCTCCTGAATTACAGGCAGATTCTTTACCAACTGGGCTATAAGGGAAGCAATAATGATAGGAAACATCTAAAAAGCCTTTTCTAATGTCAGGCACTTTTCAAATATTATTTAAATATTTCACACATCATGCAAACTATTTTTATTAATTGAAGGAACTCATAGCAAAGATATAATGAATATAAAAATAACAAATATCTAGAAATCAGATATAATGAGGAAATTATATTTGCATACATATTAATATACATTAATTATATATACACTAATTTTACTCTTCAGATATGCCTATTTTGATATTTAACCAATGCACCGAAGTTTTAGGGTCAACAATTCTGTTTTACATTTCTGGAAATTATATGTGGCAATTAAAAAAAATCCACCTTTATTTTCTTAATAGTGTGGTATTATTTATAGTTTCAATTCTCTTATTTTTTTGAATTCTAATCATAATTATTTTCTAACCTCTTTTAAATTTTTCTGTAATCTCAAGTTTGTCATGTGCTAATTATGACTTGTTGCATCTGTTGATTCCACTTAATAACTTGTTTCTTACGTAATTTGTAGCTTTTCTCTAGTGAGTTCCTGGGTCTTTAGCTCTTTATTTCGATGTTGTTGATTTGCTTTTTTTGTGAACCATGTGCGGTGAATGGGTGCCTTCAGGCCACTGTTGAGCTTGAGTCTGCCCTGTAAAGTTACAGTGGTCCTGGACTAGTTAAAAATATTACTTACTCTGCCTATAGCTAAATTACAATGGTGCAATAGATTTGGACCTCATGGTTTGGACCTTGCAGATGAACTTGCGGAGAAGGCAATGGCAACCCACTCCAGTACTCTTGCCTGGAAAATCCCATGGATGGAGGGGCCTGGTGAGCTGCAGTTCATGGGGTCACGAAGAGTCGGACACAACTGAGCGACTTCACTTTCACTTTTCACTTTCATGCATTGGAGAAGGAAATGGCAACCGACTCCAATGTTCTTGCCTGGAGAATCCCAGGGGGCTGCCCTCTATGGGGTCTCACAGAGTCGGACATGACTGAAACGACAGCAGCAGCAGCAGATGAACTTGATGAAGTTGAGATTTTGACATTTTTCTTTTCACTCACACTCTAGATATAGTCAAATCCTCTCACCCCTTTATTTGTAAGCAGAAGAGGAACCTGTTGTATGCTCCTGGCTTATAGAGGTGGATCAGGTTTGGCTCCTTGTCTGCCCTCCCATTGGACAGAGGCCACATCTTTTAGTTCCATCAGGCATTAGGACCCAGCTTCTAACCTCTTTGAAATCCATTTGTGACAAAAAGCTCTGTGAGTGGCCAGGTAATCTGTTCTCATGTTTTGCTTCTTCATCTCATTTCTGGAACCAGAGATATTCCTTCTTTTTTATTAATGGAATGGATTTTTTAAAGTTATGTTTTATCCATCATTTTTTTCATTTTTTGCAACAGAGATAGGGTGATGGAATCAGTTACATCAATTTAATCTGCCATGTTCAGCTATGTTCTTTAAGTCCCTAAGTATTAGAAGGTTATAGTTTGACAATAAGAGCAAGCACATAAAAAGAACAATCTCATGTAGCTAAATATAGTGATCATTCATTAATTATAAACCATAGTAAAGATACAATAGAAGATCCAGTCTTCATGGGGTTGACATGTTAGCAAAATGAAAAAAATTCAAAATAAAATGTAGCAAATTGAAACCAGTTGGATATTAAACTAATAATGTATTATAGACGATTGAATTTACTCCTAACATCCAAATATATTAGGATATATCTTAATGAAGTTAAAATAATCAACCTATAAGTTGATAATATGAACACATTAAATCCTCTCAAATGATGAGACTTTTAATATCCACTTCTGATAAAAACAGAATACACTAAGATTCAAGAGACGGTTATTTAACATAAAAAGAGTTTCACTAAGAAACCAACAGTCCCTGTTATTTTAAGAACTGTAGATGAAGTGTTACTATTAAAATCACAAACAAAACAAGGATGTCTATTGTTATTCAACATTATGTAGGAAGTTCTCATGCAATTAAAGTAAAATGTCGATTTTAGAAATCAATATAAACTATCATTATTTTTAAGTTATGCAATTGCTTAACTGAAAAATCCAAAAGATTTCATTGAAAAAAAACTAAAAACAAGGAAAATCTTGGATGACTATAAATATATATTTTTTTTAAAATGAAAAACTAGATAAATTTATCCCAACTGAGATAATATTTTTTAACTTTTCATGGGCAGAAGAACAGACAATTCTACAAAGGATGAAAATAAAAGATGATTCAAGTTAGTAAACTGACATATATCTTCTTGACATGAACTCTCCATATTTAAGATGTCAGTTCTCCCAATTAATTTAAAAATTGTGTGGGAAATCATTCTCTCTTGATGAAATTTGGAGGGAACTTGACAAAATAATTATTAAGTTAATTTGTAAGAGCAAGTATATGAGAATGCCCAATACAGTTTTGATAAACCAGAATAATAGTAGGCATGATGAAGATGTTGGCTATATACAATGTAAAAATGTACATAAATTCACAGTCACTAAAATATTGTGTAGCTGGAAGACAGACAAATGGAAATGGCAACCCACTCCAGTGTTCTTGCCTGGAGAATCCCAGGGACAACGGAGCCTGGTGGGTTGCCGTCTCTGGGGTTGCACAGAGTCAGACACGACTGAAGCGACTTAGCAGCAGCAGCAGCAGCAGCAGCAGTAAATCTAGAACCTCAATTTCAACTTAACTGAACTGAAGTTAAATAGAAATGTAGCACATGGTAATGATAGCATTTCAAATCAGAAGGGGGAGAAAGAAAAATCATAAATGGTATTTGACACCACCAGACACATCCACAACTGAATAACTAAATAATCTATCATTTTAGTTCCTTATTAGGCTCTTATCTAGAAGAATCAAAGACAGTTATATTTTTGAAATAGCCACAAAACTTTATAGGTAGTATTTGTAACTTTAATTTACACTATGGAAGTGAGGTAAAATTTGCCAATTCTAACTCCTCTGTGCTTTTGTCTCTTTCTCACAGACACACACAGAAGTACCAGGATGGAAAAAGTCATAGTCATCCAAGAATTTCAGAGAGTGGACGTTTATAATCTGTCTATGAGAAGGGGTACCAAACTATGAGTGAACTTTAATTCTCCCCTTCAAGAGAGAAAATTCAACATTCACCCAATTACAACTGTAAGCTTAAACTTCAGATACTCAAGAGATGCCAGATTATCCCTGTATCAGGCTTGGAGAAAACTCCTCTTAACTGGTAACTTGTACACTAAATATGAGTTATATGCTCCATCCTTATCCTTCACACGTCTGCACACCGATGGAGCAGGAATAGCATCACCCCACCGTACGATTCCCATCGAGAAATGAGACAACAAAGAGGGACACAGCTGAAATGCCACAGCACAGATATCATACCGTTTCTTGCATAAAACTTCATTTTCCTCTCTGGGAGTAGCAACTCATTGTTTTCTGTGGCCCTTGATTCTTTTTTCTAGGAGTTTCTTCCTTTTCTCTTTTTCTCCTTAATTATTTCTGTAAAGGACAACAGAGATTACAAAGAAGATTTTTTTGTGTTATCATTTAAAAAAAGTTATTGTGGTGTGAGCCCTTGATGTGAGCACTATCTTCTTGGCGAAATTTAAGTGTAAATGATAGTTGACTGTAGACACGAAGTTGTACAGCAGATTTTTGGAGCTTATTCATCACTTTTTGCCTGTTTTGGTTGATTAATAATTCCCAATTCCCCCTTCTCAAGTAACCCAGGCCCTGGAAACCACTGTTCTAGTCTTCAATTTTGTGAATTTAAATATTTTAGATATCTCATATGAGTAAATTATGCAGTACTTGTATTTCTGTTTCTGATTTATTACACTTAACATAATGTCAATAATGTCAATTCATGTTGTCACGTGTTGTGAAATTTCCTTTTTTAAAAAAAAGTAGAATAGTATCCATTGCTTGTATAGACCACGTTTTCTTTATCCGTTCATCTGTTGCCTGGCATTTGTTTCCACATCTCAGCTAGTTTGAATAGTTCCTCAGTGAGCATGGGGGTGTAAATATCTCTTGGTGATCCTGATTCAATTATTCATACTCAGAAGTGAGATTGCTCAATCACATGGTGGTTCTAGGTTTCATATTTTAAGGAATCTCCATACTGTGTTCCACATTGGCTGTACCATTTGTACTCCCACTGATAGTATGTACAGATCCCAGTTTCTCCACATCCTTATGAACACTTGGTGCTTTTAAATTTTTTTTTTTTTTAAGCAATAGCCGTCCTGACAAATATGAGACGATATCTTACTGTGGTTTTTATTTGAATTTCCCTGATGTTTAATGACCAAGAGCATTTTTCCATATACCTGTTGACAATTTGTATGTTATCTTTGGAAAAATGTCTAGTTAAGTCCTTAGCCCATTAAAAACTCTGATTACTAGGTTTCTGTTGTTGTTGTTATTGAACGTTGTGAGTTCTTGACGTATTTTAGAGATTAACACCTCATCAGATATACAATGTGCAAATACTTACTCCCATTTCATGGGTTCTTTTTATTCTGTTGATTGTTTTGTTTGCTGTACAGAACATCTTTTCCATAAGTTTTATCAATCTAATAAGTGTCCTAAGGTTATTTTAATTCTCAGAGAGTTATAATCTCTTTGAGGCCAGGTTGAAGGTAATTTTGGCAGTTAAATTAAAAAACATAGTCAGCTTCTTGTTTACTTGCTTTTAATTAGTATAAATGTGCCAGGACTTAGCATCTACAAAGTTTTCAGGACTTGACTTTCCACACTTAATTATGGGTATTTTGAGTTTATCAGGCTAGGATTTGGGAAATCCTTACCTCTAGTCTCTTTTACCTGAATTTACTGGGTGCTAAAATCAATTCAGTTTCAACAGGCTTGATTTGGACCTTGCCAAGAGGCTGAGTTTTAATTATCCTTTGTCACTCAAAGACTTTCTGGGTTATATCTTTCCCTGGTTGGTGACAGAGCTCATTGCATCGTCTAGCATTGTAATCTCAGTGTTTCTAGACTCTCTTTTCTCTGTGGAAACCAAGTAAATTCTTTTAATAATTCATCTCTTTTTAGAAGTACCAGGCTGAAGGAACCAAATAGTAACCAAGGCATGCTGCTAACATTCTGTTTTCCAAGTTCTTCACTGAGTAATGCACTCCTTTGGTCCAATTTGACTTCCAAGTTAGGGCTGAGTGTTTTTACCATTACAAGACCTGGATTCTACCTATCAGTTTCTGATAAGAATTTATTCACTGATCACTTATCAGCCCTGAAGTGAACGCCATGTATTTGGGGTTCTTCTTGTTAGTATTTCTCACCTTTGGTTCAAGTTATGAAATTACTCCCTAAGGCTAGGTTATGCTAAGGAAACAGATGATAACAGGCTGTCATCAGTATCTCACAGCAGTAAAACTCTCACTCATATTGTTTGCTCATTATGGGACAATCTCGGTTCTTCTCAGGAACAGCTTCTCCACAAGAGCAACTTTCCTCAGGCATTGTCTGTCTCCAGGTTTTCAGTCTAGTGGCAGAAGGAAGAACATGTAAACAAAGAGCTCATTCTTAAAACGCCTGAGAAGAGGCACGTCGCATCCACTCCAATTTCTTTCAGAGGGTTCATGTAACCACACGTGAGTTCACCTCTGGGGTGCACACTCCTCTCATGGATAGAAGCACCTTAGGGAGAAGCTCTGAATACAGGAAACTATAATCCAACCTGTCGCACATGGGGTCATATGTAAGTGCAAATGACCCCAAATATGACCCATATATAACTTCAATGTAACAAAGCCTCACTAGAAATAAAATGCAACTTAAAACAAAATAGGATGCCACTTCTCATCCAAATATTGAGAAATAATGTTGAAAAATGATAATACCCAGTATTTAAAAGTTTGTAAAAAAGAAAAACAGGCGTCCCTAGTGGCTCAGTCTGTAAAGAGTCTGCCTGCAATGCAGGAAACCTGAGTTCGATCCCTAGGTCAGAAAGATCCCCTGGAGAAGGGAATGGCTACCCATTCCAGAAAAACAAATTATAACACCATTTTAGGATATTTAAAATGCATAAATGTACACAATTTCCAGGAAGGTATTTGGGCAATACTCAAGGATAGCCTTTAAAGTGGGCATACCCTTTGTCCAAAATTTCCCCTTTTAGAGATTATCTGAGATAAATAATGAGAAAAAGCACAAATATATATGTGGGCTTCCCTGGTGTCTCAGCAGTAAAGCATCATCCTGCAATACAGGAGACTCAAGTTTGGTCCCTGGGTCTGGAAGATCCCCTGGAGAAGGAAATGGCAATCCACTCCAGTATTCTTGCCTGGGAAATCCCAAGGACAGGGGGAGTCTGGCAGGCTACCGTCCATGGGATGGAAAGAGTCAGATACGACTTAGTGACTAAACCACTGCCGTATGTGTGCATGTAGAAAGTATTTCATAATAAGATAGTCACAGAAGCATTATTTATATTACTAAAAAGTTGGAAAATTTTGATAATGTCTAACAATAATTGTTAAAGTATGATTTAGTCCTTGTATGGACTATAATGTGGCCATTAAAATATTATATTAATCCCTGGTAAGAATAGATGTTTTTTCCACATTGTTAGGTAAAACACCATTTTGTTCAACAGTATGCATTATGCAAACAGAAAATTATAAAGCCTTAAATACTTTGATTTAGTCTTGATTGAAATTATAGTTGAAACCATATGTTGATTACAACATAGAAACATTGATTCAAATGGTGCTTGCTGGAAAACTTTGGCTTTAATAATCTGTTTACACTGTCAGTCTCTGAGAATGCAAAGCAGTGACTTGGCCATTACCCTTTGTTTAGAAAGATAAGAAAGAAGGTTAAAGAATATTTGCATTCCATTACCATAAATATTAAGTTAAATCTATACTTTTCCTGTATCTTGTCATCACAAAGTTGAGTTTCTTTCTGTTTATCATAAAGGACAAAGGGGTCTGCAATAAAATTCACTGTTCTGCTTTAATAGCTTTTTTCCTCAAGAATTGTTGGCTTATAACCTTGAGACTACATATGTTTTGTTCTCTGAAATCACAATTGTTAAGAATTCTGTAAAGAATTCTTATTTGCTAGAAGTTGTAAACCACATTTTTCCTAAGTGTTTGAATTTGCTGACCAACTTAGTGATAATTAAGCAGATATTATATATTGATTTTTGTTATATTTAACCAACCAGGAAATTAAAAGTTTGTCAAGTATTTTATTAAGTTAAAAATGTGTTTAAAAGCCATTATCTTTAAAGAGAAAAATTCAAAAGTATTCTATCACAGCATATATGATTCACTGTGTGTATTTTATACATGAATCTATAAATAGCCAATTCAATCATGTATCTTTACTTAACAATAGTGAACATATATCCATGTCAATAATATCCATCTTATCAATTATAACAATTGTTGTTCAGTCTCTCAGTCATGTCCAACTCTTTGCAACCCCATAGACTGCAGCACGCCTGGCTTCCCTGACGTTCATCATGTTCTGGAGCTTGCTCAAACTTATGTCCATCGAGTCAGTGATGGCTTCCAAGCATCTCATCCTTTGTCATCCCCTTCTCATCATGCCTTCAATCTTTCTCAGCATCAGGGTCTTTTCTAAAAAGTTGGCTGTTCGCATCAGGTAGCCAACGTATTGGAACTTCAGCTGCAGCATCAGTCCTTCTAATAAATATTCAGGATCGATTTCCTTTAGGATTGACTGGTTTAATCTCCTTGCCGTCCAAGGGACTCTCAAGAGTCTTCTACAGCACCACAGTTCAAAAGCATAAATTCTTCAGTGTTCAGCCTTCTTTATGGTAAAACTACCACATCCATACATGACTACTGGAAAAAACCATAGCTTTGACTAGATGAACCTTTGTCAACAGAGTAATGTCTCTGCTTTTTAATATGCTGTCTAGGTTAGTCCCTTATGATTATGCAGTGGAAGTGAGAAATAGATTTAAGGGCCTAGATCTGATAGATAGAGTGCCTGATGAACTATGAAATGAGGTTCGTGACATTGTAGAGGAGACAGGGATCAAGACCATCCCCATGGAAAAGAAATGCAAACAAGCAAAATGGCTGTCTGGGGAGGCCTTACAAATAGCTATGAAAAGAAGAGAAGTGAAAAGCAAAGGAGAAAAGGAAAGTTATAAGCATCTGAATGCAGAGTTCCAAAGAATAGCAAAAAGAGATAAGAAAGCCTTCCTCAGCGATCAATGCAAAGAAATAGAGGAAAACAACAGAATGGGAAAGACTAGAGATCTCTTCAAGAAAATTAGAGATACCAAGGGAATATTTCATGTGAGGATGGGCGCGATAAAGGACAGAAATGGTATGGACCTAACAGAAGCAGAAGATATTAAGACGAGGTGGCAAGAATACACAGAAGAACTGTACAAAAAAGATCTTCATGACTCAGATAATCACGATGCTGTGAATACTGACCTAGAGCCAGACATCCTGGAATGTGAAGTCAAGTGGGCCTTAGAAAGCATCACTACAAACAAAGCTAGTGGAGGTGATGGAATTCCAGTTGAGCTATTCCAAATCCTGAAAGATGATGCTGTGAAAGTGCTGCACTCAATAAGCCAGCAAATTTGGGAGGCTCAGCAGTGGCCACAGGACTGGAAAAGGTCAGTTTTCATTCCAATCCCAAAGAAAGGCAATACCAAAGATTGCTCAAACTACCGCACAATTGCATCTCACATGCTAGTAAAGTAATGCTCAAAATTCTCCAAGCCAGGCTTCAGCAATATGTGAACCGTGAACTTCCTGATGTTCAAGCTGGTTTTAGAAAAGGCAGAAGAACTAAAGATCAAATTGCCAACATCCATTGGATCATGGAAAAAGCAAGAGAGTTCCAGAAAAACATCTATTTCTGCTTTATTGACTATGCCAAAGACTTTGACTGTGTGGATCACAATAAACTGTGGAAAATTCTGAAAGAGACGGGAATACCAGACCACCTGACCTGCCTCTTGAGAAACCTATATGCAGGTCAGGAAGCAACAGTTAGAACTGGACATGGAACAATAGACTGGTTCCAAATAGGAAAAGGAGTACATCAAGGCTGTATATTGTCACCCTGCTTATTTAACTTCTATGCAGAGTACATCATGAGAAACGCTGGGCTGGAAGAAGAACCAGCTGGAATCAAGATTGCCAGGAGAAATATCAACAACCTCAGATATGCAGATGACACCACCCTTATGGCAGAAGGTGAAGAGGAACTAAAAAGCCTCTTGATGAAAGTGAAAGAGGAGAGTGAAAAAGTTTGCTTAAAGCTCAACATTCAGAAAACGAAGATTATGGCATCCGGTCCCATCACTTCATGGCAAATAGATGGGGAAACAGTGGAAACAGTGTCAGACTTTATTTTTGGGGGCTCCAAAATCACTGCAGATGGTGACTGCAGCCATGAAATTAAAAGACGCTTACTCCTTGGAAGCAAAGTTATGACCAAATAATATAGCATATTCAAAAGCAGAGACATTACTTTGCCAACAAAGGTCTGTCTAGTCAAGGCTATGGTTTTTCCTGTGGTCATGTATGGATGTGAGAGTTGGACTGTGAAGAAGGCTGAGCGCCGAAGAATTGATGCTTTTGAACTGTGGTGTTGGAGAAGACCCTTGAGAGTCCCTTGGACTGCAAGGAGATCCAACCAGTCCATCCTAAAGGAGATCAGCCCTGGGATTTCTTTGGAAGGAATGATGCTAAAGCTGAAACTGCAGTGCTTTGGCCACCTCATGCAAAGAGTTGACTCATTGGAAAAGACCCTGATGCTAGAGGGATAGGGGCAGGAGGAGAAGGGGACGACAGAGGATGAGATGGCTGGATGGCATCACGGACTCGATGGACATGAGTCTGAGTGTACTCCGGGAGTTGGTGATGGACAGGGAGGCCTCACCTGTTGCGATTTATGGGGTTGCAAAGTGTTGAACATGACTGAGTGACTGAACTGAACTGAGGTTAGTCATAACTTTTCTTCCAAGTAGCAAGCATTTTTAATTTCATGGCTGTAGTCACCATTTAAAATGATTTTGGAGCCCAGAAAATAAAGTCTTTCACTGTTTCCATTGTTTCCCCATCTATTTCCCATGAAGTGATGGGACCGGATGCCATGATCTCAGTTTTTTGAATTTTGATATTTCTCCCAGCAATCTTGATTCCAGCTTGGGATTCATCTAGCCCAGCATTTCACATGGTGCTTTAAATTACATGTGTTAACTAAGCTTTTTGGAGCATATACACCAAAATGTTGGTAGGAACTGTAGTTTTCTTTTATTTGTCTTTTTATAGTCCCTAAATTCCTACCATGAATGTGTATTCTTTTGCTATAAGAAATGTTAAAAAGAAAAACACCTCTTATTCTTGCTTTCACATTCAGATCAAATGCTATTTCTTTCCTTGGTCCTTCCTATAAAAGGAGACATGGGATACTTGTTTCTTTTATTTTGTATCATAGTTATATCTAATTTTTCCTTTTCTCCTCAAGAAATTCTTTTTTTCCTCATTGGTTCCTTGAGGATGGGGCTATATTTTATTCTTCTTTACGTCATACAAGCATAGTACCTTAGCATAGTACCAGCCACAACCTGGGAGTGTTGAACACATGTTCTACAAGAGTTAATTTACACAAATCATTGCTCACCAGGTCACTTCCAACCTGCATCAAGTCCTTGGTCATTATCACCCAGGATTCCCCATGACTCCCTGTGGATAAGCTCTCCTTATAAAGCAAACCATATCTCAAAGAGCATGTGGATTTTTTTTTTAACTTGAAAATTAAAGCATTGTGTTCTAAAGAGATGATGTTTGAAGATTTTGAACTTTATTTTCTTTAGTTAACTTCTAATTAACCCAATATAGCACTTATTTCATTTTTAAAATTATCAATGAAATTAATTACATTATTAAAATTTCTTTTTATTTTCTTTTGAACTTTTAATTTTGTGTTGGAGTATAGCCGATTAACAATTTTGTGATAGTTATAGGTGAACAGCAAAGGGACTCAGCCATATATACACATGTATCCATTCTCTCCCCAAACCCCCATCAATTCAGGCTGCCTAAAGAGATGATTTTTAAAACCCCCTTCCTGTAATCATCCAAAAATGGAATTTAAATGTGGAAAGCATTTTAATTCTCAGCTGATTAAATTTCTCACTTGGTGATTGCTACATTTCAACCCTCCTTGGCATCCGCGAGGAAGGAGAATTGGGGCCTTTCAACACATCTATACTCTCTCACTTCTTTGTTTTGATCTCAAAACCTAACTGCCCATCACGTATATATTTTTATTTAACATAAGCAAATCTGGTGAATCTTCATATTATGAGAAGTGGATTCACCTTTGCAGCTTGGAGACACAAAGTGCCATTAAGAATATAAATGGTTCACTCTCCTACACATTGCCATCTTTGCCATTGTTTTGCTTGGGGTTGTGTTCAGCCCTTTGGCCTTTTGTGCCTGGTGTGCAGTCCTCCTTAGAACTTGACTAATGCTAGGCCAGCCTGACTTGCAGAGTTCAAGATGTCTGGAGACAGTTCTTTAAAAACTCTTCAACTACCCCTATCTAGACATTTCATTAAATGGCGATTTGAAGCATTTCAGGCGGTCTTCAGTCAAAAGAAGAAAAATATTTTTGGAAGAGTTTTCAAAAACTTAGAAGGGATGTTTAGTGGTGTGCACAGTTTTTCAAATACTTGGGTTACTTTGGGCTTCTTGTTAGTAAGATAACAATCTCCCTAAAGCCAAAAGCTTATGTTGTATAATAGGACCTTCTAAAAATTATTTATGTATTTTAGCTCCAGGCTTTTGTACAACCCTTGGGTGGGCATTTGAAGACACCAAAATATACCCGCAGGGGTTTGGTAGATTAAGTAATAAGTGGTAAACCTCCAGCTGAGGCTTTGTGTTTATCATTATCATCTCAGTACAGAAAATATTCAGAATGGTAATGATTCTGGGCTACCTGCTGTGGGGAATTTCAGCCTCAATGTAACATTTAATAAAACATTATCACTAGATTTCAGTGAGACTCTACAGATAAGAACTGCCTTCAGAAGAGTTCAGAAGAGTGAACCATTGAGGAAGAGAATGTACACCCTAGAAATGATGAAATAAAAACAGGAATCATGAAGTAGAGATAAAATTTTTACCTACAATAATAAAAAAACACAGTACATGAAAAAAAGAAAAGCAAGGAAAAAAACATACAACTATCTCTCTAAAACCCAGAACTTGATAAACTGAGTACATAAAGTTGCACATTGCAAGCAAAGCAAGAAGTGAATGAGAAGAATATATTAAAATGAAAGTCATTCAGACATGTCCGACTCTTTGTGACCCGACAGACTATAGCCTGCCAGGTTCCTCTGTCCATGGGATTCTCCAGGGGAGAAAACTGGAGCGGTAGCCATTCCCTTCTCCAGGGGATCTTTCTCATCCAGGGATCAAACTGTGTCTTCAGCATTGCAGGCAGAGTCTTTACCTTCTGAGCCACCAGGGAAGCCCCAATGGGCTAGGTCCTTGGGTCCTAGAGTGGTGTGACTTTCACTGTTTCAGGTTTCTTGTACTGGTTTCTGTGGCTATTTTTTCATTAACATCAGTCATCTTTACATGTGTGTTTTATGGCTTTTGCTTGGATTCCGTATATATGTTCAGGTTCCGGGTAATTATTACACTGAGGTCTTTGCCTTTAGATTATCCCAGAGTCTGCTCCCATTGCTGGTTAATATAATTCAAAGTGCTGACCCTAGCTCATAAATCCCATTGTGAAGACTCATCAGTGCCTAAGAAACTGCTCTTTTGGGCTGGATATTTTAGCAGGAAGTTGTTTGGGGGTCTCAATTGTGTGC
This sequence comes from Bubalus bubalis, assembly GCF_019923935.1. Taxonomy (NCBI): domain Eukaryota; kingdom Metazoa; phylum Chordata; class Mammalia; order Artiodactyla; family Bovidae; genus Bubalus; species Bubalus bubalis. Next base: position 45,297,349 of record NC_059166.1, read on the forward strand.
TGGCATTGCTTAGGAATCTTATGCTGACAATTTAGTGCTTAAGATTGTTTTTAAAGGAAAGCATTCTTCTCCTAGTTCAAATACATCCTCCCTTAATTAACCTCTAGTGCTTCAAGTAAGACACATATCTTTAAAATGTTATGCTCTGCCGGCTATACATTAGTAGGGCCATTTCTACCACTAACAATGGTCTAAAGTGCTTACTTAGGAAATGCATTAACTCTTCTAGGTCATCAAGATATCATTTAGAACATTGTTTTTTCTAGTGCACTAACGTCTGTGCTCTAGACCTTTAACTCTAAATCTCTGCTGAGTCCTAACTGGCTAATGATGTCTCAACAATGGACAATTATTAAATTAATGTATTATTTCTTTCCATTGCAAAATTGATAAGTAAATAAAAAGCCCACAGTTCAGCCAATAACTGTTCGCATTTTATAAGTAATAATAGTTTGAATTTATGTCGTACATTTTGTTGAATAGAACCAAATACCTCCCTGTATACTTTTAAGTACTAATTAGGGTTTATAGTCTTAATAAAATTAAAAAAAATAAACCTTTATATACCCGTGTGAACAGAAATAAGAAAAATTAGTCATTATTCCTGGGTGATAGATATTTAATAACTTTAGTCTGCATTTGACATTCAGGTACAAAACTATCTGATCTTTCTCAAAGATAGAATAGATTTTCTTCTCACCTATTGGCCTTCAGGAAAATTTTATGCATTGTTATTTTAAGAATATCTCTTACAATTTTTTTTTAAATAGCAAAAGCTGGTCCATAAAACCAGCTCTGATGAGTATCACAATCTGATGAGTTTCTTGTATAAATATGACGAGAGGATTTATCTCTCTGAATGTAGGTGATATGCTGCTACTGCTGTTTAGTAACTAAGGCATATTTGACATTTTTGCAACCCCTGGTCTGTAGCCCACCAGCTTCCTCTGTCCAAGGGATTCTCCAGGAAAGAAGACTGGAGTGGTTTGCCATTTCCTCCTCCAGGGGATCTTCTTGACCCAGGGATCAGACATGCAGTTCCTGCATCAGCAGGCACATTCTTTACCTCTGAGCCACCTGGGAAGCCCATTATTATCATGAACTTTGAGAAGAAAGAATACATTTGCTTTTTTCTCTGTATTTAAAATTGACTATTTAAAATATCTGATGGAATATTATATTTTCTTCATTTTCATGCCTTCTACTTCAGCAACCAGTCACCTTTTTCAAATTTATTCAGAAATAAGCTCAGTTGGTAAAGAATCCACCTGCTATGCAGAAGACCCTGGTTCGATTCCTGGGTCGGGAAGATCCCCTGGAGAAGGGATAGACTACCTGCTCCAGTATTCTGACCTGGAGAATTCCATGGGCTGTATAGTCCACAGGGTCACAGAGAGTCAGACATGACTGAGCGCCTTTCACTTTTCACTGTCATAAGCCAAGTTTAGCAGTTCCCTCATATTGTTTTATTCATCTCTTGAGAAACAAAAATTGCAATATCTGAGAGGGAGAGTTGCATACCCAACGTGCTTATTGGAAAACACTCCCAGGAGATACCCTTTTAAGCAAGTAAGGAAGTTAGAACTGCCTGGCTCTGGCTTAAGTATCTGGTTGCAAATTAGACTCCAACAATATTCTTGAAGAAACTCTGGAACTTGAGTGATCTTAAAAATTTAGGCAAAAGGGTTGCACCTTTGTCTTTCAGCATATAACAGTCACAGGTCAACAAGTACCCCAAGGGAGGGCTCATGACCCTGGACATGGAACTTGCCTGACTGCAGAGGGCAACTCCCAGTGAAGGATCAGCTGTGAGCTGTGAGCCAGTTAGCAGTGGTTCTTCCTGTGAATGGAGGAGGGTGACAAGGGCCTTGCAGAGGGACCCTGTGTGGAGCACCAATGCATACACTTCAGTCTTCGAGTGGATGTCCTCAGAGATTAACATACACACACACAAGAATAACATCGGCCTTAAGACAGACTAAATTTTGATTTTCCAATTCATTTTATATTCATTATTTCATTAGCCAAGTCCCTCCTAAATGCAAAACTTTTCTTTGGACTTTCTAACATAAAAGTTATTTCACACATTGAAATATTTCAAAAATGCTTGTTCCTATTTTTTAAATTCATAGTGTCTTTCAACTATTGTTAAGGAATGAGTGTTTGTGTCTCCCTAAAGTCTGTCTGTTGAAACCATACTCCAAGGTGTGTGGAGTATGTGCGTGTATGTGTTCTGACTCTTTTGTGACTCCATGGACTGTAGCCCACCAGGCTCCTATGTCCATGGAATTTTCCAGGCAAGAATACTAGAGTGAGTTGCCATTTCCTACTCCAGGGGATCTTCCCCACACAGGGACTGAAACTGAGTCTCTTGTGTCTCCTGCATTGGCAGGCTGATTCTTTACTACTGTGCCACCTGGGAAGCCCCAATGTGATGGTAATTAGAAGGTAATTAGGATTAGATGAGGCTCTAAGGATGAAGCCCTCCTGAATGGAATTAGAGTCACAAGAGAACTTGCCTCCTCTCTGCCTCCCTCTCCATCAGAGGAGGGTGCAATGAGAAGTCAGCCATCTGCAGCCCTGGAAGGCGGTTCTCATTGGAACTTAGCCATGCTGGCACAATAATCTAGACTCCCAGCATCCAGAACTGTGAGAAATAAATTTCCATGGTTGATAAGCCACTCAGTCAATAGTAATTCCTGAACTAAAACAACCATGCAAAATAGTCTACATTTCTAATAGCATCTTTATTATTTTTTTACTTTTCAACAGCCCTTTAAGTGAGTATCAGCTAGTTTCTTCATATGGATCACAATACATATATATATTGTCACAGTTAATAAGTGAAGGTAAATTTCCAGTTTCTGCCACCATTAGATTGTCGACATTAGTGGGGTGGGGGACCAGCTAAGGCTCTGGGCTGGAAGCCAGAGATGGCTTTAATTATATTTCTTAGTGTTTCAAATATTTGGTCGAAGGCATCTGACATTTTAAGGCAGTTTAAAAAATTTGAAGTCTCTCATGGATATTCTGAAGCTCAAATGATACTTGCTTCTCTAAAAATGGAAAATCTCTTTATCTGTGCCTATTATTATCTAATTTTTCAAGCTAAGGATTATGAACAAATATCAACAAAACTGTAAGAAGTTTTTCTTAACAAATATCATTGGTCACAACAAGATCACATGGCCATCGCCTAGCAATTATGTGACAACACCTGGATTAGAGAAAACAAATGACTGGTCTCAGCCAAGTCAAACAACTCATGCTGATGCCCTGAGGCTCCTGTTGCCTTGCATTGTCTGACTTCAGTCATGTCCAACTCTCTATGGACTGTAGTGCACCAGGCCCCTCTGTCCATGGGATTCTACAGGCATGAATCCTGGAGTGGGTTGCCATGCCCTCCTCCAGGGGATCTTCCTAACCTGGAGATGGAACCCACATCTCTTGCATTTCTTGCATTGGCAGGTGGGTTCTTTACCAATAGCGCCACCTGCTGCCTTACTCATCTTTAACATTCCTGAGAAAGATGGGAGAGCACGTCTTTAGGGATAGGAAGATGACAGCAAGGGGCTGGTAACTTAGAATCAGGCTTCAGATGATCACCCAGTAATAGGGTTCCCAGACTCTGCTCCTGGTTCCAAGAGCACAGGGAGGGTTGGGCATGGTGAGATGGGGGAAGTTGGAAGTAGAGCCAAAAAGGCCTGCACTCAGCTCAATATACAACAATAAAAAATCAGTCCCATTTCTAGATAACAGGAGTGAACTATCAAAAATGGGACAAAACAATCAGTATCTTTCACAATGGCAACAAACACACACACACACAAACTTAGGAATTAAAAAAAAAACTCATTAGGAAGTGGATCTCTAGACTTTTGGTGGAAGATGAGCCCTGCCAGGAAGAAGGTCACAGGAGGTAGAAGGTGGGGACATTGGGTTGGCCACAGAGAATCTGCCCCATGGGGGACTGTTGGCTCCAGGGAACACAGAATAGGCAACTGACATCACCCCTGCAAGGAAGTGTACCCTACAAAGGTAAATCACTAGTTAGGGAAGGGCAGGGAGAAAAATGTGAGGCAGCCTCGTGGACACCTAGAGCTGAGCGAGCCGGGCTAGGGAAATGATGTGAGAGGTACCCAGCCCAGCCAGTGCACATGCTCGAGGTGGGGGCTCAACCAACAATTCCAGGAGCCTCATAAACCCTATCAAGAAGTTTTGACTTTAATCAAAGAGAAATGAACAGGAATAAAGAAAAGGACAGGGAAGCCTGGCATGCTGCAGTCTATGGAGTTGCAAAGAGTTGGACAAGACTAAGCGACTGAACAACAGCAACAGAAAGAGAAATGGGAAGGCATTGAAGGAAATTAAGCAGTGTGTGAGTGAGCGTGTGTGTGCCTGTGCGCTCACATGTGTGTATTCATGACATGATTATTTTCTCTCTCTGGAAGCAGTATTTGTTGCTGTTGTCATTGTCATTAGGTTGGTTTTACAATGAAGACAGGTTGTGAAGGGAAAGAGGAAGACCAGATGGCAAGTGGTTCTAACATAAATCAGTGTTGACAAACTACAGCCCACAAACCAAATCTATCCCTCTGCCTACCTTTATATGGCCCCCAAGCTAAGAAGTTTGTTGTGTTCAGTTGCTCAGTCGTGTGTGACTCTTTTTGACTGCATGGACTGCAGCATGCCAGGCTTCCCTGTCCTTCACCATCTCCTGGAGCTTTCTCATATTTAAGTCCATTGAGTCAGTGAGGCCATCCAACCGTCTCGTCCTCTGTCCTCTAGCTATAACAGTATGATAAAGCTAAAAATAGTTTTTACAAAGAAGAATAATGACATGTGAAATTCAAATTTCAGTGTCCAAAATAATATTTTGTTGGAACATGGCTATACTCATTTGCTTATGCATATCCATGGCTGTTTTCATCCTCCAAGCTAAGCTGAGTGGCTGCAACAGAAACCTTACTACCTCAAAGGCCCGGATATTTGCTATCTGGCCCTTTACAGAACACATTTGATACAGATGATGAATTTTCCAGGCATTGCTAAACTTCTCAACATAAAAATCCCTAGACTGAGGGTAGAAGCACCTACTTCTGTACTTATAAGACCTGCTGCTAGGCTGCATTGTACATTTATTTATGTAGATATGGACATAAGTAAAATGTTCCATGACTTTTCTGGTGGGAGAGACAGACATCCAACTATTACTGTCTACATGCAAAAAATCTTCTTTAAAAAAGTCATGATAGAAGGAGACGGTGCTGTGATTTAGCATAATTTCTTTTCTAGTCAAAGGGAATTCCTCTTTGAAGATAGACCATTTAAGTTAAAGAATGGCATATGAAAGTCTAGGCAAGACTTTCAGGCAGAGGGAAGAACAGCTCAGGCAGGACTGAACTGGGCACTGGCTGTTCAAGGAACTTTAAAGACGGTCCACGTGGCTAAAGCACAGTGGATGACAGAGCACGTAAGGGCCAGATCAGGCAACACTTTGTAGATCAAATGGTGGAGATGTTGAGACTACAAGGAGAAGGCTTGGAAGGGTTTTGAAAGAGTAACATGATTGGATGCACTTTTGAAAGAACTCTCTGATCTCCTTCTCCTGAAGAGTAGACACACATGGCGATGGCTGGAGGGGCTGTGAGAGAGTGAATTTTGACTGTTGAAGGGAAGGAGCTGGTAGGCAGAGTGAGGTGGAAGATTCAGAAACTCTGAGAAGGAGCAGAAAGGGCTTCTTAGGGATTGGATGTGGGTGGTTCCTCTTTGTTACTAGAGGGGAGAAGGATTGCAGGAGAACAACTTTTTCGGTCAAAAATGCATCTTTTTTCTCTGTTCAAGCTGTTTAAAAATCTTTCTTTGGTTTCTTTCTAATTAGATCAAAGGTCTAGGGAGGTCAGTAAGCAGCTCATTTAATTTTTCATTAAGACTTATTGTAGGGTGTCTCAACCTTCATCACTGTACATTTTCTTTCTGCCCCTAATTACTCTTCCTTTCCTCTCCGTTAGACTCCAGTTTATCCCCCAGCCTTACAGAACAGTCCACTCACACAGCAGAGCTCTCTGGAAATATTCTGAAACAAGTTATGTCATGCCTCTCCTGTCTTTCCTGATTTCCTCTCTCCCGTTTTTTTATTTCCCTGTTTTCCTTACTTCTGCAGGACTCCTCCGTATATTCTGCCTTTTCCTGCTCTCTCTTTGTCCCAGTCCCCTCCCTGTTCATCCGCTTACTCTCAATTTCTCTTTCTCCCCTCTCTTCTCAATCCTTGTCTTGTGAGTATGCCTTTTGCACCCTCTTCTCCCTTCCTACTGACAATTCTAGCTGTGAGGTGTCAGAAGAAAAACAAATACACATTACAGATACAAACTATATATTCATATTTGAATCTATGAAATGTCTGTATGTGCTTCCTATGTTGTACACACAGATTTCTTGAGTCCTAGGTGGAATTTTCCTAACCTCCATTATAACAAAAATTTCTTTCATACTTGCATTTTGGGGGTTTTCCGTCTCTCCTGTCTACTCTCCTCCCAAGAAATTCAAGGGATTCTGGGTTTCTCATTTCCATCTTAATAACAAAGTGATCCATTGTTTGTCTTTCAATTGTTTGTTTATATTGCATTTTATATTCATGATTAATGATGATGTAAATTTCCACAGAAGGAGGTTGGAGGTCAGTATTATGCTGATATTTAAGTTTCTAAATCAACTTAAATTAGCCAAATGGTAGCTTTTTTCAAGTGATGACAAGTTAATCGCTTCCCTATTGGATTATTATATTATTCTATGTGTGTCTCTGAAATTTCCATTAAAAACTCTCAATTTTTCTTTACATGAGGAACATGTGGGGTTAAGGATGAGTTGTGGCTAGAATTCTATAAGGGAACAAGGTGGTCCTTGAAAGACAGCTTATTTTGTAGCCAGCTCAGTTGGGGAAATGGAAATGTTCCCAGGTGGAGCAAGGTTTCTTTGACCTTCGGGGACTAGCTTATTGGCCTGACCATTGAGTAGCTTCTACATTCCTACTATTTTGCTTTGAGTTTGGTTTTGTTATATTACCGTTTTCCTGTCATATATCTGGTTTCCTTTGTCTGCCTTTCCTGAGATTCTGATGCTATTTTCAACCCTGCCCTAACAACCTGATTCTGATTGCTCGTCCGTTGGCTCTGATTGCCTAGGCCTTACACAGGTCCAGGCTTAGTATCATGCTGTCGTAATAACTCAGTACCCTAGAACATTCAAGGGACTCTGGTATTTAAGTATGAATATGCAGCTGCTACATCAGTACCTAAGACGTCAGTCATTGGAGAGGATATAACAGTAGTCCCAGTTATATAATTATTCAACTTGTAATGGCTCCAGTTCCTTTACATAATTGACTCTAGAATGTCTAGTCTTTTATGGTTCCTACTCTGTCAAGTGTTTGGTATCCCAGATATGCTAACAACATATGTTCATGAATTCATCATTGTTGCTCACCCCTGAAGCTGGGTCCTCCAATCTCATTGGCTGTGCAGAGCAGCTCTGTCAAAGCAAAGCATTTCCTGTTGCTGCTGTTGCTATTGACATCACTTCTGTCTCAACTGGAGTCCAGTTAATGGCAGCAGAACTGGATCCATGTGTCCTACTGATGTTCTGCTTCTCTGGCTGAACTAAGACTGACACAGATTCCTGGAAGTCACCCCCCTTCCTTTTTTCTATTTTTTGGTCCTGGGACTGAGTATGGCTTTCAGTGGCCAATGTTTGCCCTATGGCGGGTACTTCCGCAGGGCCACCTCTCCTGCTCTGTGCTCTCCCTGGGCTTTGTCTCCATTTGGGTCACCCTGTTCCATTAATCATCTAAACCTTGGAGCTGAAGTTTTCAAATAACTTTCAAAAACACACCTGAGTCAAAAACACACCATATGTCTATTTATGAGTCCAACATAAATGGACATATGGTGAGAGATATTGCCTAACACTACCAGTAAGAAAGGTTCTTTTCTTTTTTTGGTTGGGATTTCATACTGTTTTGAAAATTCAGACATCAGGGAAATTTTGTTATGATTTGACTATGAAGCAAACTGAGAAAAGACTTCTCCTTTCCATAGGTTTGCTATTCAAATGGATAGTCTATGTTGGTCCAGTTAGATAGTAAAATAGCTTCTTTGGAAGAAACCAAGACATCTGGTTGAATGGTTAGAAGGTTAAATGTGTTTTTCAGGTGGCCAAGTGGCATTTTAAAGAAAATGAATGTAAGTGAAGTTTGCCACTTGAAAATAGCTAACCTTCATCATTCTCCTGAATTCTGTTGATTCCCAAGCAGATTGATTTGTGTGTCATGACTGTTAACCCAGAGTGTGCCAAATTTAATGCCATCAAGGCGTACTAAAATTATTCCCTTGTTTTTGAGTAACCCTGACTTCATCAAAATGAATCCCAATGAATCCTGTGCCCTATTCAATTAATATCCCCATTACCATCCTCAAAAGTGAACAGTTAAAGTCACTGGGGAGCAGTAATGGTAATATGTCCTGAGAGAGATTCATTTGGCCCCAGCTGTCCATTTTATTCTAAGTGCTAAATGCTTTAATATACATAGACTATCATTTACATAACAAGTGACGACGCAAGATGAATTATTTATTGTGTGACAACTGCCTGATACCCAATGTATGATCAAATGCAAAACCATTTCTTATTTGACCTGTATGTAAATTTGCATTATAGAATTCATTACCTTCCTCTATAAGTCACATTGAAGTTCTGTGCAGCTATCTCCCCAAGACGCTGCAGTTACCTCTGCTTTGATTTAATTGCCGCTCTCCTTGTCTGGCAAAGCAGCCTGCTTCTGGAAAGGAAGAATTGCAGGGACCCCAGCCAGGCGGCATGTGCAAAGCTTCTCCTTTGATGCAGAGAGTAAGGTGAGCGAGAAAGACAAGCCCAAATTTAATTAAAATGTTATGAGAGCTGGAAACCAGCACATGAGACAAAGTAAAGGGGAGCAGGGTGTGCACCTCCTGAAGTGTGTATGCTGCCAGGGATCACCAAGGTAATAAAATTCAAGCTGCTTTCCCCAGGCAGTGGGTGACCCCATCCTCAGCAGAAAGCCCTGTGTTTACATTCAGAGAGAATCCGGAGGAAGTCTTCTTGAATAAGAAATCGCCTCATTTCCAATTTATTTTTTAGTTTCTGGGATGTAATTGAATTCATCTTGGCAGTTTTCATGTGGCTTTGCTGACTATTCATCTCTGGATTATCTTTGCAACCTTTAATGATACAGTTCATCAGGGAGGTGTGTGCCTATGAACATAATAGTGTTAAGACCAGTTCCCTGACAGGTAGATAGCAAGCTAATTACCCAACTTGTTGGGGAACCAGAAGTGTCAGGACTGGAAGTCTCTGGTATTGAAATGAATGATGCGGGGGCTTTGGAGTCTTTAAACTTAAGGTATTCTCCCCATTATATTCTTAATCGTTCAGGGTTCCATCAAATTGGATGGCCTCAAGAGTTGCTTTGCTTGTGAAAATTTGTTACTTCCCAATTCCAATTGGACTACAAGCACTGTAAGAAAATCCTTTCTTATTATTGGTATCTTGGTCTTTCTATCTCTCATCTCACCTGAATACAAGCAGTGCGAAGGAGTGAGGAAATGAACAGAAAAATGGAAAGGGTAATAGAATTGCACTCAACCCTTGAAGAGATCTGCTTTGGATTTCCCAAGAGGTGGAGGCACCCACCAACCTCACCCAAACCCTTTCTGCTGGACCCATCCCTTCAAATATCATTTCAGATCTGTTCTTCCTGGAGGATAAGCTTTCTTGGATATGAGATCTGTTGGAACATCCCTAAGATTACAAAGCTTCATTTGTTTCTCACATGATACTCATGCACCTGCCCTAGAAATATTTTTATTTCAGTAAATGAAAATTTTGGACTTAGAAATTCATACTATTATCTAGTCTCTTACTAGACAGAAAGCTCGGCCTGGAGACAGACAGTAGCAGCAACAGCAGCAGCTCCAGGCTTCTTAGAAATGCACCACCCCAGACTTAGTGAATCAGAATCTGAATGTCAACCAGATCCTCAGTTGCTTTGTAAGTACATTGAGGTTCGGAACTCTCTGATCTAGCCCACTCATCTCTAGCCTGTTACCATTTTTTCTGCATTGGACCCTTTCTTCAAGTGACTTAGTGAGGCTTAGACGGGTGCTGAGCTGATATGGATGTGGCAGGCTCTCGAGCTGTCCCTGGCTCCTCGCTGTGCTGCAGGTCTGTGTTACCCCAGGGCACCACAGCACACGGTGCAGAAACACTGAGTCAGTCCTTCCATTTATTGCACACTAAGAGACCGAGGCTGTGAAAGGTTAGATAGCTTACTTTAGGTCACAGGGCTCATTAGTGCTAATGCTGGACATGTAAGCCAGGTGGGGGACTCTCAGTCCTGTTCTCTTTTTATACTGCCTGATTCTGACACCCAGGATTTGCAATAAGCCTTTGAACAAAAAAATAAGCTGTGTCTGAGACTGAAGTTATTATCAAGGCTTTGCCACTCTCTGGACAGTGAAAGGCATTTAAACACCTGTCCCTGTTGAAGAGTGAATTAGTGCATTATGTTTGTAGCTCTGGTAATTGCACCCTATGTATAGGATTGTATTTCTAGAACAAATCTGAGGTTGAATGCATCCTTTTAGTTTTGATTGCAAATGTTTACTTAAAAGATGGCTCTGATTCAAAGCTGTGAAATCAATTCCAGTCCACTAGAGAGCACGCCACCCAATTTTTTATCTTCTGGGACTAAAAGATGAAAGACTTTGAATAGTGTTAAGGACTGAATGCTTGTGTTCCTCGCTCACATTCATATGTGGAAGACCTAGCCTCCAGTGTGATGGCAGTTGGAGATGGGGCATTTGGTAGATAATCAGGGTTAGATCGGCTTCCCAGGTGGTGTTAGTGATAAAGAACACATCTGCCAATGCAGGGAATGCAAAAGATGCAGGTTCTATCCATGGGTCAGGGAGTTCCCCTGGAGAAGGAAGTGCAATTTACAATTTACAGTATTCTTGCCTGGAAAATCCCATGGACAGAGGAGCTTGTCAGGCTACAGTCCATGGGGTCACAAAGAGCTGGACACGACTGAGCAAGCACACATGCATATACACACACACTAGCTTTAGACCAGGTCCAGACGGTGGTGCCCACCTGATAGGATTAGTGTCCTCAGAAAAAGAGAGAGTGGAGAGCTTTCTCTTTGTCTCCACAAGCATGCACAAGGAAGAAGTTATATGATTATGCAGCAAGATGGTGGCTGCCTACAAGCCAAGAAAAGAGGCCTCAGAGTAAAACCTGCTTTGCTGGTAACTTGATCATGGACTTCCCAGGCTCTGGAATTGTGAGAAATCAGTTTTTGTTTTTTAAGCCATTCAGTTTATGATATTTGCTATGGCAACCTGAGAAGACTAATATCAACACAAATAACATGTCTTTCCATACTCATTTATAAGTGAAATCTGGACATTCTTATGAAAATTAAATAATAATGATCACTCTCATTTATTGAGTACCTACACTATATCCCTAGATACTACTAGGCACTGAATTACACATTTCATATTTCAGATACATTACCTGTTTCCTCTTTACACTAATTCTTTAAGATAAATATTACCTGGATTTTATAAACTACCTTCTTTAGAAGAGGGAACATGTCTCAGTCTTTCTTAAGTAAGTGTTAGTTGTTCAGTTGTGTCTGACTCTTTGCAACCCCATGGACTGTAGCCTGCCAGGTTCCTCTCTTCATGGAATTCTCCAGGCAAGAATCCTGGATGTCAGTCCTTTCTCTGGGAGATCTCCCTCATCCAGAGATCGAACCCAGGTCTTCTGGATTGCAGGCAGATTCTTTACTGTTTGAGCTACCAGGAAAGTCCATAGCACAATTCAGCACAAACAGCAGATTTTCGCACAATATTTGGCATATATAGGCCCTCAAATGCTGTTATTGTACCAGAGATTATGTGATTTGCCAAGCTCATGCAATGGCAAAATTTCAGATATAGGACTGTTTTCCCAGAACTCACAGTGGTAGATTGCAAGAAACAACCACAAATTCCTCCCTTTACTCTCTGCACATCTCTTTGAAACGTGACTGTTCTATTCCTCCCATTCATCAGTAGAATCTCTCTGGCCACTCTTGAATTCAGGTTGTTTTTAGGATTTGCTTTGACCAGTGGAATGTAGTAGACGTGACAACTGAGAGTTTTGAGCCTTGGCCTGAAGATGCAGATCTAGTTCTGAGACTAGACTTCCATGCCCAGGAACCTGGGCTACTCTCCATAAGGCTTCAACAAATTGTGGGCATCTCATCAGCCATCAGCCATGGCAGGAAGCTTATCTGGGACCATGAAGCCTGCTGAGCTGAGAGCTGCCTCTGAAATGAGCTCAAGTGAAAGCAGCAGAATTGCCCAAATAAGCTGAGTCAAAATTGATAACCTATAAGATAATAAAATGAGCTTCCCAGGTGGCGCTAGTGGTAAAGAACTCTCCTGCCAGTGTAGGAGACATAAGAGGCGAGTTTGATCCCTGGGTCGGGAAGATCCTCTGGAGGGTAGCATGGCAACCCACTCCAGTATTCTTGCCAGAAAAATTCCATGGACAGAGGAGCTACAGGTGGGCTACAGTTCATAAGGCTGCAAAGAGTCAGATATGACTGAAGTGACTTAGCACAGCAAACGATTATAAAATAGCAAATGATTATTGTTTAAAACCACTATTTCTTGCTTATTAATTAATTTTTTTGAAGTATAGTTGCTTTACAACCTTATGTAGTTTCTACTACATAGCAAGATACATCAACCATGCATATATTTGGGCTTCCCTGATGGCTCAGCGGGTTAAGAATTTGCCTACAATGCAAGAGACGCAAGAGACAATTAGAGGTTACCCTGACAATCCAGGACAAGCTCCCAGCTTCAAGATCCTAATTTAATCACATCAGCACAGTCTTTTTTGCCATTGAAGGAAGCATTCACATATTCCAAGGATTAGGACTTGGGTTTCCTTTGGAAAGCCATTCTTCTACCTGACACGATTGCTAACCGAGAGATGGGGATGAGCTGAGATGGGGAGAGTATTCTGTACTTTCCAGGTGGTCCAATGTAATCACAAAGGTCTTTAAAGAGGAATGTGGAAGAGGGTCAGAAGGAGATGCCACTATGGAAGAAAGGCACAGAGATGTAGTATCACTGGCCTCAAAAATGGAGGTAAGGAAACCAATTCCCCTAGAAGCTCCTGAAAGAATGCAGCCCCACTGACACTTTAATTTTAGTCCATTGAAACAAACCTATTTAGACTTCTAACCTGTCAAATTGTAACATAGTATGTTTATGTTAAGTCACTGTGCTGTGCTGTGCTTAGTTGCTCAGTCATGTCTGACTTTTTGTGACCCCGTGAACTGTAGCCTGCCAGGCTCCTCTGTCCATGAGAAATCTCCAGGTAGGAATACTGGAGTGAGCTGCCATGCTTTCCTCCAGGGGATCTTCCCAACGCAGGGATCAAACCCAGGTTTCCTGCATTGGAGGCAGAGTCTTTACCATCTGAGCCACCAGGGAAGCCCATGTTAAGTCACTGAGTTTGTGTGATTTGTTAGAAGAAAGAGGCCAAAATGCTCTATTGTAAAGTTATCCTTTGGGACTTCCCTGCTGGTCCAATAGTTCAGTCCACCTTGGAATGCAGGGGATGTGGATTCTGTCTCTAGAAGGGGAACTGAGATCCCACATGCTGCAGAGCAGCTAAGCCTGTGCACTGCAACTGAGAAGTCTGCGCACTGCAACAAACCATCCCTCAGACAATGAAGATCTCATGCGCCGCAACTAAGCCCCAGTGCAGCCAAATCAATATTTAAAAAATTAAAGTTAACTTTTGTCCAATATTTGCTTTCCATCCATTACTTTGCCAATTTATTGATGCATATTATTCCTTATAATTTTCAAGAAAGCAATGAAAAAACAAATCTTTTAAAGTAGTGTCTTCAGGTAATAGTTATGAATACTGAGACTTACCTGCCTAAAGACATATATTCCATAGTAATGGAGCCAGGATTAAACACATGCAGTCTGACCTCTGACCTCTCATTCTTCACACCCCTATTGGTTGCCAGGTGTGTGTGTATATATATTCTCACAGGTTTGATTTTGGAGGACTCACCTGAGAGTGTTCTTAAAAACCAAATATCAAAGGAAACATGAATGGAGAAGACATTCTGATTCATGTGTGAGCTTCTATCAGAAAAGAAATAGGAGTGCTTGGTATATATTCTGTAAAATTTCTTATATTCTTTGAGTAAAGATGATGTAACTTGTTTTTCCCCCCAAATCTCCTTTTTGCCAACAGCACTGCAGGAAAAAAGAGTTAAAGGAAAGAAAGAAATGAAAAGGCTAGATATGGAGGAAAGGAGATTTTGAGTTAAGCTTTTATTAATTCAAGTTAACTCGAGCTCCTTTTGAAATGTTGCAATGACTCTTTAGAGACAAATTCAGGCATCCAGAGGTTTCTTGATTTTCATCTCTGCTTTCTTATCAATGCATACTGAAGTCCATCAAATGCCAATATGCCTACAGAAATAAGCTCAAGGAAATTAATTTTCAGTGAAGTGCCACTTATTTGTCATTTCGGCTCTAAATCTGCCTGCATTCTTGTGCACCGTGACTGAATTTTGTCCAATCACTTTTAATTACGAGGCTGTACTTGGGTACTTGTTTCCTTTGATATATTCTTTTCAAACTCAGGCTCTGGGCCTCATTTTTCTGAGCTCTGGCTTCAACACCAGGAGCCCCTGAGGCCTGATGTTGGTTGGACACTGACTCCAATTATTTTCTGTGCAAATTGCTTGACCCTTCAGCTTTGATTCTCCCTTTCACAAACTGAGGATATAATCACTTCCCCTCTTATCTCACAAGGCTCCTGAGGGAAGCATTAAAGAGCTTTGAATATGAAAAACACTCTATACCTAGAAAGGAGTGTCATGTGCTTGCCATTTTCCATCCAGTTCCCAGATAATATCGGGGGCTGCTTTCCCCAGGAAAGCTAGTTAAGACACAGCAATCCTTGGCCTGGTCTGTGGTTTCCTTTGCTATTTCTGAGATGCCCTGTAGCAAACAGCAAGCATCAACCCATTCCCTCCTACGTAGTTTTTTTTTTTTTTTTTTTTTTTTTTTTTTTTATGACTGTTTGCAAGTGAGATCCTGGCAGAATTGCTGAGCCTCTGTGTTAAACTTCCCCCTTCACTTAATCTTCTTGAAAAGAACCTTGCTGCATATGTTTGTCCACATTACCACTGCAGAGGAACACTGTGGAAGTGCACTTCTGCTCATCTGGTCTGCTGGGGTCGGGAGGAGGGATGAGAAAGGCACGTCATTTTCAGTGCAGCGTGGGTTTAGAAGAAGGATATTTTCAGAATTCAAGTAAACTGGTATTATAATTACAGAATTTAAGACACTCTCAAACTGAACATCATTTTTACTCAACCTGCTGTAGATAAGAACATCATCAGACTCGACAGGTCTTCTCCTAATGCAACTGGCCTCATGAATTCAAGGCAAAGTGACAGCAAGGCATTTCTTGGAAGTGAGCCTTTTCTTCTCTACCTGTATCCCAGGTGAGAGAGGCTGGGCCTGGATATGTGAGCAGTTATTTCTTTTCCTAGATCCCAGTACATGTCAGCTGGCTTAGATTATCCACAAGAAGCTCCTGTCCCTTTGCTCTTGCCATCACCTACTGTAGCTACTCAGATCCCCTTCTCATCATTTTCAGGAGAGAAGAGTACTTCTAGGGCAAGGCTTTTAAGTCTCTGAAGGGCTGAGACCATGCCCTGGACTCTTTAGGCCCTTGGAGTCAGAAAAATTCAGTTTACAGAAAAGAGAGCAGAGGCAGGTCCAGTTAAAGAGGTCTGTCCCCAGAAGCAGGGTGTCCTGACTCCTGTTCCAGGAATCTATCTATCTTACACCCAGGAGTAATTACCTCACTTTGGTCTAGATGGAAAATGACCCATAGATTTTGTGCTTAGGGTCATGCAGACCAAGACTTCTCTTACTCTCTGCCTCCATGTGAGTACAAATCAGGAGCATTTCTACCTTTCCCCTTTGGCTGTAGGTGGTCCTGGTGTCTCTAGAAAAAGATAGAAGGGGGCTAGCCTGGAGTTTCTTAGCAAAATGTGATGTTTAGTCAGAATTGCTTGCTTTCCACTGTTACCTACATTTCCCAAACTGGAGCAGCCTGGAGGTAGGTCAGGGTCAAAACACCGGTTATAAAACCCTAACCCTGTCTGACTCTGGCCTGATCTTTATTTGGGAATTCTAGCTCCCAAGTAGTTTCAGTGGTTCTCAAAGGTTTTTTTTCCAGGAGTTCTGAGAGCTAGTTTTTAGGTTTCGTGGTTCTTAAGTCTCATAATCTCCTGGGAGCTATCTAATACTCAGATTTTAAGGCACCACTCTCCAATAATTTGAAAAACCACATTTGTGGCTGGGCCCAGGAATACATATATCTTTAGCACTGTACATCAATTGATGATCAAACAAATCTGTGAATCCCCACTTTATTTCCACTGGTCATTCTTTCCATATATATTTTCAACCTACTGTGTTCTAAGCATTGTTCTAGGCGTTGGATATAAGCAGTGACAAAAAGCAAAATTCTGACCTGTTAAATTTTTCATTCCCTAGGAGAAATAGACACTGCACAATTAAATAAGCAAAAGTGTATGTAGTAAGTCAGGGACAGAATGATGCAGAAAAGGTGGTAAAGTCAGTTTGGGAGCAGAGCTGCTTTTTGATTCAAGGTACTTTCATCTTGTGATATTTGAATAGAGATTGAGGAAGTTGGGGGAACAAAGCTACATAAATATTTTTCAGGAGGGAATTCTAAACAGAGGGAGCGGCTAGGTCCCAACCCCTGGAATTGTGAATGAGCAACAGTATTCCCGGATCAGCAAGAGGTCGGTGTGTCTGGTGCTGACAGTGTGAGCAGGAGATGGGGGGTGTTGGGGCTGCACATGAGACACGGTGAGTGTGCAGACTCTGGCATTCCTAATGACCATATGGGGAGCCATTGAAGGGTTTTCAATCATGGAGAAGGAGGCTGTAAAACATCCATGCATGGTTTAGATGTATCACTCTGCCAGTTCTATCAAGAATTCCAATTAGGATGGCAGCTTTGGAAGTTGGAAAACTTGTAAAGGAAGCTAGTGCAGTCCAGGGCAGATGTGATGGAGTTTGGACCAAGTGGTAGCAGTGGACTTGGAGTGGATGCTGGATATATTTTGAGGATAAAAACTATGGGGGTTTGCAGATGGACTGAATATGGGATGGGCCAAGGAGAAAAATCAATGGTGACTCTGAGCTATTTGGTGTGGACAACTCAAAAGGTAGAGCAGTCATTTGGGAGAAAGAAAAGAGTGTGAAAAGAGGAGATTTAGAGGAAACAATCAAATTCCGATTTTGGATACAGTAATTTTGAAATACCTATTCGATATTCAGATGAAAATAATCAAACAGTTATTTGGATATACAAACCAGGAGTTCAAGGGGAAAATGTAGGCTAGATAACATAAATTTGAAAATCATTAGGGTCAGACATGACTTAGTGACTGAACAACAACAAGTGTATGGTACGTTTGAGACCACAGACCAAATATTGTCACCTATGGGATGATCAGAGAAGCTCTAAGGACTAAAGCCCTCTATACTTTGCTATGTAGAGATCAGAGAGAAGAGAAAGAACAGTGGAGACACAGACCACCATTTTCCTTCTCTCCAGGTCTGTCTCACTGAACAATGTGTCCTAATATTGCTGGGCCCCCAAACTGTAACTCATTGCCAAAATCTCAAAGGTGACAGTGTTGCTACAGGAAAGATTGTTGTTGCTGCAGCTGTTCTGTGCTGGCACCAAGATGTCAAAGCTTCTGCTTTTTGATGTTTTGCAAGCAACTCTCCTTTTGGTTTTCATTTCCCTTATTGGAGAATCCTTAAGAAAGGATTTGAGTAGGTATCTGGAAGCCAGACACCGTAGGTGATCTATCCATCCTAGTGCAATTGTCTTTGAGCTGATGGTGTGTATTTCAAGTATATTTCAGTCCTGAATCCTTTGGTGACCACAACCTAGATTCAAGCAGGAATACCAACCACAGTAGAAAAACAGGGCATTCTAAAGCAAATATGCTGGGAAGTAGCTCTTGCAATGGAAAAATCTAAGCTGTAGTACTAGAGAATTTGGTTTCAGATCCCATCCTAGCAAGAAATAGAAAGCTCACAAAGGGTGATAGTTCAGTGTTCATACCATTCCCAGTTCTCTGCAATTATAAGGGAAGTTTCTGTTATGACACTTCTATGAAAGTTTCTGTTTTCTTTTGTGTTGGAGAGAAGAAAGCAATTTAATTCAACAGAAGTCTATTGCATTGGTATAACTTATTATTGAAATACAGGCTCTCATAATGGGCTGTGCACTCACATATAACTTTTTAAAGAGGGATGGCTTCTCTAATTTTTCTCATTCTGAATGTCAGAATTTGATTTTAAAAGTCCAACAGCATCCATCCAGGAGAGGAATCTCTAATTAACTGTACCTGGAAAGGCTCTTTCATTGAGAACTTTCTAAAGAGGACTAAGGCATATCATTCCAGCATATCAAGGACTCTGATTGACCTTGAAAGGTTTTTTTCTGGCTTCAGTATCCTTATCATTAATCCCTAATAAATCTGAAGTGTTTCTTGTTAAACCCAAGAGGGATATAATGTTGCCATTCTCTATTTAATGTGAACACTCTTTGTTTGAAGTCTCTCTGGTGGTCATGTTCCCTCAGAGGAATAAGATTTCTTTTGAGTTCTGGAGAAATTTTGAGGCAAGGAGATATACAGTTATTCCGATTGGAAAAATCTGTTTTAATTTACAAGTATTAAGCATAGTGTTTTAGGCTCTTCCTGGGTCAGAGTATCAGATATCTCTGAGGCAATACTAACTAGCTCTTGCTATTTCTGTTTAATTACTCCATTTCTTTTCTTTTGGTAGGCCTGGCCTATTACTTACTAAATCACTGTATATTATGTTTAGCAATCATTGAATAAGACAGAAAGACAAGCACTTAGATTGAAGACTTCTTTAGTACTTCCCAATTTTCACAATGAGATAGGAGAGCAACATCATTAAAAATGGAATTGCAGAATGTGTACTCAGGTGTCTGAAAAGTCTCTTGTCCAGAGGGGGTCAAGTTGATTTATTTTATTTTAATTAATTATTTACTTTATATTAGAGTATAGTTGATTGACAATGTTGTGTTAGTTTCAGACGTACAGCAAAGTAATTCCATTATACATATACATGTATCTTCTTTTTCAGATTCTTTTCCCATTTAGGTTATTACAGAATATTGAGCAAAGTTTCCTGTGCTATACAGCAACCAACAGGTCCTCGTTGGTTATCTATTTTAAATAGAGTAGTGAGTACATGTTAATCCTAGGCTTACTTGGTGGCTAAGTGTTAAAGAATCCATCTGCAATGCAAGAGACCTGGGTTCGATCCCTGAGTTAGGATGATCCCCTGGAGAAGGAAATGGCAACCCACTCCAGTATTCTTGCTTGGAAAATCCCATGGACGTAGGAGCCAGGCCAGCAATAGTCCATAGGATCACAAAAGAGTCAGACTTGACTTAGCGACTAAACAACATGTGAATCTCAAATTCCCAATCTATCCCTTTCTGCCTCCAATTCCACCTTGATAACCCATAAGTTTGCTCTTTAAGACTGTAATCACTTCATTTCTAGTATTGTGATTGCTCACATTGTGCCCACTGCTAGCCAGGAAGGGCAAATAGGCTGAGAGAAACTGACAAGACAGCCTGTTCAAATAGCACACTTTCATTCTGCATTGGAATGGACAAACATTCATCTTCCACTTTCCTTTTGGAATTTCTTATCTTGGTGAACAACAGCACAATGATCCATCTAGTAATTACAGCCCACTTCCATGTTTCTCTCCCAACTTTATTTTGCAGAGCATATTAGGTTCAGATTGTCCTCATATCTCCTGAATGCACCCTCTCCTATCTCTGGCCAAATGTAGCCACATCAGGCTTTTATTATTTCTTACCTGAACAATTGCAACAGCTTCACTTTGGTTCTCCTTACTTCCAGATCTCACCCTGTGAAATCTATGCTAAATGTTTCTACAACAGAGATCTTAAAGAAAAAAAAAAAAAAAAAAAACCTTGAATATCCTTTACCTGTTTTAAAACTCTCTTAGGATTCCTCAAAACACAACTTACATCTCTCAGTGTGAATTTTTGATCTCCTACATTAGAATCACTGTTAAAAAATATCTTCCAGGGCTTCCCAGGTGGCAGAGTGGTAAAGAATCTGCTTGCCAATGCAGAAGACACAAGAGATGTGAGTTTGATCCCTGGATCTGGAAGATACCCTGGAGGAGGAAACAGCAACCCACTCCAGTATTCTTGCCTGGAAAATTCCATGTA
Organism: Bubalus bubalis; assembly: GCF_019923935.1. NCBI lineage: Eukaryota > Metazoa > Chordata > Mammalia > Artiodactyla > Bovidae > Bubalus > Bubalus bubalis. The sequence goes on from NC_059166.1 coordinate 45,317,845, forward strand.
GAGAAGTGCCTGCTGGCTGGCCTACAATCTATTAGGACGCAAGAATCAGACATGACTGAGCACACATACAAAGACAAAAATGTATCTTCCAGAATTTGGAATGTGCACTTATAACAAATGTTGAAAAATTACTGACCTAAATGATAAAAGCTCCAATGTTTACAAAATCATGAAGACCCTGCTCATATCTGCCTCATTATCTTGTACCATGTGGAGTCATCTGTGATCCTCCCTACTGTCTTGAACCAGATTTAGTTCTGGCAACATGGTCATTGATCAAGAAAAATCTTCATTTAGGTTGAGTGAGGGCCTGGCATTTCTGGGTCACTCAAAGTTCTTAGCAGTCTATCAGCTTCAACGTGTTAGAACTGGTTGTGAAGAAACACATAACTCAATTTTATTATGTTCTAGGCGAGTATTGGAGTCAATGTAAAGATTTCCTTTTCTACAGTAGGAAATGAAAGAGACTAAAAATCCTTTCCCTCTAAAACTGCACAGTCCAATACACTAATCACTAATTACATGTGCACTTGAAATGTAGCTGATCTAAATTGAGATGCGCTGTTCCTATATTGGATATATTGGGTTTTTCAAAACCTAGTATGGAAAAGTAATGTAAAATATTTCATTAATATATTTAAATATTAACTCTGTATGTCAAAAGGAGAGTATTTTGGATATATATTGAGTTAACTAAAATATGTTACTCTGATTTTATCTGTGACTCTTTACTTTTTTAATGTAACTACTAAAAATTTAAAATTATATTTGTGGTTTGTGTCATATTTCTGTCTAACAGCACTGTCCTGGAATGTACTAAAGTTGAGCATAGGCATACTGGATGCCCAGGAATTCCACTCCTAGGTATATACTCAAGAGATGGCAAAGAATCCTCCTGCCAATGCAGGAGACACAAGTGTCATGGGTTCAATTCCTGGGTTGAGAAGATTCTCTGGAGTAGGAAACGGCAACCCATCCCAGTATTCTTGCCTGAGAAATCCCATCACAGAGGAGCCTGGAGGGCTACAGTCCATGGGGTCGAAGAGAGTCAGACATGGCTGAGTGCACATGCATGCATGCATCCTCAACTAAAGATATGTTTTAAACTATTCGCAGCCACATGGACTTAATAGTGAAATAAGAGGGCTGTGGTTTGCTGGTGTCACTATCATCTACAACAAAGCACACAGTATATCTTTGTTGAGTGAATGAATGATTGATTGGATAGCTGTTGGATGCTTATCTTTGTGGACTGAGAGGGACCTAAACACTGAGGAATTTTGTGCTAAGGGAAGATACTCCAGTAGCTATCTCCTGGAAGGAGGGAATAAATACTTAGTGACGGCACGAGCGGGTTACCTTCCTTCTATGGCAGACAACACATTAAACAAATTCCCTACTCCAAACACCCCTTTCTTTTTTTCCCCCCAAATTTCTTCCTACTATAACCAACATCTTTTCATATCCTTTAATGGACCTATCTCCTCATGGTAAATTCCTAGAATTGGAATAAAAGGGAGGGCACAGTGTATATTTTGGTACCTGTTTGCAGTCAGAGGTGTGTCTCCCAGGTATAGCTGCCTCTGTAGATTACATGGGCGCTAACACCCCTCCGCCAGGGAAGCCCACGATCTCCTGGCAGCTCAGAGTCTCACCAGCCCCGACCCCCTCCCCAACACTCCATAAGAAGATCAGCCCCAAAATGGACAGTGTTTGTGTTTGGGAAAGTCTCAAAGCTTCAGTGGCTTACAAAGCCCAATGTGAATTGGGCTTCCCTATGACTTTATTTTACCTTTATCTCACCTTTTTACCCACTGACATATAGCAAGAGTCTTCTCCAGCTCCCTAAAATCACCAAGCTCATGCCCACCATAGGGTCCTGCACAACCATTCCCGCTGTTTCTTTCTCCATTCCATTTGGTCTTGCAGGGCTGGCTTTTTAATTTTTTTTATAACTAAAGTCACTTCTACAAACAGCCCCCAATTTAGAATAGCCACCTTGTCACTTGGTATCATATCAACTTTTAAAATTGACTGAATATAGCATTTATCAAAATCTAACAGTACTCTCTTATTTATTGGTTAGTTTATATATTCTCTTGTTTTCCTCCTTTGTGAGAATCTTGAATCTGGTTCCTGGCCCAGCCAGGAACTCAGTGGATACTCAGCACTCAGTGGATACTTACAGAATGAAAGAACAGTGATAACAACACCACTACACGCATTTACTTGGGCTTGCTATGTACCAGACAGTATTCTCAGCATTCTATGTGTTAATAAGTAAAATATTTACAACGGTTCTGTATGAGATGAATACTTTGATCCTCTCTGCTTTCCAGATAATGAAACTATAGTACAGAGAAGTTGAAACCCTCACAGAACAATGCATTGAACAGTAAAAGAACTTTTGAATACTTTTTAATATTTCATGTGTTAATTAATAGAGAAGAAGATAAGTGAATAAACAGGAGGAAGGAAAGTGAGGGAGCCCCAGGGCATGTCTGCTGCTCTGAATATTCAGAAAACAAGGGCGAGCTCTGATAAGAATGTAAAGAGGAGGAAAGGTGGAAACAGGACAGATGAGTTTTCTTAGGGCTGCCATCCCAAAATCACACTGACTGGAGTGGGTTCAAGGGGGCTTAAACAACAGACATTTATTTTCTCACAGTGCTAGAGGCTAGAAGCCCAAGATCAGGGCTTTGATAAGTTTGTATCCTCTGAGGCCTCTCTGATCATCCGGTAGCCTTCTGGCCTGGTCCTCACTTGTTCTTCCTTCAGTCTGCATGGCCTGTGTCCTAAATTCCTTTTCTTATGGGACACCAGTCATATTGTACTAGGGCCCACCCCGTGACCTCATCTTACTTTAAAAGTTCTTATCCCTAAATATAGGCACATTCTGAGTTACTAGGAGTTAACACTTCAACATACTAATTTGGTAGGTACACAGCAAATGAATTTTGGGTGGCCCATAACAGGAGAGAGAAGGGGAAACGATTAAGGTTTAGATGAGCTTCCCTGGTGGCTCAGGGTAATGAATCTACCTGCAAGGTGGGAGACTTGGGTTTGACCCCTATGTGGGGGAGATCCCCTGAAGAAGGGAATAACAATGCACTGCAGTATTCTTGCTTGGGAAATCCTGTGAACAGAGAAGGCTGGTGGGCTACGGTCCATAGGTTGCAAAGAGTCAGACATGACAGCAACCAAACAGCACAAAGATAAATGGAATCAGGAGAGAAAAAAAGAGTGTAAAGTATAAGGTATTTAAAAAAAAAACACAAAAAACCTCTTGCTTAGTTAGAAAATCTTATATAGGAAATGGATGTGAAAAAAAAGCCAACAAAAAATAAAATAAATCAATATACGGAGTATGTAAAATAAAAGTTGAATAGTTGTACACAGATATAAAATAGAATGCATAAACGATTAACACAGAAAGAAAGAAGAAGTGCAACAATGACATAAAAATAAAGAGAAGAAAAAAAAAGAGGAATCCAGTTCTACAACACACTGGATTTTCACTGTATTTTGTTTTTGTTTTGTGTTGAAAAATGACCTATCACTTTGTAAGGCTGAGCAGGGCAGCCTATGATTTCTATGACTAAAGACCTTACTGATTTGAAATATTAAAAGAAGGCAGCGGTGATATTGGAAATCTCATGGAGATAAGAGTCAGGAATGCTTTCCTTTATGACAGTACTGATCCGTGTCATAAGAGAAAGTATATCAGTGGCATTTTATAAAGCTTCAGGGGGCTTTAAAAAGCAAAGAAATTGAGATTGAGTTAGCTGGAATCGACAGCAAGTTTAACAGGAGATACTGTTCTGCTACAACTCTCACCAAGGGAGTTCAATTTCAACAGTGCTAATCTTTCCACAGTGATGTAAGTTTAAATTTTGTGCCTCTAAGGAAAAATTTCCAAAGTAATTCCCATTGAACTTACCTCCCAGAAATCCTTCCTTCCTGGGCTATCCAGGTAGAGTAAAGTGCCTCCCCAGGGGCAGGTAAATCTCTCTCTACTTTAAAGACTTATCTCCTTGACATTTCAGGTATGGAGTTCCCTTTTATAGCAAAGATAAATGAAGTTTCTATTATTTTATTAAACTTCTGGCATAGAGTTTGAAGTCCAAATTATGGTAATTACTCATTTTTATTTTGATGTGTTTTTGCCTTCCTTATAATCTGGCTTCTGGTTTTGCAAATTAATACAATATTTAAAATATAACTCTGGGTCTTCTTTATCTTAGCAATATTGAAAGACATCAGTGTAACAATTTAGGAAAAAAATGCTTTCCCATAATTATTAGTATTTTCCTTTTCTGACTCTGTATATGAAAATAGTATGACAACTGAATAGTCCTTGAATAAAATAATAACATTGACTGTATGCTGCTGCTGCTGCTAAGTCACTTGAGTCGTGTCCGACACTGTGCGACCCTAGAGACGGCAGCCCACCAGGCTCCCCCGTCCCTGGGATCCTCCAGGCAAGAACACTGGAGTGGGTTGCCATTTCCTTCTTCAATGCATGAAAGTGAAAAGTGAAAGTGAAGTCGCTCAGTCGTGTCCGACTCCTAGCGACCCCATGGACTGCAGCCTTCCAGGTTCCTCCGTCCATAGGATTTGCCAGGCAAGAACACTGGAGTGGGTTGCCATTGCCTTCTCCGAACAATGACTGTATATATTTTAGTTATTAAAAAATGAGTCCAGGTCAGCTTGAGTTCCAGTGGCTGGAATTCGGAATGTCATGCACTTAATGCACATACCATGTTTCTGTAATTTAGAGCCTCTGGATCACCTGTATCAGGATCACTTGGGGTATACTGAAAATTGGAGAATTCAGGGACCCACACCTATGTCCTGAAGCAAAATCTCAGGGCTAGATTCCTTGAAACTGTATTAAAACAACCATTCACATGACTCTAATACTTATTAAATTTTGAGAACAGTTGGCATATACTTTAAACACAAACATTAAAATTGAGTCTTAATAAATCACCCTTCTCAGATACTACTTTAATTTGTTATGCATGTGAATTTCATATATTTAACAAACTATTTTTTATCTCCTTAAAATTTCCTTGACATGATTTTCAACTTGACATTCATCTGCTTTTCTCATGAGCATTTGAAAAGTTTATTTTTCTTTTTTGCTTTAGAGACTTTGTTATAACAAGATAATGTCAATTTAATGGACCCAAAGTACATTGCACAGGCAAGTAAAAGCAGAACAAACACTTCATGTCTGACTGTGGTTTTGACTGAAACAGAGGTTGGTTTGCACACGCACCTTGATACTAGAATCTTGGGTCTCGAGTCCAAAAAATCTTGCTCCATTACACATGGCCTCCAAAGTCCATGTAAATCCTCCTCCCCCTCAAAATTTAACAGTGTTGGGGTACTATAATGAAAAATAAAATCTTCTTCCCACCCCAAAGAAATCCTCTTTACAAAAGTAGCAAAGAAAATTTTATTCACTTTTATAATTTGAATTATTGATTCTAGTATTTTATTTTACAAAATAAAATAATTTACTTGTATTATTGAATAAGCATTAAATCAGAATGTGATGTCAATCACAGGCAATCACTAAGAGACTGCAAAGGCAAAAATTAGTCTTACACTCTAGTACATCTAGGCAGATAAAAACCGTTCTATACACGTTTTCAAGACAAACAATAACTAGTTCTCAAGTAAGGGTCCTCAAGTGAGAGGACTTACCAGCACATTTCCTTCACCACACATAGTTCATCCTAATTTTACCTGGTAATTTGAATGACTATCTTTGATCTGTATTAGCTAATAGGCTTTATTCACAGAAAACAAATTTTTCTTTTCTGTATATGAAGAGATAGTTTTGCAACTTGAACTAGGTGGCCACTGACGTTAGGCTCCTTCCCCTCCCCCCACCACGCAGATATTTAAAGAGGCAGATGGGGAAATATTCCCCGGGATATCCCTGAATCCTAAAGAAAGGCATTTGTGGATCTTAGAGATGACAAAATTCTATAAATTTCAAAGAAAGACAAAAGTAATCATAATTTTAAGTTTTCCAAAGTAAATGGTCTAAGAAAAAGAGAGCAGAGAGCTTATAGGACATGTACATAGGTGAGGTTATCAAGGTTATCAGTTTGTAGTGATAAACCTGGCACTCGAAGAAACAATAAAATTTATAAACTTGCTTCCTAATTCTTTCATATCACTAGGAAATACAGACAGAGATGCATAGTATTAAACATAACACATTTTATTGGGCTCAGTTATACATAGAATTGCTGATTACTACTGTTCAATTAGTTCTTGACTTTGTCACTAGTTTTTTGTTTTCTTCATTCATCAAAAGAAATATTTTATTCAAGTTTCCAAGACAATTTTGAAGACTTATGTTGGGCCTAAGTTGAAGGAAAGGGCCGAGTTAAAAAAATTTCCATTTGGTGGAAGTGAAAATCAATGTTCTAATCAAAGATCTCTCCCATGTGGCATTTTTCATTTTTAAGAGTCTACTGTGCCAAACTTTCACTGCTTCATGGCTTTTCTCTGCTTTTCCCTTCTTTTTCTAAGATGAAACAGATAACATGAAAAGGAAGACTGATGTTAAGAGAAACAAAAAAGACTCTTCTAGAGCAGCACGGGCAGTACCCCATGCTAGTTTTGAATTCTCAGCTGAGGAAAGATCTTTTGTTTTAAGGATGAAGTAGCCATAAGTGTTTGCTAGGAGACTCTGTTCAGAAAGGGGCACCTGCAACATTGTGTTTTACTTGAAGGTACTGGTATGGACATACCCGGGACCATCTGGACCCTCTTTGTGGTGATGCTCGAATCTTTTGCCTTCTAAGGAAACAGAATTACATACACAAGTGTTATTCCCAGTGTGTTGCTTTCACTGTCTGCATAAATAGGCATCACATCCCTTTCTCACTCCACTCCAATTTCTATCTCCTTGAAAAATGAGCAATATGAACTGGTTGGGGTTGGAGGGAAAAGATCCTGATTTAGCAAGTGGTAGAAAGGGTAAGAAGGGGCCCCTTTGGACTCAAGCTGTTTACTCCTTAAGAGTTGGTTCCCAAGGAGTTGGAGAGATAGTTCTTGGGCTTCAGTCAAAGAAAAGAATAACACAGCTGCCCTCAGCAAGGGGGAATTCCAGCATAATGGATTGGCAATGGAAACAGTTTAAACCAATATAAATATAATAGCCACCCACTGAGAGGCAATTTACACGCACCAGGCCAGCCTTGCAGTGCTGTGCTTAGCCAGTGTAATCCATCCAGGAGTATTTTATGAGGCTTGAAAATGGGTGGGGGGGAGAAGATGCAGGGTTGAGGTGGGGGAGTAACCAGTCCAAATAGGAGACTCAAACCACAACTCCTGTAGAGGGGTCACTTCTGCTTTTGGGGTCACATAAGTAATGTCATCTATGTTGGCTCTTTCTTTTTATTGTATTGAAGTATAGTTGATTTACAATGCCCTGCTAATTTCAGGTGTGCAGCACAGTGATTCAGTTACACATATATAGTCTTTTTCAGATTTTTAATTTCTTTCTAGGTTATTACAAAATATTGCTTAGAGTTCCCTGTGCTGTATAGTAGGTCCTTGTTGGTTATCTCTCCTATATATGGTAATATGTAACTGTTAATCCCAAACTCCTATTTTATCCCCCTTCCTTACTTCCTTGGTGACCATAGGTATGTTTTCTGTTTTCCTTCTTTGCTGCTAAATCACTTCAGTCGTGTCTGACTCTGTGTGACCCCATAGATGGCAGCCCACAAGGCTCCCTGTCCCTGGGATTCTCCAGGCAAGAACGCTGGAGTGGGTTGCCATTTCCTTCTCCAGTTTTCCTTCTTTAGGAAGTAATTTTTTTAAGTGAGAGATTGACCTTGGTTTTAATTCCAGTTGTGCCCCTAAGGGGCTGAATGGCTTAGGGTATGTAATTTCCCCAGACTGCTTCAAGAGAAACAAGAGGTTAGTTTTAGACAGCCAGAGTGACCGGATCTGAACTCTGGAGCCAGGCTCTCTAGAAGCCATCCAAGCACTTCTCATGGTGACTGTGTGGCCCCGAGCAAGTATCTTAACCTCTTTGAGCCTTATTTGATCAACCATAAAATAGAAACAATAATAATATTTCCCTCACATGTTTATTGTGAGTATGAAAGGAGAACTCTACGTAAAAGCCTTTCACCACATCCAGCCCATGGTAGATGCTCATTAACAGTTAATCTTTGTAATCAGACTTATTAGGTCTCTTCCTACTCCTAGCATCTATGATTTTTATAATTTTTGTCATTTCTAATTTAAAGGCATATTTTACCAACTAAAGGAAATTTCTCTTTTGAGAAGTCTACTTGATAACATTTTCTGGCTTTATATTTCCAGAAAGAAAATGGATGTTTATAACTTTAATTCTAAACCATTGAACACTGATTCAGAAAGTCTTCCCTTTGCCCATCACACATTTTATCAAATTTGCAGACATGAAGAGGTCTCTGGATTTGTTTATACCTCTCCTTGCATTTCAGAAGCTGCCTGAGTTGTAGTCATGTCTTGCTCATGAGTGAGGGCATAGGTTTCCAAAAATTAAGAATTGTTCATCAGAGCAGTTCTGTGTGTGGATCTCCATGAGCTAGGAGCTGGAAAATAAATCAATCTCATTAAATTTAAGAATTACCTTACCATTTCTCTTTGCTGCATATACCAAGATGGAAGTAAAATGTGCCTTAACATTTCATTTTTATATTGTTAAAGATAAATTTTTTTCTTAATAAATTCCTATTTATCTGCTAAAAAAGAATTACCTTAACTACTACTCAGTCAGTTAACAACTAAAAAGAAATGAATGTAAGGTATTTTTATAACCGTCATCAGAATCACTGTGTATTAGGGGAGAAATGAGAAGATAGACACTGGAAACTTGATCTCACATATCCAGAAGGAAACTATACATGATTTATGTTTTGCTTCCCCGAATGACAGGAGACAGAGATGTGTTACTGTGTGTAGTGCAAGATATACTGTAAAACTGAAAAGGGTATATATATATATATATATATATATATATATGAAAGATGTAAGCTCTCCAAAGATTCCAGTAGCTCATCTTTTAAGTTTAAAAACAACAACAACAAAAGTTTATTCCCTTCCACTTTCTTTATAAAACAAGAAAAGTTTATTTTAATAGTTTATTTGTAACTTGTTTCTTGCTATAAATGCATAAAATGTATACCAACATGAAACCCCTACAGCAGGTATGTCAAATGTCCTTCATATAGGTTTTCCTTTTTGTATGCAAAGGGATGCTAGGTTGGGAGTAGTGCAGCCTAATCTTTTAAAGGTCCGACTCTTTGGGACTCTATAGACTTGTAGCCCACCAGGTTCCTCTGTCTATGGGATTCTCCAGGGAAGAATACTGGATTGGGTAGCCATTCCCTTCTCCAGGGGATCTTTCCCACCCAGGATCCCACCCAGAATCTGGGTCTCCTACATTACAGACAGATTCTTTACCTTCTGAGCCACCAGGGAATCCCAAGCCATTTGGGGTGTGGTTTTGCCTTTTAACCTCCAAGACATAAATAATGCTGTTCATTTACCTGTGTTAATTAAACATTTGGGTGGCGTCTAATGAGTACCTCAGAACTCTGGTCATCTTCAGCAGATTTCTGGAGAGAGTAACTGGTTATTTTTATATAAACTCCCTCCATGTCGCTTATTCCATATGTTTAAATGGAAGTGTCATACAACTAGGAAGGAAATTATAATGTATGTTAAATACCACCTTTACCAATGTGAATTAATTTCCACTGAATGAGAATTTGAGTCTAAATAGCGTTCTTCACTCCGTGAGTGGCAGTAACTAAGTGTTACGAAGGGACATCCCCTTATCCATCTGTACATGAAGGCCTGATATTTTGGAGATGAGAAGAAAACATTGAAAAGGTTCCAAGGCCACACACTGCTTATGGGGATATTTTATTTAAAATGTAAAACCCCAATTACCTACTATGTAATGTGTGCACATGTGTGGTGTATATTCATTCCAGGGCTGTTTATAAGAAGTGTTTCTTTGTAAAACTTCGTTAAGAAATTGGACACATCAGGCAGAGTTTACCTTTTCCTCACAAAGAATCTCAGAAGCCCCATAAAGTTCTTTGTCTATAAATCGTAGTCTAATTCCCATCAGTGCTCACATCTATGTTTATGGGAAAGATACTCAACCAAATTTTCATTTCAGCACCATGATCAAAGGAAAGAATCACACTCGGAAAATATGTGTGTGTGTGTGTTTGCACGTGTGCATGCATGTGTAGGAGAGGTGGGGGGCAGTCACATACCCTGAAAATTAGAGCTCTTAGTCTTATAAATATAATGAGCTGATGAAGGTAAAAACCTTTCCATAAAGGTGATTTTAGTTTCCTCTGACTTTACAGTCTGGAAACAAGAAAAAAACAACCTTTTATTCAAGAAAATTATGCAAAAATATTTCTGGGACATAAATGAACAGTAAAGTACTTTCAAGTGACCCAGTGGAGAGGATTATAACCTTTCTAAACATTTGTAATATTTTAGGGACCTGACCAATTAAAATGAAGGCTTGGTTACAAAGTAAATTCCTGACTAAGCAACTAAATTATTCATTACAATAATACTGTCACAAATTTAGAGAGAATATGAGCAGATTCACTTCTAGTTTTAGCTTTATAGATAAATTTCAGTGTAAAACAGTTTTTGGTTTCTGCTTTATCCACTAAAAGAGATACTTGTTTACGTCAACAATCTGGAAAGCAGTCCCAGTCCCATATCAATGCATATGAACTTATGAAAATCTAGGTTTGCACACATGCATTATTACCTCAGTGTCTCTTATAGAAATTTATAGAGAATTATAATACTTATTTTAAAGTCAGTGATTTGGGCTACAGAAATAAAGAAGTTAAAAGTGGTCCAGATGTGACGTGAGTACACTGCTTACCATCATCTTGGTAACTGACAAATGACTGGCAGAAACACTTGACAATGACATGATTTCCCTAATGTGTTGATAAGAGCTGAAAGGAGTAATTTTGAAGAAAAAAGACTTTCTGGGATTCTAATACCTGTATGCTAGAACTAATCAGAAAATTCTGTTACTGCAGCTTTTATTGAGAGAAAATTTATAAAATTCTGGAGTGAAGAATCATGAAGTCTTGGGAGATGTTGTTTTAAGTTACTTTATCTGTATTTATTTTACTCTGCATTGTTTACAATTTACTCTTTAATCTCAAAATAATGTTAACCCCCAAATGCAAAAATATAACATGATAAGATATTTTCAAAAAGGAGCAAGAAAGTCAAGCAGATGTCAGCAGGCTCTTAGTATAAGTGAATTACTATAATTGGGTATTACTAAGATTTTTAACAGGAAAGACAGGAAGATAAACACCTTGGTATACATGGTTTCTTTTTCCTTGTCTGACAGGAAAAATAAACACATTCATCTGTAGAAACAAACTTTTTCCCGGAACCAAGTTTGAGGAGAAATTGATCAAGAGGTTCCTCGTGTACAAGTTGCTGAATAAAATAATGGACAGCATCTACAAGAAACAAAAATGCTGTTGGAATGAACCACTGTAGTATTGATTCACTTTACAGGCTGAGAACATAACATTCAATTGTGCTCAGAGAAGGCCTTTCTGCAGCGGATAAGAGTAAATGGCCAAGGTTTTCCACTTTCTGATGATTAAGCTTGATAGTGAGGGAGATGCCTAGAGGCTGGGAGAAAGGAAAGTTAATACACCCATTATCCTGCCAACATCATAAGTCTTAGGAGAGCCTTTGTTCTGTGTTGGGTGGCAGTTCACTCGTGACTGAATTCTCACAGGTTCCTGCAGTGTGGGTCGTCTACATTGTGTGCTAAAGTGAAAAACTTACAGTTAAGAAGGAAAAGTGGTTCCCCAATTTGAGAAAGTTTAAGAGAGAAACTCATATTCTTGCCCAGACAGAAGGTCAACTTGATTCATTTTCAGTTGTGGGAACAGGGTTACATAAAAGGGGTGCCCTTCTTTTTAAGAAAGAGGGGTGTTGTATCTCATACAACATTTCTAAGAGTATTTGGGCAACTCTCTATGTTCAGTGCTGCATTGCAGAGACAAGATGACTTTAGGATGAAACATATTTATGTCAAGTGTTATGAAAATCTCTAGTCTGTTGGGAGTGAAAAATCTTTTCGTGATCTGTAGGATGTCTGGTTTTGAGTAAGTTATTCACAGATTCATTGGAGGATATGCAGTCAACTTTAGATTTTGTTCCATTGATGCTGAACATGGACAGATGGTGAACAAAGAGGTCATGACTTTGGAGTTAGAGAAACTTTGGATCCTGGCCCTTATCTCTCCCAAGCTTTCAGAGTGAATGCAATTTCATCTCCCAAATTTCAGTTATTTGTTTATTTTTATATAAAATACAGAATTATTTTGAAGTTTGTGGTAAAGAAATATGTATAGAGATTGACTACCTTTAACAATTTCTATTTCACACATAGCCATTGGAAGGACTGATGCTAAAGCTGAAACTCCAATACTATGACCACCTGATTTGAAGAACTGACTCATTTGAAAAGACCCTGATGCTGGGAAAGATTGAAGGCGGGAGGAGAAGGGGATGACAGAGGATGAGATGACTGGATGGCATCACTGATTCAATGGACATGAGATTGAGTAAGCACTGGTAGTTGATGATGGAAGGGAAGCCTGTCATGCTGCAGTCCATGGGGTTGCAAAGAGTCGGACATGACTGAGTGACTGAACTGAACTGAACTGATTTCCCACATCCCATTTGGCATCCAAATCCCAGTTAACAGGACTTCACAGGTGGCACCGTGGTAAAGAATCCACCTGCAATCAGGAGGAACAAGAGACCTGGGTTCGATCTCTGGGTTGGGAAGATCTCCTGGAGTAGGAAATGACAACACACTCCAGTTTTCTTGCCTGGAAAAGTCCGTGGACAGAGGAGCCTGGTGGGCTACAATCCATGCAGCTGCAAAGAGGGAATCATGAGCACACATCCCAGTTAACTTCCTTCTAAAGAGCAAGACAGTAAGACTGAGAAAACATCAGCACAGCTGAGCATTTTCTTTCCCACTTCTACCCCTTCATAATGTTGGCTGTGTATTGAAAAGACTCATATGAATAGATTATTATATGATATGTGCTGAAATCATAGAAGACGCAAGTGTTTCTCAAAGTGTGACCCTAAATCAATCACCTCAGAATCACTGAAGGTCCTTATCACATAACTTGTCCCTAAGTCAGACCTACTAATTTTATATCTCTGGTTACTAGAAATCTGCATCTTTAAACAAGTACCCTAGAATTTGGTAATATCTATAGTTATTAACAGCTATGAGATATCTTAATTCCAACTCCAGAGAATAAACTGTATAGGGCAATGTATTTGATAATCTTAGTCTTATCCCCACCAATATCATAGCAACCCACATCCCATAATGTGCACTGGGGAACATTATTAAGAGGCAGGAGGATAATAATAATGCCTGTAGATGTCATCTTTAAGCTTTATATGGTAGACTGTGTTTTTCAAAGATTATACGCCAGTATCTCCCATCCATATACTTTCATTACAGTATGATGCTGATCTTCCCCCACCAAAAGACAGGTTCTTTGTGCCTTTCTCTTTGAACCTGAGAGGCCTGTTACTAGAGCTGAAATGGTGGGTGCTATGTGACTTTGGAAGCTAGCATAAAATGCATTGTTGTTTCTACCTCTTCCTTTTGGGATGCTTGCCCTTAGAACTCAGCCTCCATGCAGCAAGAAAGACACTTGGAAAAGCCATCTCCAGGTGCTTTGAGCACAGGCTTACATTGACAAGCCATGTAAATGAATTAGCTTTCCTTTATTTCCAGCCCCCAGGCTTTAAGCTACACACCAGATGCTAAGTAAAGTAGAGTGCTTAAAAAAATAAATTCTGGGAATTCTCCAGTGGTGCAGTGGATAAGAATCCTCCTGCCAATGCAGGGAACATGGATTTGATTCCTGGGGCAGGAAGATTCCACATGCTGCAGAGCAACTAAGCCCCTGAGCCATAACTACCCAGCCTGCACATCGAAACTACTGAAGTTCATGCACCTAGAGTCTGTGCTCCGCAACAAGAGAAACCATGGTAATGAGAAGACCACACACCATACCGAAGATCAGCCTCCATTTGCTGCAACTAGAGAAAGCCCAGGCAAAGCAAGGAAGACCCAGCACAGCCAAAAATAAATAATACATAAATAAATTCCAGAATCCAGCAAAATAAGTGTTATTGTTTTAAGCCACTGCTAAGATATAAATTTTGATCCCTGGGTTGGGAAGATCCTCTGGAGGAGGGCATGGCAACCTACTCTTATATTCTTGCTTGGAGAATCCCCATGGACAGAGGAGCCTGGAGGGCTACAGTCCATGGGGTCACAAAGAGTTGGACACAATTGAGCGAAAGCACAGCACAGCAAGATCTGAGGTAGTTTGCTGTGCAGCACTTGTTGAAGGGAATTCTCAACTTGAAGATGATTGCTTTATGGTGTTCTCTTCCTCTTGTGGACATGTAGTATACTCTAAGCTGTGTTCAATTCATTCAATCAGTATATGAAATTTCTCCTCTAAGTTCAGGATCCCATAAAGGCTGGATTAGGCAAAAAAACATTACACAGCTTCTCTGTAATGAATATGGGAAGATGACTAATTATATATGCCATTGTTAAACTGTAAAAAGAAAGTATGAGACTGAATCTCACTAGTCAGGGTTAGGGAACTATGTTAAAGAGTTGAAAAAGGTAATATCTGGATAAATGAGAGAGAAATACAAGAAAAATTGGTGAGAACAATTTGCCTAAGTGAAGCTGAATCCAGTTCCATTTGAGAGACTCTTTTTTTAAACCACTTGAAGATAAAGCAAAGCGTTATTCTAAGGCCTTGGGAAATCCATAACTGGGTCTGATATTTCCTGCCCGTCAGGATGTCACATTCCAGTGGATGAGATATATAGGCACAGGCATGCATATTTCTAAGAGAGCTCATATTTATGAAGGTCATAATATAGGTATGAGAAAGATTCATGCCAACAAAGCAGATCAGTATCTTGAAGTTTGGATGAGATTTGACATGACAATATTTTGTGGAGGGTGAAGGATGAATCACTGAAGGCAGTTCCAACTTGAGAAATAAAGAAAAGGCAAAAGAATACAGGTCATGCTTAAAGGACATTTATTATCATTATGACCTGGATTGGGTTGGCCAGTTAGAAGAAGATAGAATTACAGGAAGAGGTCAAGATCTTTACTGATTTAAACAAATCAGCTTTGTTTTGCACGGGGTGGTCAAAGGTTTTAGAAAGTAGAAGAAGGAAATGTTTGTTAAATGATAATAACCAAATTAGTGTTGCAAAATATTCATTAGAAAGTGCTGAGGAAGGAAATTTTGTTGAGAAACTCTCATAGTTTCTATGAGCCTAAATGAGAGCAGTGGCCATTAGAGGAACACAAAGAATGAAATAGTGGCCAGCAGGAGAATTCAAAGAATAAACCAGATGCAAAGGACATGACTTAGTGACTAAAACAACAAAAATATTCAGGATCTGATGGATCTGATGATTGATGACGAGTCGGAGTCCAGTTTGTGGAAAGAGAGGGAATGGAAGAATGAAAACACCATTAACAAAAAGAGCTATTGGTTGTGTGTCCTTGGTTATGTATGTAGTACATGGGCTAGGTATACCCCTCACTAGGTTTTGAGTTGCTAAAGGGCAGTATCTCTTAGCTGCTACTGTATTATCATACAAAGTCTTAGTAACTAATTGCTTAAAGTAATTTAAATTATGTAGAAGTGGATGGAAGACTGAATGACATGAACATTATGGAAAGATAACGATGTACTAGAAGTTTTATGTGCCAGGAACCTTACACATACTTGAAATTTAATCTTTCCAACAGTACTGTGAAGTAGGAATGACTATCCCTACTTTAAAAGTGAAACCTGGCTACTTGCAGTAACATGTCTAATAAGTAGGTAGTGATAGCCGAACTGGCAATGGAAGCCCTGTTTATCTGACTGCACAGATTATGACTTTTCTCCCGTAGCATGAAGACTTCTGCAAAAATGATCTATCCGGTCATTTTCCAATGTCTGTTCCCTGCAGCCCCTCCATCCCACTCCCACTCCCACCACACATACACAAACTAAGTGCTCAAGATTAAGAGTAACTTGGATTTAACATTATCACTGTCTCTCTAATCATTAACTATTGTGTTCCCTCGTGGTGGGTGGCACTAGGGCAGAGAGATTTCTAGATTACAAATTACTTCCATGTGCACTTGATTTTCAACCAATTCTATAAAAGATTTCACTATCCCTCTGAGAATTGATGCACAGTGGAAGGCATACCAAATATTACAACATATACCAAACTAGTATTTGAGAAAGTCAGAGACTCTCGAAGAGAATATGCATCCAAAAAAGGCTACTTGATCAATTAAAACAAGAAAACAAAACACTTTTCGACAACCAAGGGGACACAGTTGAATTCACTTGAATTTTTGAAAATAACAGAAAAATAGATATTATTTTATAAATGCCAAAAGGAAAAATAAAACACCAAAGAATGTGGCTTGGGTGCTTAGAATTATAAATATCTCTGCTCTGCCATAAAATGTCCTGCCTCAAAATATCCTAGGTATGTATTTTGTGGACAGGCAATTGAAAGTCAGGGCTAGAAGGAAGCAGGGAAAATAAAACAAAACTCAGATAGACCATCAGAGTACTGTGCTACTCACTGTAGAAGATAATACTACACTGACTCTTTCAAAAGACATTTCAGTCATTTTTTAGAGGAAGGTTTCTTACAAAGCAATGCCTACTTCTGAAATGTCTCTGTGCTCCATCGTGGAAGGTACCTCTATAGTTTTCTCAGATCTGAAAAATTACAGGGAGCATTACTGACTGTTTACTAATTTAGTTAAAGACATAAG
Source organism: Bubalus bubalis (assembly GCF_019923935.1). Classification (NCBI taxonomy): domain Eukaryota; kingdom Metazoa; phylum Chordata; class Mammalia; order Artiodactyla; family Bovidae; genus Bubalus; species Bubalus bubalis. The sequence goes on from NC_059166.1 coordinate 45,334,826, forward strand.
TGTGTCTGGTAGGTGTAAACTTCAGTATATTCTAAATAGAAACCCAGGTCTGTAACACCCTCTGGGTAAAATCAGACAGCCTGCATGCCGAGAAATGGGCCATAACAATTCAATATTGCTTTTTAATATCAGTCTTTAAATTTCTTTACTGAAACTTTGATTTTTTTTTTTTAATAGTCAGGTCAATGATGAGTATACATCAAACATGTGTTCCCCTGGGGTGTGTGCTATATATATGTATATAAAACCTTATTATTGCCTCAGAAGTCCAAAATCTTTCACACTAGCTCATAAAAGAGACCTTAATTATGAATGAATTTATGTAGGTCTATGAGAAACATAGCCATTGTTTATACAACAATGCTCAGCTTTACCACACTTTACAACATACCATAACAAGCATTGATCTGAAAATATTTATTAAGCACATGAATATTTAGAGATGCTACAGGGTAATGTCATACACTGTTACATTTATAGCGTTTCATATCTGTATTTTCCAAGTTTGAGTCTTCAGATTTAAGAAATACTAGTGATGTTTTTGGCTTCCTTCGTGGCTCAGTTTTAAAAAATCCGCCTGCCAATGCGGGAGACATGGGTTTGATCCTTGGGTTGGGAAAATTCCCCTGGAGAAGGAAATGTCAACTCACTTCAGTATTCTTGCCTGGGAAATGTCAGGGACAGAGGAGCCTGGAGGGCTACAGTCTGTGGGGCTGCAGAGGCGTACATGACCAAGCATCTCAACAACAACATGGATTTTTCACTTTCAGTATTTTTAAAGAGTGACTTCATTATAACAACACACAGAGAGAGCTATTTTAAAGCTTAGGGTAAAGGATCAATGCTTTTTTACAGAAAAGAATGTTTGCCATGTGAATAATCAGGCTATTGATTGCTCCTTGTTTGGTTGCTCAGTCATGTCCGACTCTTTGTGACCCCATGTAACCCGCCAGGCTCCTCTCTCCATGGGGATTCTCCAGGCAAGAATACTGGAGTGGGTTGCCATGTCCTCCTCCAGGGGGATCTTCCCAACCCAGAGATCAAACCCATGTCTCCCGTGTTGCAGGAGGATTCTTTCTCATCTGAGCCACCAGGGAAGCCCACTGATTGCTTCTTATAATCTGGGAAAAGTAGATTTTATTAGCATTTGTTTGAAAATATATGAATATAATATTATATCCTCACTAACATAATAAAGATGATTTGTTGGGCTCTTTGTGTTAATATATTGCAGGAAGTTTGTGTCAGTTACCTCATATGACCCTTTGGAGTGGGCAGATGGAAGGAATATTTCACAAGGAGAGGTCCAGTGTTGGAGGTCACACATGTAATATGTGTCAGAATTAAAATGGGAGACTGATGTGTAATGCTCTACTCTTCTAACTGGCTTTACACAGTACTGAAATGGCTTTTCATTTTGTTTTTCCTGTTCTTTTTTTTTGTTGTTGTTGTTGTTAACATTGTATCTTTCTTCAGGATAATGCAAATCTGTTGGCTTTAAGTCTATTATGATTCTTGGGAGACTGATGCTTCACAAAACTTTTTATGATGTCTTTTCTTGTTTCAGGCATTTTAATTATAGATCACATTACCTTTAAATCCAAAGTGGATTTACATAAAAGGAAATATAAACTAAGATACTCTGTCTTTTCTCGAGGACATTAAGCTTACCATTATTCAAGTACTATATTTTAATTGCTTTAGGAAACATTAAAATTCTTAAGGGGATATTTTCATTGACTTTGGAGTGCATGAGAAAATTAGTGTCTCATGCAAAACCTAAAAATTATGAGCAAAATGTAATTATTATTTATGAAAAGTAGAGGTTGATAGCTTCTCCAATTTTACTAGATTTAGTCATTTTGGGGATTCCAGGTCTTTTCTTTTTTAAACAAAAATATATACATAAAGATGTTTAATATGCCAGGAAGATAAATTGATATGAGAAAGTATTAGTAGTTTTTCCTTTGACCATTTTTTTTTTCTGTCATCTAAACTGTGATTTCTTTAACACACCCACAGTAAAGTATGAAGGGCAGTTATTTTCTTTGTTTTTAATCTATTAGTTTGGCCATGATACATACTTTGAAGTTTTATATGTTGATTAAATAAGAAGTTGAAAATACAGAACCTAAAAAAAAGTTCATTTGTATACATATATATTCACAATATATAATATACATTATAGTATATATCATACAGTTTAAATATATTAATCTATAATATGTAGTATGCTGCGGCTGCTGCTAAGTTGCTTCAGTCGTGTCCGACTCTGTGCGACCACATAGATGGCAGCCCACCAGGCTCCCCCATCCCTGGGATTCTCCAGGCAAGAACACTGGAGTGGGTTGCCATTTCCTTCTCCAAATATGTAGTATATAAATTAACATTATATATAGTATATACATCTGTGAATTTTTTTTAAAACTATATTATTATGTGTGCAAGATAAATATATAGAGGAAAAAATGATAATGGGCTTTGGGGGACAAATCATACAACTAGTGTTAGACTATTTTAATTCATTTATCTTATATATGAAAGGCATATTAATACTAAGAAATTTTGATATAAGGCTATTTGTTAGTTGACTATATGAATTTTAAAGCCACACTAACTTAGATGAATCCCAAATCTACATGTTAATTGATATATCACTTTGGAATATATACTCGATTCCTAAAAACAAATACCTTATAGAGTGCTTGATGAACTATGGACTGAGGTTTGTGACATTGTACCGGAGACAGGGATCAAGATCATCCCCGTGGAAAAGAAATGCAAACAAGCAAAATGGCTGTCTGGGGAGGCCTTACAAATAGCTGTGAAAAGAAGAGAAGTGAAAAGCAAAGGAGAAAAGGAAAGCTATAAGCATCTGAATGCAGAGTTCCAAAGAATAGCAAGAAGAGATAAGAAAGCCTTCCTCAGCGATCAGTGCAAAGAAATAGAGGACAACAACAGAATGGAAAAGACTAGAGATCTCTTCAAGAAAATTAGAGATACCAAGGGAACATTTCATGCAAAGATGGGCTCGATAAAGGACAGAAATGGTATGGACCTAACAGAAGCAGAAGATATTAAGAAGAGGTGGCAAGAATACATAGAACTGTACAAAAAAGATCTTTACGACCCAGATAATGTGATCACTGACCTAGAGCCAGACATCCTGGAATGTGAAGTCAAGTGGGCCTTAGAAAGCATCACTACGAACAAAGCTAATGGAGGTTATGGCATTCCAGTTGAGCTATTTCAAATCCTGAAAGATGATGCTGTGAAAGTGCTGCACTCAATATGCCAGCCAATTTGGAAAACTTAGCAGTGGTCACAGGACTGGAAAAGGTGAGTTTTCATTCCAATCCCAAAGAAAGGCAATGCCAAAGAATGCTCAAACTACCGCACAATTGCACTCATCTCACATGCTAGTAAATTCTCCAAGCCAAGCTTCAGCAATACTTGTACTGTGAACTTCCAGATGTTCAAGCTGGTTTTAGAAAAGGCAGAGGAACCAGAAACCAAATTGCCAACATCCACTGGATCATAGAAAAAGCAAGAGAGTTCCAGGAAAACATCTATTTCTGCTTTATTGACTATGCCAAAGCCTTTGACTGTGTGGATCACAATAAACTGTGGAAAATTTTGAAAGAGATGGGAATACCAGACCACCTGACCTGCCTCTTGAGAAATTTGTATGCAGGTCAGGAAGCAACAGTTAGAACTGGACATAGAACAACAGACTGGTTCCAAATAGGAAAAGGAGTACGTCAAGGCTGTATATTGTCACCCTGCTTATTTAACTTCTATGCAGAGTACATTATGAGAAACGCTGGGCTGGAAGAAGCACAAGCTGGAATCAAGATTGCTGGGAGAAATATCAATAACCTCAGATATGCAGATGACACCACCATTATGGCAGAAGGTGAAGAGGAACTAAAAAGCCCCTTGATGAAAGTGAAAGAGGAGAGTGAAAAAGTTGGCTTAAACCTCAACATTCAGAAAATGAAGATCATGGCATCCAGTCCCATCACTTCATGGGAAATAGATGAGGAAACAGTGGAAACAGTGTCAGACTTTATTTTGGGGGGCTCCAAAATCACAGTGGATGGTGGCTGCAGCCATGAAATTAAAAGACACTTACTCCTTGGAAGGAAAGTTATGACAAACCTAGTAGCATATTCAAAAGCAGAGACATTACTTTGCCAACTAAGGTCCTTCTAGTCAAGGCTATGGTTTTTCCAGCGGTCATGTATGGATGTGAGAGTTGGACTGTGAAGAAAGCTGAGCACCAAAGAATTGATGCTTTTGAACTGTGGTGTTGGAGAAGACTTGAGAGTCCCTTGGACTGCAAGGAGATCCAACCAGTCCATTCTGAAGGAGATCAGCCCTGGGATTTCTTTGGAAGGAATGATGCTAAAGCTGAAACTCCGGTACTTTGGCCACCTCCTGCAAAGAGTTGACTCATTGGACAAGACTCTGATGCTGGGAGGGATTGGAGGCAGGAGAAGGGGACGACAGAGGATGATATGGCTGGATGGCATCACTGACTCGATGGACGTGAGTCTGGGTGAACTCCGGGAGTTGGTGATAGACAGGGAGGCCTGGCGTGCTGTGATTCATGGGGTCGCAAAGAGTCAGACACGTCTGAGCAACTGAACTGAACTGAACTGAAGATTGATAACTTCTGCTTTGGCCCAGCTGTTTCTGGAGTTAATAGTACTCTTGAGAGTCCCTTGGAAAGCAAGGTGATCAAAGCAGTCACTCCCAAAGGAAATCAATGCTGAATGCTCATTGAAAGGACTGATGTTCAAGCTGAATTTCCAATATATTGGTAATCTGATGCCAAGAGCTGACTCATTGGAAGAGGCCTTGAGGCTTGGAAAATTGCAGGCAGAAGAAGAAGAGGGTGACAGGAGATGAGATGGTTGGATGGCATCACTGATTCAATGGACAAAATCTTAGGCAACTCAGGATGATGGTGAAGGACAAGGAGGCCTAGCATGCTACAGTCCATGGGCTCACAAAAAATCTGAGAGGATTTGGTTATTGAACAGCGAAAACTGATACCTCATAGGAGTGTTGTGAAAAGTAAAAGTGAGCTAATAAATATAAAATGTTTGGCAAAGTAGCTACCACTTAGTAAATAGTCATTTAGCAATATATCAGTTTAGTTCAGTTCAGTTGCTCAGTTGTGTCCAACTCTTTGCTATCCCATGGACTGCAGCACACCAGGCCTCCCTGTCCATAACCAACTCCCAGAGTCCACCCAAACCCATGTCCACTGAGTCCGTGATGCCATCCAACCATCTCATCCTCTGTTGCCCCTTCTCCTTCCACCTTCAGTCTTTCCAGGCACCAGGGTCTTTTCCAGTGAGTCAGTTCTCCGCATTAGGTGGCCAAGTATTGGAGTTTCAGCTTCAACCTCAGTCCTTCCAATGAATATTCAAGACTGACTTCCTTTAGGATGTACTGGTTGGATCTCCTTGCAGTCCACGGGACTCTCAAGAGCTTTCTCCAACACCACAGTTCAAAAGCATCAATTCTTCAACTCTCAACTTTCTTTATAGTCCAAATCTCACATTCATACATGACTACTGGATAAACCATAGCTTTGACTAGACAGATATTTGTTGGTAAAGTAATGTCTCTGCTTTTTAATATGCTGTCTAGGTTGGTCATAGCTTTTCTTCCAATGAGTAAGTATCTTTTAATTTCATGGCTGCAGTCAGCATCTGCTGTGATTTTGGAGCTCAAGAAAATAAAGTCTCTCACTGTTTCCACTGTTTCCCCATCTATTTGCCATAAAGTTATGGGACCAGATGCCATGATCTTAGTTTTCTGAATGTTGAGTTTTAAGCCAACTTTTTCATTCTTGTCTTTCACTTTCTTTTTTTTTTTTTAATATTTTTTAAATTTTATTTTATTTTTAAACTTTATAATATTGTATTGGTTCTGCCATATATCGAAATGAATCTGCCACAGGCATACATGTGTTCCCCATCCTGAACCCTTCTCCCTCCTCCCTCCCCATACCATCCCTCTAGGTTGTCCAAGTGCACCAGCCCCAAGCATCCAATACTTTCATCAAGAGACTCTTTAGTTCTTCACTTTCTGCCATAAGGGAGGTGTCATCTGCATATCTGAGGTTATTGATATTTCTCCCAGCAATCTTGACTCAAGCTTGTGCTTCATCCAGTCTAGCATTTCGCATGATGTAATCTGCATATAAGTTAAATAAGCAAGGTGACAACATACAGCCTTGACATACTCCTTTCCAAATTTACAACCAGTCTCTTGTTCCATGTCCGATTCTAACTGTTGCTTCTTGACCTGCATACGGATTTCTCAGGAGACAAGTAAGGTGGTCTGATAATCCCATTTCTTGAAGTATTTTCCAGGTTGGGTTTTTTTTTTTTTTTTTTTTTTTTGTGATCCACACAGTTAAAGGCTTTAGCATAGTCAGTTAAACAGAAATAGATGTTTTTCTGGAATTTTCTTGCTTTTTCTATGATCCAGTGGATGTTGGCAATTTGATCTCTGGTTCCTCTTCCTTTTCTAAATCCAGCTCGAACATCCAGAAGTTCATGGTTCACATACTGTTGAAACCTAGCTTGAAGAATTTTGAGTATTACTTTGCTAATGTGCGGGATGAGTGCAATTGTGCAGTAGTTTGAACATTCTTTGGCACTGCCTTTCTTTGGGATTGGAATGAAAACTGACCTTTTCCAGTCCTATTGCCACTGCTGAATTTTCCAAACTTGCTGGTGTATTGAGTGAAGCACTTTCACAGCATCATCTTTTAGGATCTGAAATAGCTCAGCTGGAATTCCATCACCTCCACTAGCTTTGTTCTTAGTGGTGCTTCCTATGGCCCACCTGATTTCACATTCCAGAATGTCTGGCTATAGGTTAGTGATCACATCATCATGGCTATCTGGGTCATGAAGATCTTTTTTGTATAATTCTTTTGTATGTTCTTGCCACCTCTTCTTAATATCTTCTGCTTCTGTTAGGTCCATACAATTTCTGTCCTTTATTGTGCCCATCTTTGCATGATAAGTTCCCTTGGTATCTCTAACTTTCTTGAAGAGATCTCTAGTCTTCCCCCATTCTATTGTTTTCCTCTATTTCTTTGCATTGATCATTGAGGAAGGATTTTTTATCTGTCCTTTGGAACTCTGCATTCAGGTGGATATCTTTCTTTTTTTCTTTTGTGTTTCACTTCTCTTCCTTTCTCGGCAATTTGTAAGCCCTCTTCAGACAAGAATTTTGCCTTTTTGCATTTCTTTTTTTGGGGCTGGTTTTGATCACTAGCTCCTATACAATGTCATGAACCTCTTTCCATAGGTCTTCAGGCACTCTATATATCAGCTCTAACCCCTTGAATCTATTTGTTGCTTCCACTGTATAATCATAAGGGATTTGATTTAGGTCATGCTTGAATGGTCTAATGTTTTTCCCTACTTTCTTCAATTTAATTCTGAATTTTGCAGTAAGGAGTCCATGATCTGAGCTACAGTCAGCTCCCAGTCTTGTTTTTGCTCACTGCATAGAGCTTCTCCATCTTCTCCTGGAGAGAATATAATGAATCTGATTTTGCTATTGACCATCTGTCCATGTGTAGAGTCTTCTCTTGAGGTTGTTGGAAGAGAGTGTCTGCTATGACCAGTGCATTCTCTTGGCAAAACTCTGTTAGCCTTTGTCTTGCTTCATTTTGTACTCCAAGGCCAAATTTGCCAGTTACTCCAGGTATCTCTTGACTTCCTACTTTTGAATTCCAGTCCCCTATGATGAAAAGGACATTTTTGTGTGTGTGTTAGTTCTAAAAGGTCTTGTAGGTCTTCATAGAACTGTTCAATTTCAGCTTCTTTGCCATTAGTGGTTGAGGCATAGACTTGAAATACTGTGATACTGAATGGTTTTCCTTGGAAAAAAAACAGAGATCATTCTGTCATTTTTGAGGTTGCACCGAATGTGTTGCATTTCAGACCCTATTGCTGACTATGAGGGCGACTCCATTTCTTCTAAGGGATTCTTGCCCACAGTAGTAGATATAATGATCATCTGAATTAAATTCGCCCATTCCAGTCCATTTTAGTTCATGGATTCCTAAAATGTCTATGTTCACTCTTGCCATCTCCTATTTAACCACTTCCAGTTTATCTTGATTCATGGACCTAACATTCCAGGTTCCTATGCATAATTGTTGTTATCAGCATTGGACTTTACTTCTATTACCAGTCACATCCACAAATGGGCATTGTTTTCACTTTGGCTCAGCCTCTTCATTCTTCCTGGACTTATTTCTCCACTCTTCTCCAGTAGCATATGGGGCACTGAGCAACCTGGAGAATTCATCTTTCAGTGTCCTATCTTTTCGCCTTTTCATACTGTGTATGGGGTTCTCAAGGCAAGAATACTGAAGTGGTTTGCCATTCCTGTCTCCAGTGGACCATGTTTTGTCAGAACTGCCCACCATGACATGTTCCTCTTGGGTAGCCCTACACTGCATGGCTCATCGTTTCACTGAGTTCTGTTAGTTTAGAACCAACTGAAACACATTCATTTGGAGAAAGAACTGATTAGAGAATTTGGCTAATATTTCATTACTGAATCAGCCTGATTTCTCACTCAGTTACAGGCAGTGCTGAAACAGGAGCAGCCTCCCATGGGGGCATTGCCTTCTCTGTGATCCTACAGTATAGAGAACAAAGTGTCAGATCAGATCAGATCAGTCGCTCAGTCGTGTCCGACTCTTTGCGACCCCATGAATCGCAGGACACCAGGCCTCCCTGTCCATCACCAACTCCCGGAGTTCACTCAAACTCACGTCCATCGAGTCAGTGATGCCATCCAGCCATCTCATCCTCTGTCGTCCCCTTTTCCTCTTGCCCCCAATCCCTCCCAGCATCAGAGTCTTTTCCAATGAGTCAACTCTTTGCAGGAGGTGGCCAAAGTACTGGAGTTTCAGCTTTAGCATCATTTCCTCCAAAGAAATCCCAGGGCTGATCTCCTTCAGAATGGACTGGTTGGATCTCCTTGCAGTCCAAGGGACTCTCAAGAGTCTTCTCCAACACCACAGTTCAAAAGCATCAATTTTTCGGAGCTCAGCCTTCTTCACAGTCCAACTCTCACATCCATACATGACCACAGGAAAAACCATAGCCTTGACTAGATGAACCTTTGTTGGCAAAGTAATGTCTCTGCTTTTGAATATGCTGTCTAGGTTGGTCATAACTTTCCTTCCAAGGAGTAAGTGTCTTTTAATTTCATGGCTGCAGTCACCATCTGTAGTGATTTTGGAGCCCAGAAAAATAAAGTCTGACACTGTTTCCACTGTTTCCCCATCTATTTCCCATGAAGCGGTGGGACCGGATGCCATGATCTTTGTTTTCTGAATGTTGAGGTTTAAGCCAACTTTTTCACTCTCCTCTTTCACTTTCATCAAGAGGCTTTTTAGTTCCTCTTTGCCTTCTGCCATAAATGTGGTGTCATCTGCATATCTGAGGTTATTGATATTTCTCCCAGCAATCTTGATTCCAGCTTGTGTTTCTTCCAGCCCAGAGTTTCTCATGATGTACTCTGCATGTAAGTTAAATAAACAGGGTGACAATATACAGCCTTGAGGCACTCCTTTTCCTATTTGGAACCAGTCTGTTGTTCCATGTCCAGTTCTAACTGTTGCTTCCTGACCTGCATACAAATTTCTCAAGAGGCAGGTCAGGTGGTCTGGTATTCCCATCTCTTTCAGAATTTTCCACAGTTTATTGTGATCCACACAGTCAAAGGCTTTGGCATAGTCAATAAAGCAGAAATAGATGCTTTTCTGGAAATCTCTTGCTTTTTGTCAACTTCACAGCAATGGGCTGCCAAAAGGAAAAGAAGAAGGAAACAAGAAAAGGAACCTGATTGGGGGTGGGCTACTGAGCTGAACAGGCTCAATTTCTTCCCTTAGATTTACCATTAACATAAATGAGTGAGAAGTGACAATAAATACGGGCTCCTGAAAATTCCTCCTCAAGGAAACAGAAGGGAAAGAAAAAGGAAAAGCCTCCATGATATACTAAAAAAATCTCGGAATTAAATCTTATTCGATTTTCATACATAATAATGATCAATAAGAATCTATTTTATAGTATATTTAAGAGAAGGTGATTTTCCTAGTTCTCTTACAATTTCTTCTTCCATCCGTTTTATAACAAATCCAAATTTCTGAATGATAAAGCCATGCACTTTTTTCTCTAAACTTCATTGCACTTGAGAAGACCTGGCTTGTTCCAGTCTTTTGTTTCTCATTGTCAAACTGTCTTAATTTTTTTTTTTTTTTTTTTGCTTTTTCTGTGAAGGCCACATTTTAAAACCTGATTTTAGTGGCTTTTCTCCAACTATTTCTCTTATGAGGTTTATCAAAACTTTCTCGAAATATAACCTGATACCTCAAGTACTCCATAAAGTCCCCAAGGCAGGATTTATGGCAGAAAAACTGTGTGCTCTATTAGTTGTTTTGATTAATTAAAATTATATTTAAAATAAATTTAGAATCATGTCATGAAAAGCAAAATAAATCAGTTTAGGATGAAAGCTAGGTTTAATAAGTTGTGTGATCTGAATGTCCTTAATGGTAAGGAAATGAAATATAATGTTATAGAAGTTTGCTAATTTGCAATAATAATGTGAAATTTATTATAGGTTATTATATTTTATTAGCAAGAATGTGAAATCACAGGATGTGAAATTAGAAATATCAAATATTCTGCATTTATCTTGTATCTTTAAGAACTATTTTACCTATTTCTAATGCTTCATAATGCACTTGTAAATGCATTGCACACTTGGTAAAATAGAAAAATTTCTCAATAGAATTATCTATTGAGTATTACATCTATTGCTAACAATTGGGATAATCTGCCAAGACCTTTCTGTGAAAGTTATGAAGATTATCAGATTATTAGAAAGAGTTATTGATGTTTCACGGCAGTTGTTATTTCTTCTTGATAAATTACACATTAAGAGACTGATATTTTTTTAATGTAACATTTACTATTATAAGCAAATTCCCAGACTTTTCTATTTAGCACTCCAGAATGAAAGCAACTGATATACTAATTCAAAATGAAAAAAATCCCTTTTCTTCCAGACGGAATTTTTCAAGGAAGAATACTGGAGCGGGTTCCCATTTCCTTCTCCATTTTTCCACATATGAGTCCTCAATTTGTGTAAGTATTGTGGACCTGAATTGAGTGTTCCTGGAGAGGATTACTATATTTGAACTTAATAATCAATAGACACATTTTGTACTTTAAAAGGTAAATGACCCTTTTTGATTCTCATCATCATTTGGCTTTATTTACTCCTTTGCACACATGCTTATTTCTGTCTCCCTTTCTCTGCTTCAAGGGCCACATGGGCACAGGCCTTCCAAGTTTGATCTCCACTGTATCCTCTAGGGCTTACATGGTGCCTCAGATGTGTGAGCTCTTAGTGACAATTTACCAAGTGAAAGGACAGATTCAGACCAGCCGGACTTTGTGTGTTCACACACTCAGAGTTCACTGTAAAACCAGCCTTTTCACTTGCATGTATTATTAGAACTGAGTATTTGTATCACTGAGGACTTGCTCTCTGTGTCATTGGGTTTGGGGACCCCTGAGCCCCTATGCTGGCACACAGCAGGCTCTGCAATTGTCTATACTTGTGAATGTGTGAGTCTTAGGGAATGCAGCTATAAAGGGGGGAAAAAAGCAATTGAATTGGGAAAGTTCTGTTTTTCTCACTTCTTAGCAAATATTTCCTCCATGCAAGCAAGTTGAGAATATCAACAGAAGGTTTAGAGTTTTGCCTTGTGGGGACAAAGCTAGAAGAGCAAAACAGGAGCTGACAGACTATAGGCCACTGCCCAGATCCTGTCCATGAACTAAGAATGTTTTAAAAGATATTCTTTAAAGAAAAGGAAATAAGACTATAACAAAGAGATCATATGTGGCCCACCAAACTTATTTACTTCTCTTCCTTTATATAAAAAGATTGTGGCCCCTGAGCTAGGGGATAGCAACATTTATAATACCCATCAACTTACTAAACAAAAAAAACCAAAGTAAATGAGAATCAATAATAACATATTTTAATATTTTAATTAGTTAAATGTTTACTGTGAAATTAATTACAACCCTAATTATGTTTTACATGCATTCTTCATTAAGTTTTACTAGTTAAGTTTGAATAAGTATTCATTTCTTAATTCTGGCAATAAGAATGAGAGTCAGGGACCAATATAAAAACTATGACATTTTTCATCCTCATTTAAATCAATATTAGAAACAATGTATCTCTCTGACTTAACATTGTAAACAAGAAAAATGTTACTCCATGTATCATTTATTTAACTTATTTTTCTTTCTTTAAAAATCAATGTTTATCATAGAAAGATGTATTATACAAATATTCTGAATGCCATTAAAAACAAGAGGGTATTAATAAAACAAATGAGAGAACAAGAGAAAGGGAGATGACAACGTGATCGGTATTTTGGGTTTAATTTATAACTCATTTTATAATATGAGACTTTCAGAGAGCATAAATTTAACTGGTTTCCTATAGATTTCCAGAAGTGCTGACCAAATGTCTTTGAGCCCTGGAAAACTTCCATTTCAAGAAAATATACATTTCATCTTGTTCAACTTGAAGAGTTGCTTTTACTATATGAGTATGTCTCGCTTTATGTATTTCCAATAAAAAGAAATAATAGGCCTGTATTTTGTAGACAGTACAGATGAGATTTAAATGATCATTCAGATGCTCTAATATTAAGTGGGAGAGCTTGAATATACAGTACGTAGTGTCTTTTCACTGTCACAGACTGTAGATGATTAGCTCTTTAGGGGCTGGCAGGCTGGCCGTTTATAAGAAAACGGAGAACAGCCAAGCCAGAAAGAATTTTGGAAGCAGTCTTGCCTCATGAGACCAGTTGTTTAGTTAAGCAAGCTTTTCACAATCCTGGGGACCATATATTTGCATTACTAATAGCCCTATTTTTAAGGGTATTGGCATTTTAGGTGGACTGAATGGCAATTAATGTTTTTCTCTATTTCAGCTGTACAAATTGGCCCATATTAAGTAAAGACCACACCTGTTTTTCCACATATCAGTTTCAAAGTGTTTATATGTGAATGATATTTAAAAGGCAAATGTGAGACTGAGACAGGAAATTTTATACAAGTGTCCTGAGCCTTGGAATCCTGACTCTGGCACCTACTGTTATATAGCAAGATACTTAACCATTTTTAGTATCAGTTTCCTAATCTTTGAAATCATTTTCATAATACTTATTTCATGGTGTATTAATCGATTAAGATAAACATTTACTGAGGGCATACTGTGAGCCAGGAATTCTTCCAGGCACCGGGATGGTGATGGTGAATAGGACAAATCCCTGACCTTGTAGTATTCAGCCATTAATAAGTGAATGGAAAAGACGACTCACAGATATGCCTTCATTAATTGTTAGACTTATAATGCTCTAATTCTTCGGCCTGTCTGCCTCCTCTCCAGGAATGTTATCTCCTCGATGTCAGGGTTTCTTACTCCAGTTGTCCCACACCAGTCTTTAATAAGTAACTATTCCATTAAAGAGATAGATTTTACCTTTTAAACCTATGTGGGAGCTTAAGTGTGGTGAATCACTATTCTTGATTTCAGTCTGTTCTGCTACACACACAAAAACACACACATACACAGACACACACATACTATCTTTCGGACCATAACAACTGTATCGGTTTCAGAGTCCTAAAAATATAGAGAACGATGAGACAACTTGTAGACCTTAAGTTTAATTTTCAGTGCTATGAACATTCACTGCTCTTTCTCATCTCTCCTTAAATTATTATCTATTGCTCTAACTATCCCAATGGAAGCTATTCTCTTCCTGTCTCAAGAAGTCATCAAAGCCCAGCTTTTCCCTGTCCCTCCCTCTTTGACATCCTCTTATTACCCCTGACTATTATTATCCAAGCACTTTCTAATTATCCTGAATTTTGTTATGGGTAACCCACATTCTGTGAATTACTTGTTGCTTTACACTGAAATTCTGAACAATTCCTTGACTCTTAAATTCTTCAGGTTTCTCAAACAACTATAATATATTTTCAAGTATAATTTGCCTACGATTTTGGAGAAATCATGGAAAATCATAGGAAAAAGAGAAATCCCAGAAGGTGAAAATTGATCAAGAATTATATCATTTAAAAAATGGATAGAGTTATACTCAATAAAGATTGCTATTGATATTTGTTATCATTCTATAGCAGAGGAAGAAGCTGTTAGTCTGTGAGACCTTAGAATGATGTATATAGTAGGGAGAAATAGTCATTAATACATTGCTGCTGCCGCTGCTAAGTCACTTCAGTCGTGTCCGACTCTGTGCGACCCCATAGACGGCAGCCCACCAGGCCCCGCCGTCCCTGGGATTCTCCAGGCAAGAACGCTGGAGTGGGTTGCCATTTCCTCCTCCAATGCATGAAAGTGAAAAGTGAAAGTGAAGTTGCTCAGTCGTGTCTGACTCTTAGCGACCCCATGGACTGCCGCCTACCAGGCTCCTCCGTCCATGGGATTTTCCAGGCAAGAGTACTGGGGTGGGGTGCCATTGCCTTCTCCCATGAACACATTAAGAACAACTAATGTCCTCCTACCAAAAATTCTTTTTTTGTTGTTGTTGTATATTATATGCATTCATATTCAGAAGCCATTGATTAATAGAATGGTGTTGATTTGGAGAGAACTTACTAATAAGTCAGATGCCCTTGGTTATTCTGTTCAATATTAGAAAAAATATGTGGTAGGAACATTTTTTTTTTAAAGAGTCTTGAAATATTCAAGAATTATTTGAAGAGTTTTAAGTGATAATAAGTAAAACTCAGGACTTTGAAAATATTGAATGAGAATATAGTGCTTTTCATGTTTTTAGAAGACACAAAAGTGGGAACTATGTCCAATGCAGTGAATGATAAAATTGAGATGCAAATTCACCCTAATAGACTAAAGTAAGACTTTATAGATAATTGTAAAGTTATGCATTTAGGTTAAAAAATCAATCCCATAAGTCTCTAATGAGAGAAATTTGACATCAGCTATGGTGAAAATGACTTGTGCTTTTCATTAACCCCCAACAAAATGATGCAGCTGCTAGAAGTTTAATATGATGTTATGGTGAAGAACAGGATCAAGGTCACATGAGGGAGTGTGCTGGCTAAACTCTTACAGATCTAGTGAAATTCCAAAATAATCATGTTCAGTTGTGGTAACTATATTTCAAAAGGGTCATTATCGGTTTGGAGTTTGTGGAGCAACTAGAAAGGAAAGAAACAATTTTCTGGTATAGAATAAGTTTAAAACAAATACTTATGGATATGTTAAACAATATAGCTCTATATTTATTTTTAAAACTGCAGTGTTATTAGAGAGGAAAGTCCACATATTAATTTTTGAGTAACTTTAACATAAATATTTAGCCTGAGATCTGAAATACAGAATTACTGTTTGAATGATTTAGATAAGGTACAAAAATTTTGTTTCAAAAGGAGTTTTTTAAAATCTACAAATTGCATCCTTAACATTTTCATTTGGGTAAAGGAAGTCCCCAAATTAACATAGACTTTTTTTTTTTTCATAATTGTTTGTCTGATTGCTTTTCTTCACTTACCTTTTGGTTTTAGTTTTTGAAATTAATATGGACATTTTTCTCCTCATGCATTTCTAACTTAACTCCACCAGAAAATAGAGTTTTGTAAGATTATTACTATTCCTAGTGAACAGAAATTTGATTCCACAACTGTTACAAATTAATCAATCAATACAGAGTCAAATAAGCCTTTTATTGTCCTCATTATTTTGTTGCCATAGGCATTGAATGCTATCATGTAACCATCTCAACTACAGTAAGTAATACAAAGGTGTTCCCCTTTGAATGTTATGTATATAAAAGTTTCAAGGTAATTCTGCTTACCTTTATAGACATATATATAAAGTTTATGTTTATATATACACATAAATAATTCACATCATAGAGTTACACTATTGAGCTGATGCTAAGATTATTAAAGTTTTAGGAATAAATAAAAATTTTCAGTGACTAAGGTATAAAATAGACATGAATTAACAAATGGAGTAAAAGACAGATATTTCATTGAGACACAGTATGTCAGGTTGAAAGGTTGAATTTTTACAAATGAAGCTTTCATGATTCAAGACAACAGACTTGAAGAATTTTAAGCTTTTTTGATTATTAAAGACTTTAGAAAACAGTTCTAAACTGTAAAAATGCAAATAATCTTAATATTAAAATTTCTGTTATTTATTTTTTTACTGAAGCAGCAACATTTTTAAGAAAAGAAAAAATCAATATGTTCAGAACTAAAGAAAAAAATTAAATATTGATAAATGTATGAGACATTAAATCAAGATCTCTTGAGAGGTTATTTTGTGTTCCTGACACCAGTCAATTCTGGGTGTTCTACAATTCAGTTCTAAGACTAACTACTCACAGTTAGCATTAGACTCCACAAGCTTAAGGACTCCACTCACAAAACTACCCTCACTTCAGACACCAGATGCAAGTGTGAAGTCCCAGGTTACCTTCACTTTTGTCCAACTTGGCTGCAGAGACAGGGGTTCCTGTATTATCCTCTCCCCAGCTTTCAGGTTTAGTAATTTGCTGCTGCTGCTGCTGCTGCTGCTAAGTTGCTTCAGTCGTGTCCAACTCTGTGCAACCCCATAGACTGCAGCCCACCAGGCTCCCCCATCCCTGGGATTCTCCTTTCAACCTGACATACTGTGTCTCAATGAAATATCTGTTTTTTAACTCCATTTGTTAATTCATGTCTATTTTATACCTTAGTCACTGAAAATTTTTATTTATTCCTAAAACTTTAATAATCTTAGCATCAGCTCAATAGTGTAACTCTATTGTGTAAGCTCTCAGGCAAGAGCACTGGAGTGGGTTGCCATTTGGCTCAAAAAAACTCAGGGAAACACGGCTTCCATTTATCAGTTTGGATACAGATGAACAGCCAGATGAAGCCAGCTGTATGAAGGCAAAACCTTAAATTTATCCAGAAACCTAATAATTTAAATTACTTTTCTCAAAAATAAAAGATACACTAAATTAAGAGTAATATAGCAATGAAAACATAATAAATTTTATTTCTATAGTTACAAAACTCCAACTGTTATTTCTGTTACTTTAATGGCAGTTTCCCTGAAGTCTGCAAGATGGCAGTGTTCTTTTTTGGAAAATTATTATTTTGAAGATGAATTCTAATAATAACTACAACATGAGATCTTAGTATATGTTAGTTAACATAGTAACTGCTTTACATGGATTTTCTGCATGCTAAGTCACTTCAGTTGGGTTTGACTCTTTGAGCCCGCCAGGCTCCTCTGTCCATGGTATTCTACAGGCAACGAGACTGGAATGGGTTGTCATTTCATACCCCAGGGGATATTTCTGACCCAGGGATCGAACCCATGTATCATGTCTCCTGCATCGACAAGTGGGTTCTTTGGCACTAGTGCCTCTGGATTATCTTCCTTAATTGTTGTGACACCCCTAAGAGAATCTTCCTGGGTACATTGACATTTGAAGTCCAGTTAACTTACTCATGATCATAGATAGTAAAACCAGAAATAAGAGGCCAGGTGAGCCATTGTAAAAATGCTAAAAATTTTAAAAATGCACTTCATTGCCCATTAAAGTGACACACTGATCCTTCATCAATCTACAGTGGGTGCTAATAATGTTACTACTAATAACACAATAATAAAGAATAGAATGAATTCTTGGGAAGTTGATCAGTTTTGTTAAATGAAGACATTACCATGATTGAAGACGAGAATATCTTATTTTGCTAGGATGCTGCCTCATCTCTTTACATAATAACGTATTTTACAGAGCTATAATACATTTCCAGAAAGTTATTCATACTTTCATTTAATCTGAATAATAACTAACCAGACTATATCCTGGTTAATGTAACCAAGAAAGCAATTTTTAAGAAATGCCACGGGCCCAATATTGAATTGGCCAAGTGTACAAGGCCGCATACAGAGGAATGGATTCTTATTTTTCTTTTAGCCAAAATTCATAATATAAATTTTAAAATGTATTATGAGAGATTAAGCTTTTGGAAAACAGTGTGGTACACAGTCCACTAGGTCTACCTATTATAGAGTTCCTGGGGTTGTTCTGGTTGGGTGCCCTATACCAAATGGGTGTTTTTTATCCAATATGATTACCTTTTAGAGAGGAGGTGAGACTCTGAAGAAATCCAACTGAGCAGAGACCTATATAAACAGACTGGCACATAAATCTTGTCTGTCATGGTCCTACTCTTATGCATTATTTCTGTTACTAATGATGATTCCCTTCTAGAAATATTATGAGGATAGTAGGAATTCATTTTCCCTTTGATGTCCTTGGCAGGTGTGATGAACATTCATTTGTGTAGGTGTGGAGGAGGAATTTTGCATTATCAATGCTTTTCCTGCTATTTCTGGCACCCGGGTTTAGAAGATATATAGCTACTTTATAAAAAGTGTCGTTCTGAATCTAGAATGTTTTATTGTCTTTCATTGGGAACAACCTCCCTGAAATTTCACTTTGAAGCAGAATAATTTCCAACAGATACATTCAAGAGACACTGAGTGTTGCTTTAGTTTTTTTTCATGATTCTCATGAGAGCTATAGATGTGCTGTTTAAATGTATGAAACTTAGTAGGTGTTTCTGGTACTCTATTGTTCACAGACATAAATATTATTCTTGTATTTTAATCATGTAAGTTCTACATATTAAGATTGTATCAGTGATGAGAGAAACTTTGGAATTTTTGGAACAATCTTCAATATTTCAAGGAGCAACAGTATCCTATATTCTGCCCAAAATGCTAATAGCTTTTTTCTCTTTCTAATTGTAAAAGTAGTACAAACATTGTAAAAACTCAAGAAGAAGTTTATTTTTAAAAAATCATAGATAATCCTATCACATAGGGAAAATTGGCACAGTATGTCCTGTTAAAACATGACATGTGCTCTTAAAACTTACGATATAATAAATAAGCTAATTAAGAGAGAAATATATATGCATTTATAGAAAAGGTCTCAATCAACTTATCCCTGCCTCTCCCCACTCTCACACTTTTGCTCCTCAAAGATGGCATTCTATTAAATGCCTCATGATTTGCTCTCTGTTGCTGTCACCGTTCATTTACTTCATGCTATTTTTTTTTTTTCAAAATTTCTACTTATATATTTGAATTGTTGCTTGTAGTATGCTGCTGAGGTCTACGGACAGATGTAAAGATCCATATGTTATACCATCTTAGTTGACCAATTCATCTCAAAGTTTTGGGAAAAAACTTTACTTATGTCTAAAACAAAGCATTAACATAGAATAAAATATAATGTTCCCATTAATTTAAAAGTTAGAACCTTACTCTTCAGAAATAATTTCTCCTTCATGAAGGTTGCTCTGCCCTCCCAGGTTTTTTGGTTGGTGAAAAAAAATCTGTGAATGCAAGAATACAGCCTTAGGAATGTAAATTTCTATAAGGGGAATTTTATAAGTATTTTAAAGATACTGTGCATTGCTGACCTAAGACTGAAATAATTTACCATTCCCTCAGCAATATCTAGGTATACTCATTTTGTTCAGTCAAGCTGTAATCATGTAAAGACCTTTGGTTGTAGAATTGTGTAAAAGAAGAGCCCCGATCCTGTTGGTTGTATAAGGGAAGCTCACTAGAGTTACTAATTCAATTGGATTTTTAAACCACACATTCATAGACTTCTTCTGTGTGCACACGTGTTAGCAGGCAGATGCTTATGTGCCTTTTGTGCACATGTTTCCATTTAAATCAGGCTCTGTGGAGTCCTGTGTGTTTATAAATATCAACTCAAATAACTTTCATCAAATCTGATTCTTTCTCAGCAGTCTGTTTTTTCTCTTAGTACAGACAATAATGAATTTTTGTGTTACTTTTAAACATGTGCATTTTCATCTAATTTGAAAAACCTTTTCCAGTGACTTAGCGTTCTTCAGAACCTTCTTTTCAGTGACATCATGGGATGTCTTCCAGTTCATTTTTGTGAGCCTACATAGATATCCCATGGCGCTGAACTCTTTTGGCATTTTCCTTTGCCTTTATTCAGCTTGGTTCTGTAACATTTACTTTGTCAATTACAGTCATCTTAGTATTCACAGTCAATTCTATCACTGTGTGACTTTAATTGTATTTCGCTAAATTAAAGAGGCATTATAAAGTTGTTACCCTTTGATTTTTCAGTTTAATTTCATTTTTCTTTAATCTTTGGAGCACACTAGATTATCAATTAGCATAATAAAACAGTGTGGAATTTAGTAACTATATTGAATATTCTATAAAGTAGACCAGTTTGTACAACACAGATGTACGCAGAGAGCAGTAAAATTCTTATCATTCTGCAACTCCACCTTCACAGTATCCCCAAATGTGTCTTAAACTGATAGTATATTGGACCATTACACAGAAAAACATTGCTAATGGGTGAATAATATTAATGTTGTGCACTTTAGTAATACATTTTATCCAAAGACCGAAAGTGCTCCATGCATGACAATTAATCACATCTTACCACACTACTCCAAGCAAGGTATTATTATCTGCTATTATAATTTAGATAAACTATCATCATAGTTAAGAAAGATGAAAGATTAAGTGACTTGTCAAAGATCACATATTAGTTCAGTCCTGGAGCAATATAACTCAGATTTCTGACTGCTGCTGTTAACATTAAGCCCAGCCACTGTACATATTATCCACTGAGCATGGTGCCATTCTTCTGAAGTCATTTACTACATACTAATCTATTATAGAGTTTAAGTGAAAATGAATATAATGGCATCAGATTGTGTATTCACATCCAATGCTGTATTCAAATGCAAGTACATGTGTAATTTTTCTAAAGATGGTGAAATGTTAAGCACATAAGTTAGCATCATTTTTTTTTTATTAGAAAATCTTTCATTGCCTTTAAAATAGTATTGAGCTCTCTCCTTTTCCCTAACAAATGTGAAAACAAAGGGAAACTGAAAGTAGTTTCTACTGATAATGTAAGTGGGACTATTGCCAAGTCAAGGTCCTAGAAGATGAAGTCTTTTCACAAAGCCGTTGAGTCAGGTTGCATGATTGCACTTAAGTGTTTGTGACAAACGATGCTGTTGCTTTTTTTTTATGATCTTTATAATTTGAGAGAATGACAGGGATCACAAGTCTCTTGTTTGCCTTTTCTTTCTTTTTATTTCCCGATATCCACCATGAATGATTTCCCCCACCTCTGGCAAAAGTAGTTCTATTTCCTTGAAATCTTCGGATACCAACTCTTCATTCAGCACTGTAGATCCGTTCCAATGTCCGTTTAGTGAGAATCACTGACAACAATTTGTGCAATTGATTGGTGACATTGAGAACAGAATTGATGCTTCCTCGTTTCGAGAACTCTTCTGAGAGGAGACAGAATTGTCAAACAAAATGCAGGATAGTATTTCATCTGGATGACGCTGGTTATCACAATTGCTAGAACTCAGTTTCTAAAAATCCTGCTTATTTTCTCTCTGCTTTTTGACACCAAGCAGCACCTAACTCCCCTGAATACTAGAGTGTTTTATATTTGTATTCATGGTAGCTGTGCACTAAAAGTACCGCAGATAATTTAGGTAATTGGCAAACCACAGGGGCACTTAGTCTGCTCACCTGCCTATTTTAGGTTGGCTCATCATCAGTCTAATTGGCAGTGGGTAGTTACTGGTCCATTTGCCATGTATTATGACAAAAGATGCTAATGGAACCCGGCAGTGGGTGTGTTATACCTTTGCCCTGCTTCTGGCAGGCAGAAAGCAATCCCACTGTTTTTGCATAACAAGTAGCACGGCCGGACATTTTTCCTATGTCAAAAAGAGTATTTCCTTTTGTAAAATGACAACTTTCCCCGCACAAAGTCCTCATCTCAGAATTTACGCATATCCTTTCTCTCCACCACCACACAGACATTGTCCCTAAAAACAAGAGTACATCATTCAAAGTAGTTTTCATCATTTTCACCACATTTTTATTATCAGAACTCCTCTGAAGCTTGAAATTGAAATCTGTTTCTTTCTTGACATTTTTTTCTCTATATTGGGCATGTAATTATGGGCCCAAATGAAGTTCAAGAGGAATGGATCAACAAAGCCCACAGCTAAGTACACTACACTTTGATCTTGAAGGAAAATATGAATTCCAAGGTAGATTTGGACAGCTGTGCTATGAATGCCACAGTGAGCAAATGTGGAATCAGGAGAAATATCCCATGGTTAACTGACTTTTTTTTACATAAATGCAAGGAACATAAAAACTGAAACCCAGCTCTTCTAGCATGGGAGAGTGCTTCTTAGTATTTTGAAGATAAAAATCTCATTTTAAAAATAATATAAAAATGTCTAGTTGATAACAATTATAATTCTACTATTTATGGATTGAGAATGCATGTCTTAAATAATTCAAATAAGATATTAACTACATCAGCAGTCACATATAGAAGAAAAAAACAGTGTAAAGAACATAAATTATTCTAAAGACTGTGTTTTTTATAAATATATAGATTGACTGATCCATTCCAATATCCTGTGGACTACAGTCTGAAAATCTCTGATGTACAGCCTGCGAAAAAAAGACCTAGTTTAGTTTCAGTTTGTAGTCAAATTGTGGTGATAAACTTTTATCAGACAAAGAAAATGGGTTAATGATATTTTGTGGGGAAAAACCATAGATGTGTTTAATTACCTAAAAATTAACCTAGAACTAAGGAAAAATAATTGTTTATTGATTAGAATGCTGTTAAATTATGTTTTATATCCAGCTGTTTGTCAGTTCTGAGTTGAAGCTATCTGTAGTCATTAACACAAGGTGATATGCTACATTTTTAAATCATGTGCTTAAACTTCAGACAATATTATAGAATTCATTGAGATCAAAGCCTGAAGGTCCAGGCCACATTTCCCTGCAATTACTTTAGTAATTAGGTAGAGATTTTTAAAAGCTTACACTTTCAGAATGCATGCAGTGTGCTCTTGTCTACAATTCTATTCTAATTAATTTTAGCTTGCTCTGTACATTGCTTTCTGCTTGATTTTTAGCTGGGATGGACCCAAGCACACTTGGGTTTATTTTTCATGTTTGAAGATGCTGCTACTGATTAAGAATATAGTCCATCGAGTGAGAGCAAAGTTATTGATATGGCTCACAGCCTTCTTATTTTTTTTTTTTTTTTTTTCCCCTTCTGGTGGTGTTTCTTTGCATGTGTAAAGTCAAAGTTTCAGGAAGCTTTAACACTTCAGCTGGATTTGGTCCAGGAATCTCTCTCAAAGAGCACTGGAAATAGTCATGTTTTGAATCTTGTCTGCCATCTGACTTTCCCATCATCTATATGGATACCACATTGTTAGCTATACTGTTCATCTGGACCTTAAATATTGACAGAGCACTTTGCTAATGGTTATCTCACTTCAGCCTGTCTATGCGGGTTTTACCAGCCATTTCATCTCTATTAGAGTCACAAATGTACATCTGTGTTTGCTTAACTGTATTCCAGGACTTCAGGATAAGTGGTGCTGGACCAAGGTTAGAATAGAAAATATTTTGTTGTGGAGGACTATCTGTGCCAAGTAAGATATGTGATCTCCACCCATTGGATGTCAATATCACTCCCCTCCATGGGTTGGGACAACCAAAATGTCTCAAAACTTGGCCATTGTGATCTTGGAGCTAAAATCATCTCTAGTTGAGAGACATTGCCCTAGTCTGTCAAGTGATGCTCAATATGGCCTATACATAAGAATGACGATGTAAGAAGATGGATATAATATGTATTATAGGCCTAAAACATTTAACCAGAGATAAAAGGGGACAGTATTGTGATCATTGTTGAAATAACTTTGTAGGCTCAAATGGAGCTGCTCCTGCCAAAGGTGTCACATTAGCAAACTCAAACTTAGATAATGGTCATGTCTCATAAATGCTTCATTTAATCAGAAACAGGATATATTCAGTCAACCAATCCCCAGACACCAAACAAAATCTGGGCTTTCTCACCCCAGACAAGGTGGACTCTGTGGCCTCAGCCAATCAGATATTTTCCATTTTTCTCCCTCTTGTTCTTTATTCTTTATCCTATAAAGCTTTCTGCCCCCTGCCCCATTTTGCAGTTCTCCAAAATAAGACTGTTTGCTTCACGAAGTGTTACAGTTTGTTTGTATCACCTACATTGTCTTCTTTAATCATTTTTACAATTTTACAGACCTTCAGTTTGGCAAGGACTACAGTGTCACGCTTTATCTGCACAGTATCATTCTAGCTTCTAAAGGAGTAAGTAGTGGATACATAAATCATAAAAGCGTGTGTGTGTGTGTGTGTGATTTTTTCTCTGTGGTTCCTCTGGAGGTAAATGTACCAAAGTCAGATATGGGGATGTTTGGCGCTAATCTGTAAAGTCATACAGAAGCAAATTGTCAATTCCATGGACTTGAAATTGAAAGAGATTTGAAAATGTTATCACATTGATTTTTTTTTTTTAAGCAGAGTGTGACCTTAGTAGGTATATAGGAATAAACTATATTTCTTTTTTTTTTCAGTCTTTTGGAAAAAACAAACAAACTTGACCTAGTTGAAATAGAAAGCCTATGTATGAATAAAATGGGTACCTCCTAGACCTTAGGAAGATAATTGGAATCGGGGACTGGAAAGCTGCTTGGAATCTTTCCATAATTGTTCATGCATTCATTTAATAGATGTTTATTGAGCACTTCTTCTGGGCCAGAGCTATGCCAGCCTCTGAGTACATATTAATTATCAAGGCACACGTGGTCAGTTACAGAGCTTGGACTTTCTCTCTATCCCTTTTCTCTCTCTCTCTTTCACTCAAGTCCCTGCATTCCTGCTTCAATCTCTTTCTTTTATCCCTGCAGAAAAGCTTTCTGAGCTTCCCAGTGTGTATGCAGAAAATAAGTTTACCGCATAGCCTAAAATGTTAGAAACACTCCCCACTGAGAATGTAATCTCTTCCTGCCAACCACAGGTCTCAGACAAAGAGGCTCTGACTGGCCAGGTTGGGTCAGCTGTCCACTTTGGATCTATCAGGTGTGCCCAGTGGATGGTGTCCCAGGGGACACACACATCTGCCAGGAACTTTCCCCTATGTGAATGGGGGGCAAGGTTATCAGGGAAGGGAAGTTGTGTAGGTCACCTTTACAATATCCTGCACCCCAACATGGAATGAACTGCTTAGTGCTCAGATGCAAATGTGCAGCATAGTAAGCAAAGAAAATAAGAGGAAATGGACTCCAGGCCATAGATCAACCAGTGTGTGGTCTGTGGCACAAGTCCTCATCTTCAGAGACACAGAGAGTTAAAGAGAGCAGACAAAAGTGGAATCAATGGGAATAGATATGGTATAAGTCACAAAAGTAGCTTAGTTCCTTTCTCTTTAGTCCTTTGGAGAGTCCAGGGACATCATTTGGGGATAACTCGGGAGTAAGTATAAATAGTCACAGCTCTGAGAAGGAAGTCAAAGACCCTGAGAAAAGCACAGAAGCCTTTATTACAAGGTTCACACAGACCAATCAGCTCTATGGCCCGGGAGTGTCAAGTTATAGATATCAGAGGTTGTTCGGGAGGCCCACGTGCTAGAGGATAATGAGAGAGGGAGAGGCAGGAGGTGGCTCCTTTATAGCCATGCAGGCTCCACTCCAGCCCTTCAGTAATCTTGCCTTTCATCACCCCTGGGCACAGCTAGTGCAGCCCTGGGGTCCTCTGCCATGTATGGCCTCTACAGTTAATCTTGGGATCAGTTGACTCTTGCCAGACCTCTCATCTCTGTAATCCTTATACAATACCAAAATTTAAAGCGGAGAGTTATTGGAACCTTTGAAAAGCCTACACATAGTTGAAAAAGGCACATTGACCTTGTAGTTTTGTATTTGATAGGACCCTGAGCCTCCTACTTCCATCATGATACAAGAATGCTGACAATTGGGAAGAATTGTGCTGTGGTCTAACTAGTAACGAAGTGCCTCATTTTCCCCAGCTTTTCTTATACATGTATCTTCTTCAGGTATCTACAGAGTAAAAGGGTGCTTTGTAGATCATGGCTTGGGTAATACAAAATCCTATAGTAAAATAATACCAAATGCTCTCAAACTTCCATCCAATTCCCAACCCTGCCTTGTGTATGTATGTATGCTTACTTGACACAGACTCAGAAAGAGAAGATAACTGTGATTTTTGTTTCTCAGAATGAGTAGAAATGCTTTCAGAAAAAGATTAACAGGTCAACTGCTATGAATGGCTATCAGTAATTGGCAACATATAATCTTTATTCATGGTATAATGGTACTCTTGGGTTTACTGCACATCCAAACATGATTAGTGTTTCCATCTTTAAAATCACCTTGTAAGCTACAATGTTTATTAAAAAGCAAATGATAGAAGCTAGATAATTTAAATCTCAACTGGGGACTTCCCTTGCAGTCCAGTGGTTAAGAATCTGCCTTCTAATGCAGGGGACATGAGTTTGATCCCTGCTTGGGGAAATAAGGTCCCACATGTTGTGGGGCAACTAAGCCCATGTGCTACAGTGAAAGATCCTGGGTGCTACAATTAAGACTTGACATAGCCAAAAATAAAATTGAAAAAAAAAAAGAAGCAAATCTATGCTGAAAATGATTTTCAAAATAAACTAAATCTCAACTGCAATAGTAGCAACTATTTAGATTTCTTTTAACAAAAGTTTTTTTTTTGTTTTTTTGTTTTTTTTTTCTCCCTGGGAAAGATGTTAAATCACCTATAAATTTAAAGCAGATTGGCTTTTAGTTATTGTTGTTCTCAAATACTCTATATGTAATGCACCCCTCATTATCTATCTATCCAGTTTTCTATCAATCTTCTATCTCTATATATGTTACTGTCCCTCCTTTTTACACATATATGAGTATATGTAATATAGATATCTCTATTATTTAACTTATATGCAGAGTACATCATGAGAAACGCTGGGCTGGAAGAAACACAAGCTGGAATCAAGATTGCCTGGAGAAATATCAATAACCTCAGATATGCAGATGACACCACACTTATGGCAGAAAGTGAAGAGGAACTAAAAAGCCTCTTGATGAAAGTGAAAGTGGAGAGTGAAAAAGTTGGCTTAAAGCTCAACATTCAGAAAACGAAGATCACGGCATCAGGTCCCATCACTTCATGGGAAATAGATGGGGAAACAGTGGAAACAGTGTCAGACTTTATTTCTTTGGGCTCCAAAATCACTGCAGATGGTGATTGCAGCCATGAAATTAAAAGACGCTTACTCCTTGGAAGCAAAGTTATGACCAACCTAGATAGCATATTCAAAAGCAGAGACATTACTAGAGCCAACAAAGGTCCGTCTAGTCAAGACTATGGTTTTTCCTGTGGTCATGTATGGATGTGAGAGTTGGATTGTGAAGAAGGCTGAGCGCTGAAGACTTGATGCTTTTGAACTGTGGTGTTGGAGAAGACTCTTGAGAGTCCCTTGGACTGCAAGGAGATCCAACCAGTCCATTCTGAAGGAGATCAGCCCCGGGATTTCTTTGGAAGGACTGATGCTAAAGCTGAAACTCCAGTACTTTGGCCACCTCATGCGAAGAGTTGACTCATTGGAAAAGACTCTGATGCTGGGAGGGATTGGGGGCAGGAGGAGAAGGGGACGACAGAGGATGAGATGGCTGGATGGCATCACTGACTCGATGGACGTGAGTCTGAGTGAACTCTGGGAGTTGGTGATGGACAGGGAGACCCGGCATGCTGCGATTCATGGGGTCGCAAAGAGTCAGACATGACTGAGCGACTGAACTGAACTGAACTGATCCATATATAAAGTGCATTACATTGTACATATTGGACACGGAGCTGAGTCAGACAGCACTCCCCACCACCACCACATCTCCCATGTCCCTCATTGATATGCCACTGCCTATATTTTGAATCATTTACTCCTCTTGTATCCTCCCCAGTATTTCTCATTTAGGGATATTAATAGAACCTACATCTCATATATTTATTTTATTTTATAAGTTGTCAAGATTCAATAATATGTGTGTCTGTCATATACTCAGAACTCAATTACTGTTACTTATTCAAAGAGAGACTTGGGAAATGTTTAGTGTCTCATACAGCAAAGAATCTGCCTGCAATGCAGGAGACCCAGGACTGATCCCTCAGTTGGGAAAATCCCCTGGAAAAGGGAATTGCTGCCCACTCCAGTATTCTTGCTTGGAGAATCCCATGGACTGAAGAGCCTGGTGGGCTACAGTTCAGGGGGTCACAAAGAGTTGTACATGACTGAGAAAATTTCACGTCAAAGGTAAGCTATAGAATTCAAATGGATTGATTAGAAGCTTGTTAAAAATGCTAAAGTTCTAACACTTTTTGAAATTACCATGTAGTGAATCAGACTGCATTTTAATTTTCCTGGCAGAAATGCAGGAAAGCCCTTATTACCAAAATGTTTGACAGTGTTGATAGAGTTTGTATCTACTTATAACTAAACATATTTTGTTGATCTGAGAAGTTTACTATGGTGCTAAGGCTCCTCATTATGGTAGGAATAATCCAATTATGGTTGTAGTCTTTGTTTTATTACACGAGGAGGTAAAGACCATTTTGGGGCTTCCCTTGTGGCTCAGTTGGTAAAGAATCTGGCTGCAATGCTGGAGACCCAGGTTTGATCGCCAGGTCAGGAAGACACCCTGGAGAAGGAAATGACAACTCACTCCAGTACTCTAGGCTGGAGAATTCCATGGACAGAGGAGTAAGGCAGGCTGTAGTCTTTGGGATTGCAGAGTTGAACACGACTGTGAAACTAATTTTCACTTTTCACCCTTTTTAGTGACTCTAGTTTTCTTTAGTTTAGTTTTTAGTTTAGTTTAGTATGACTGTATCCAAAAATCTATGATGCAGTTTGGAAGCTGATATCTAAAAATACATTTCTAATTCTCTTGAAATTTTATTGCTTTCTACACTGTGGTCTCACACAGACACACACAAACACACAAAGTCACTGTTGCTGTTGTGAGTAATAAGCCGTTTTTCCTCACTGAGCTAAGAATCTAGTCTTCTACCATCCACATAACTAATTTGGAAAAAGGTTCAAATTTCAGATCCACGAGTATGTTAAACACTTTGAAAACTCCTTCTTACTTAACTCTCTAAATGTCCATGAATTTTAGAGGAGCAGAAAAGTTATATTTCTAGAATTCAACTTTGCTTTTCTTTTAATATCTCATCCCTAAGAAAGGAAGATTAGTATATTCCATTTTTTCAGGTATTAGAGTTTCTCAGTAATATATTAATGTATTTCAGGTTTAAATGCATTCATTTTGGGTATTTTTTCCCTCTTGTTTTTTTGCTCCACTACACCGCCTATGTTTCTGGATGTTCAGTGTCCTATTATGGAACAGGAAGTGTTGGGAAGGGAGGCTACAGAATCTGGTCTTTAATTATTTGCATTTATCTTTATTGACATCCCTTGAGTGTCCACATTTCCATGTAATTTATCTCTAGTTCATACCATGTTCTTCTGTGGCATCCGCTTGTCAATTACTTAAGACACCTTCAGGTCTGTTGACACACAATCTCTCACTCTCCAACTTATGCTCCCTTCTGAAGGGAACACAAAACTTCGGCTGTTTTCCAAAGTCATTTTGTACATCAAGAAACAATGAAAGTGCTGCCTTGGGCTCTCTCTACACCTGACATGTCATGCAGAGTTTTGATGTGACTCTAATTTTCTGACTACAGTGATAAAGAGAACTTCTGAGGAAGTGTTAGCTTTACTTTCCAGTGTTGCTGGTGGGAAGGAGGTCCAAATCAACTCTTTTTGCCTTAAAATTCTAAAAACTTAGAGGTTTGGTAATATCACCTTCCATAAACTCCAGTTAACAAAGAAGAGCCCTTTTTTGACATGTTAGAGGGTAATCATAATCATAGCTTATATTCAGACAGGAATCTGCCTGCCAATGCCTGCCACTGCAGGAGACAAGGGTTAAATTCCAGGTCAAGAAGATCCCATGGAGAAGGAAATGGGAACCCGCTCCAGTATTCTTGTCTGGAAAATACCATGGAAAGAGGAACCTGGTGTGCTCGAGTCCATGGGATCGCAAAGAGTCAGACATGACTTAGTGACTAAACAGCAGCAACAGACATCCCAGTTGGTTACAATTCTTTTGCTTTCTTTAGAATACTCACTTCATGTTTCAGGCCATCAAAGTTTTACCAAGTGTAGGATAAAAACACACTAGTGAGCTAAAAGAAACCTGATTCACTAGTGTTTCCAAGTTCATTATTTATGACATGAGTTTGGCTTTTGGTGGTCTTTCATCAAAATTTTTTGGGCACTATACACTTTCCTTGTCACCTCTATTCTCTGGAGCTGTGGGGAAGGAGAGCCCTACCTTCTGCTATGTGGTGATAGAAGGGTGGGGAGAGGGTTACCAGACAGAAGAGAAAAACAAAGTTTGAAAAGAGAGCATTGGTTGTTATCAATGAGTCACCTTGCTTCACAGGTGAATATATGCATACCATTCAAGGTTATGTCTTGAACACTAGAGTGTGAACTTCCTCTTAACAGGGAAGCAACAAACAGCTTTTTGCTAGCTGCAATACGATAGGTATTCAATTGTTTGATAAGTGAATAGTAATTATTGGTAAATATTTTCTCACTGACTGCTCTTATCTATTAAACTGAGTTTACATGTTTATGGTTTATTGTTGTTCAGTCACTAAATCCTGACTGACTTTTTGCACCCCATGGACTGCAGCATACCAGGCCTCCCTGTTTCATGGTCTGCTGCCCCCTTGTCCTCCTGCCCTCAATCTTTTCCAGCATCAGGAACTTTTCCAATGAGTCAACTCTTCCCATCAGGTGGCCAAAGTATTGGAGCTTCAGCTTCAGATTTATAGGCCTTCAAAATTCTATCAAGAACGGACTTATGGAACCCAATAATAATTCAATTCTATAAGATGATTGAACTCTCAGGTATTTAATATGCTTATTATTGAAAGCCCATTTCATAAGGTTCATCTTATTTTTGAAAATGATATTTGATATTTATGACTTACACATGTTCCAAGTTTATACAGTTATTTGAAGTATTCTGTATGGAAGAAGTGAAGACATACACTCTGAAGCCATAGAAACCAAATGTTTGATTATAGTAAATGTTAGATTAAATTTGTTGTACTTGGTTAATTCATAGTCTGATTAAGAAAAGAAAGTTTATTTTTTAAAGTCTCCAAATAAATATGCCATAAAATTTTAAAGTGGAAAATTTTTTCTGTTCTCTCATTTGTCTTTATATAATAGAACACACATAGAAATAAACCTCAGAAATATTTATTTATTCTTACTAAAAATGTGTGAGGTAAATAGTAGTATTCCTAGATTGGACCACACTCTTTTTTTTTTTTTTTTTTCCTTTCATTTGATCCTAAACTACCTCAGGAGAAATAGCTTTTGTATGCTTTGATTTTTCTGAGTATTGGCGAAAGAAACTACTATATTGTAAATTGCCACTATTGTTCAAAGCCATCAGACAAAGGCTATAGAAACCTTGGTAAGTGCACTTGCAAGATTCTTTTATAAGGATAGCTACTGTGATGGAAGATATATCCTTAGAAATGAATATAAGGTGTTACAAAAAAGTGTTGTGGACTGTTCAAAATTCCGTGTAATAGTTACAGTACTGGATTTAACTCTGGAATTACTTTCATAGTCCATCTCTCTCTCATGTTCCACATATGTATTGATTAGCTTGGGAGGTGATGTGATGTGAAAGTCACTCAGTCATGTCCGACTCTTTGCGACCCCATGGACTATACAGACCATGAAATTCTCCAGGCCAGAATACTGGAGTGGGTAGCCAGTTTGCTTCTCCAGGGGATCTTCCCAACCCAGGATCAAACCCAGGTCTTCTGCATTGCAGGCAGATTCTTTACCAACTGAGCTATCAGGGAAACCCCAGGAAGTAGGAGGTGATACCACTCCAACATTATAATAATTTATATCATCAATAATGTTGATTATATTAAAAAGAAAAGCAAAAGAACAATTTTTAAAAACTTCTAAAATTTACATGTTATGGCGCTTGTCTTCTTTGAGAAAATAGTCTTTGTTCAATATATTTCCATCTTAAAATGGATATTTCCTAGACTTTTCTATTTTGAAAAGAAATAATGGTTTAAAGAAATAAAGTGATTACAAACCTAAATGTATTAACAATATATCATTTGATACAGGATATGCCAAATATATAAATAACAGATAAAAGCAAATAAAGAAACAAGGCCAAGAATGTAGGAAGAGGTAGTTAAATAAAAAATTGTATTTGGAAATTTACACCTACTGTATCAATATTTGAAAGATCTAGAAGAGAAAAAAGAGAAGATTTGATTAATATACTTAAGGTTATACTTAGAAATATGTCTGTACCAGTATCCATATGTATAGCAATAACTTTAAGCCTAACAGAGAATGTATTTATTTTTAATGTAATGTTGAATCAACCATTTCTTAGATCATAAAGGAAGTTTCAATAAGAAAGAATCACCATCTATGGTTTTGGGCCATAATTTAATGACATTAAAAAATAAATAGCAACATTAAAGTGACAAAATTTTTTAAAAAGTCTTTTTTGTCAAGAAACTAAAAACTGTCAGCATTTTTGTAAAAGAAAAAATTATAAAGGCAGCAACAAAATATTCATGCTTAGAAACACCAATGATGGCATTACTTTTCAGAATTTATTAGGCTTTACTAATACAGAACTGAGAGATAAATTTATAGCTTTAAATACACAATGGAGACTAAATTTTAAAAATGAGCTATGTATTCAATATAAAACATGAGGAAAAAGGACAGTAGAATAAGCCCAAAGAAACAAGAAGTAAGAAAATAAAAAATAAAAGCAGAACTCAGTGGAATAGAGCATAAAAATAAAAATACCTAAATTATATGGGTTGAAAAAGAAAAAAAAGACTATGACAACATTAAAAAATATTATGCTCAATTTCATAAATTCTAAACTTAGACAAAGTCGAACAGTTTTACAGGGAGAAACATAAAAATTGAGTCTGCTAATAACCATTAAGAAATACTCAAATAATAATCAGAGCTCCTCAGTTAAAAAATCCAGACAAAACATGCGAACAAAATCCGAGCAAACCAAGATCCCCCCAAATACCCAGTCTTCACATTCAAACTCGTATAGTTGTACAGGTGTGTTCTACCTAATTATACAGAGACAGGTAGGTTGCAGCACAAAATAGTAAAAAGAATACAGTCCAACTCATTTTTAAAGTTAGTATCACCTTAGTTTTTAGAGAAAATGATAGCCCTTGAAAGAAAATTATAGGCCAACTTCACTTTAAACATAGATGGAATTTAAGTTAAATATTAGCTGAATGAATCCAGACATGTATATAAAAATTCATTGTCATGAAACACTAATCTACAAACATGATAATATTCACATACCTATAATTTATCATATTAACGGCCTAGAAAAGAAAATCACGTGGTTATCTCATAAATACAGCAAAACCACTTAAAATATTCGATATCTCTTTACAGTAAATCTGTTGGAAAGAAGTAGGAGAAAACATCCTGAAATTACAGGTTCTATTCAACAAAAGCATTTTTTCTTAAAACATTATTTATTTATTGTCTGTGCTGAGTCTTTGTTGCTATACGGGCCTTCTTGGGTTGCGGAGAGTGGGGGCCATTCTCTAGTTGCTACGTGCAGGCTTCTTACTGAGGTGGCTTCTCTTGTTGCAGAGCACCGAGTCTAGAGCACACAAGCTTCAGTGTTTGCAGCACATGGGCACAGTAGTTGCTGCTCCCTGGTTCTGTGATGTGTAGTATCTTCCTGGACCAGGGATGAAACTCTTGTCCCCTGCATCATCAGACAGATTCTTAACCTCTGGACCACCTGGGAAGTCCTTAAGAAAAATCTTAAATTAGCTTCATACTTAGCAGATAATTTCCGTGTATCTCATTCTGGTAAACAGTCCGTCATAGTCTCTCTTACACCTTTTGCTGAGTGGGCCAAAATTGAAAGGCCCTGATCCTGTTTTCACTTGGCTTGGACTATTTGCAAAATTGTAGCAGGCTAAAATTCTAAAAAGTGAGATAAGGATCTTCTGTTTTCATTGCAGCAGGCAGGATCTTTAGTGACATATTCTAAAATTAAATTATTAATAGAGAACCTCATCTATACTCCTAGGTAAACATTTAATTGTTGAAAACCATTTTTTTAAAAAGTAAACTTTTTAGAATATAGTATGTAACTTTTAAAGTACATATATAACATAGATTTCATACTGTATACAAAGTATAAATCTTACCTAGCATGCCTTAAACAATGAACTAAGTACAACTAATAAAGCAGTGGAGACAAATAACATTTTTCTGGTGACCCTGTAAAAATAGTATGACCTCCTTAAACTCTAACACAATAATATTAAGATTTCAACACTGGGATCACTTTTTCTCCTCTCAGCAGGGACAATAATATATTACACTGGTAAATTTGGCAACTATCCGATTCTGAAATTCAATGTAAAAGAACTAATATGTTTGTTTTATCAGCTGGGGAGTACTTTCTTCAAATGAAATAGTTTATAAAAACATGCAAACAAGTGCATGTTGGAGCTGCCTGGGGTTGGGGTGGAGTCCTATGGATGAGTGTGGACAAAGGCATTCCACCCACTTCCCCTTCTGATGCATCTTCCCTGAATCCCACCATAAAGTGAAGAAATCAAACAGAAGCAATACAAGAACTGAAAAAAAAAATCTTCCCAAATGGTTTTAGGACAGAGACTATTCCCTGGTGGCTCAGATGGTCAAGATGGTCAAGAATCTGCCTGCAGTGTGGGAGACTCAGATTCAATTCCTGGGTCAGGAAGATCCCCTGGAGAAGGGAATGGCTATCCACTCCAGTATTCTTGCCTGGAGAATTCCATGGACAGAGGAACCTGGTGAGCTTCAGTTGATGGGGTCTTAATGAGTGGGACACAACTGAGCAACTAACATGTTCCCTTTCACTAGGGGTGAGGGCTGACATTCTGGAAGCTACTGAATAAGAGTACACAGCCACATTACCTTCCTCAGAAAGCTCAATGCTTAGATTCCAGTAAGGCATCCTGAGATGGTGTCCCAACACACTGAACAAACACAGATGGTTCTGCTTATGCCAAATTATTTGGGGAGCTAAAAAACTCTGATTTCGCTCATTTTGAATATAAAGGAAAAACAAGGAAAGGGGGTAAAACCTTGAAGTGACTCTTATTCACGTACCAAAAAAAAAAAAAAAAAAATGTACATCATTTTTTCCTCAAGGAGCTAAATAACTCTTAAAGAATTTATCACCTCCAAGCTGGAATATTGCAAGCGGGGCTTACAGAGTCTTTTTATTGAGTTGGAGTTTATGTTCAAACTTATTCATGAGATGTGATAATAGTCTTTAAAATTCCCCTGGATCATTTGGACTTAAATGTTACAACTATAATGTTGTTTATTTTTAATAAAGCAAGAATCATAAAAGTATGCCAATAAATTGCCACATGTAGTCATTGTAGGGAGAGAGGGGAAACTTTCATAATGAGAAACAGATTAGTCCTCCCTAATCATAGACTGAATAATTCTACTCATCTATCACTTTAATGAATTGGTACATTGATAGTAACTTACATTAGAAACTTAATTTCATTGAGCAGTTTTCATAGTTATTAAAGACCATAGATGCTGCTGCTATGTATTCACTCTTCTGAATCTAAGACTCAAAGATATTGAGAAGACCCTAAATCACTTCCAATCTTCACAACTGACCCAGATTCCCTTTTAAACCATAAGTAAATTATCCACTATTCAAAAATAAGTTTACTTCCAGTGCAACTGTCCTCCTCAAACAAAGAAGAGCAAAGGCATGACTCAATAATGCCTCCATGGTATCTTTTTATTTAAAATTATGACTGCCTCATAATTGTGATTGCTCTTTTCTCTGAAATGCATGCACAAAACCAAAAGTCTGCAATGTATTCATGACCAGGACAAAAGCTCATAGCAAGCTGGTCAGCTTAGGGCCCCAAAGAGGCTTGACTTCTGCTTGGTTGGCAGTGGAAAGCCTGGTCTCCTCTGACTTCTGGAGCCAACAGTCCTGTGGAACTGCTGATGGAAGATCCCTCTGCAAACCATCACAGCATTGAGATGAATTTCTGCTGGAGCCTCAGCTTTGTTTTCTGATTCATTTTCTACTTCACAAAGGTAGCTATCTTAATTTGACAAGTGATAAAATCTCTCCTGCAAAACTCTATATTAAATTCTTTCCTCTTCACCATCTCAGGAGGATTGAGTTAGAAATAAATTGTTTACCTAACCTGAGGATGCTGTACCAGAGACAAAACCCTTCTTCTCTCTGATAATACCCTGACAATGTGTTGTAATGTGACAAATCATTGTGCCCACCTAGATGTTTCTAGCTAATGAGTAGAATTTAAAAATTCTCCCTTTGTTGCTGTTGGTAAATTAGTGTAATGCCTTTCTTTTGCTAGTGTTATGATGAAGATTAGTGCTTTCAACAAAGCAACAGCCACAAAAGGTGATTATTTGCTTTAAAATATTTTTTGACAAACTTCAAATTACACAATTACCTGTAACAGACAAATGTAACTCCTATGTTGAGTAGAGATCACTTCATATGTGGTTGAACTTTAGTTCTTTTAATTATGGAAATGTACTTCTTGGAGAGGAGGGAATGACCTTTTCTGAACACTTCTAATTTATCCTCTGCCTGGAGGAGAGAAAAATACTTTAGATAAACCATCTGGAAAACTTCTAATTTGTTCTATGAAAAAATAAACATTCTGCTCACAAGAAATAACCCAACTGGCAAGATCTTCTTTCCATTTGGATTATTTCTTATCTAGCCTTTATTATTGTTGTAAATTGAACGCTTATATCTGAACTCAGCACCTCATAAAACACAAAGGACAGCTTCTATCCTGCCCTTCTGCAAAATGTTTTAGACTCAGTGTAAAGATAGATAGTTATCTGTATGTTTGTGTGTTCTGCCATTCAGTGGTATCCAACTCTTTGTGACCCCACGGACTGCAGCCTGCCAGGCTCCTCTGTCCATGGGATTCTCCAGGCAAGAATACTGAAGTGGGTTGCCATTTCTTTCTCCAAGTGATCTTCCAGAGCCAGGGATTGAACCTGTGTCTTTTGTGTCTCCTGCATTGGCAAGTGAGTTCCTTACCAGCTGAGCCACCAATGAAGCTCAGATATCTGTATGTAGATGGCCAAAACAAAGTGAAGACTAATGAGGAATGTGTAAATTATGTGGTTGGTTGTCGTTTCATACCCACAGATTTTGTTTTTTTTCTAAGATATCTTTTATTATTTGGCTGCACTGGATTTTACATGCAGTGCACAGGATCTTCTATCTCTGTTGCAGCATGTGGGATCTTTAGTTGTGGCATATGGGATCTAGTTCCCTGATCAGGGGTTGAACTTGGGCCCCCAACATTGGGAGCTTGAAATCTTAGCCACTGGACTACCAGAGAAGTCCCTTTCTTAACCCGTATTTTTATTTATTTTATTATTTATTTCATACCCATAGATTTTAACATGAAACTCATCTTGTTTACATATCAGCATCAAACAGATTTTGGTGAGGAAGCTTCTTTGTGCTATGTGCAACTTAAAAATTTAAGCACATTTAAGGAATGTCAGGTTTGCCACAGAATCAATTATCATCAATGTATGCTTCCTTTGTTCCTGGCCCTATACTAAGCACCTTAAATGGGCTACTGAAATGGATTAGTATCACCCCCATTTTACAGACCCTAAGAGGTACTGCAGCAGGATAAACCAACTCGCTAAAGATTATGGCCCTAAAATTCATTTTAGAGCTTGAATTTGAAACTAGAAATTCTACTCTCAGTGACTGAAACTCAAACACTATTCTGCTGGAAGCTTTCATAGAAATAGAAAGTGAGCATTAAGAATACAAGGATACACTCAGTCAACCAATAGTGCTTTAAATTCTATAGTTTTAATTTGAAAGACTTTACATTTGTATTTTTGCTATAGTATATGGTCAATAGACATAATATATGTAAAACGGTGTAAATGTGCATAGATAGTAACATCACTTTTTAAGAAATAGAAGTAAAGTAAATTGAATAAAAATGTGGTAGCAAATAGGCATGAATTCAGGAGCTGTTGAGACCAGCACAGGAGCAACGAATGGAGGTAGTTGACTGATGGCATTGTGGGCAGAATCTTGTTCCAGTTACTCAGCTGCTGAGGTTGAATGGACAGAGCTGGGAGGAGACACTGTCTTTTAAACACTCCCAAATGAGGCCTCTGCTTTCCATCTCTGCAGTTATGGTTTATTTCTTTTATTTCTGTCCATGTTTAGGTCAAAAGGCCCATTGCTGGGTTCCTTCCTCTGGTTTTCCATCTCTCCAACTCCTCATTCACCAATCCATTCTCCACACTGCTGCAGGAATGAGTTCTATACAATTCAGTCCTGCTTCTCACAGTTTCCTGTTTAAAATTCTTCAATTGCTTCCTACTGCTTTCAGGACAAAACCCAAAATCCTCAGTCTGACATCCAAGGCCTTTCATGTGCAGTAGCTATAAATATCCAAGTTACAAACTCTGATGTGCAAAAATGTAACCTTTATTTCAGTAACTCAATTTGATTTTCCTACTCTTGGAACTCTGTACAATGACAGACAACTTAATCTAGACACTTTCCAGGTTGCTCTGTCCAAATCATGAATTTTTCCAGTCAATTTCTGTTTGAAATACAATTGTAATCAGGATGACTCCTCTGTGTCTTCTCCCCTGACCACAACTCTTAGGGGGTTATTCAAAGGGCACCAGGGTGGGTATGATACAGGGTGTGTCATGTGTGAGTTCTGATCTGAATGGGTTCCAAGCTGGCTTCCCTAGTGTTACTGATGTCACTCCATCTTGGGTCCTTGGAGCTGGTGGTCAAACCTCTTGACCAGATTACTGTTGAAATTGTTAAATCTCAGTAAGCTAGGCAGTGCCCTTAGTAAGTCCCAGAGAGTCTTTTTCTCCATTAACTTCATCATTCTTTGGGCCTTTGGGAAGTTCAATATCCCTGCTTCTTTCATCAAGGAGGAATTAGAGACTCAGGCAGGGCTCTGTCTGGAATTCCTTCTTCCTAGGCACATCCCACCACCCTGTCTCTACCCCTTTGTCATGCTCTTGTATCAAGGGGTGTATTAGTGAGGTTGAGTTCCAGAAGTAAAGAGATACTATTCCCTGAATTTGGATTCTGCTAAATCAACAAATATGAAG
This sequence comes from Bubalus bubalis, assembly GCF_019923935.1. Classification (NCBI taxonomy): domain Eukaryota; kingdom Metazoa; phylum Chordata; class Mammalia; order Artiodactyla; family Bovidae; genus Bubalus; species Bubalus bubalis. The sequence continues at coordinate 45,374,304 of NC_059166.1, forward strand.
AACTGGAAAATAACTGCCATGTCCCTGCATGAATCTAGGTTATCTGAGAGTGAGGCAAAGTGGGTACTACAGTACATCTAAATCTTTGTCCTCCTCTTCAAACATGGCTCTCCTCCCAGGTTGAAGGACATTGCTGCTTTTGGTGTGTGAGCCAGGACATTACTCTTTCAACTTGATGGGGTCTTCCTTCAGACCTATTCTGCTTTACACTTTTCTCACAATTATTTAAGGTTGGAGGTAGAAATCTGGTGCATTTGTTCAGCCTAATAATTCCTATCTGGGTGACCCAGTCTACAAGTATTGAGTGGGAGATGCTGCTGGGGTGGGGCTAGAAGAAGAATTGTTGATAATCCACAGATGAATAGTCCAGAAAATTAGAGATACCAAAGGAGCATTTCATGCAAAGATGAGCTTGATAAAGGACAGAAATGGTATGGACCTAACAGAAGCAGAAGGTATTAAGAAGAGGTGGCAAGAATACACAGAAGAACGATACAAAAAAGATCTTCACGACCCAGATCATCACAATGGTATGGTCACTGACCTAGAGCCAGACATCCTGGAATGTGAAGTCAAGTGGGCCTTAGAAATCATCACTACGAACAAAGCTAGTGGAGGTGATGGAATTCCAGTTGAACTATTCCAAATCCTGAAAGATGATGCTGTGAAAGTGCTGCACTCAATATGCCAGCAAATTTGGAAGACTCAGCAGTGGCCACAGGACTGGAAAAGGTCAGTTTTCATTCCAATCCCAAAAAAAGGCAATGCCAAAGAATGCTCAAACTACCACACAATTGCACTCTTCTCACATGCTAGTAAAGTAATGCTCAAAATTCTCCAAGCCAGGCTTCAGCAATATGTGAACCATGAACTTCCTGTTGTTCAAGCTGGTTTTAGAAAAGGCAGAGGAACCAGAGATCAAACTGCCAACATCCGCTGGATCATGAAAAAAGCAACAGAGTTCCAGAAAAACATCTATTTCTGCTTTATTGACTATGCCAAAGCCTTTGACTGTGTGGATCACAATAAACTGTTGAAAATTCTGAAAGAGATGGGAATACCAGACCACCTGACCTGCCTCTTGAGAAATTTGTATGCAGATCAGGAAGCAACAGTTAGAACTGGACATGGAACAACAGACTGGTTCCAAATAGGAAAAGGAGTTCGTCAAGGCCATATATTGTCCTTTTTATTGTCCATCCTGTTTATTTAACTTATATGCAGAGTACATCATGAGAAACGCTGGACTGGAAGAAACATAAGGTTGCTGGGAGAAATATCAATAACCTCAGATATGCAGATGACACTACCCTTATGGCAGAAAGTGAAGAGGAACTCAAAAGCCTCTTGATGAAAGTGAAAGAGGAGAGTGAAAAAGTTGGCTTAAAGATCAACATTCAGAAAATGAAGATCATGGCATCCGGTCCCACCACTTCATGGGAAATAGATGAGGAAACAGTGGAAACAGTGTCAGACTTTATTTTTCTGGGCTCCAAAATCACTACAGATGGTGACTGCAGGCATGAAATTAAAAGACGCTTACTCCTTGGAAGCAAAGTTATGACCAACCTAGATAGCATATTCAAAAGCAGAGACATTACTTTGCCATCAAAGGTTCATCTAGTCAAGGCTATGGTTTTTCCAGTGGTCATGTATGGATGTGAGAGTTGGACTGTGAAGAAGGCTGAGCACCCAAGACTTGATGCTTTTGAACTGTGGTGTTGGAGAAGACTCTTGAGAGTCCCTTGGACTGCAAGGAGATCCAACCAGTCCATTCTGAAGGAGATCAGCCCTGGGATTTCTTTGGAAGGAATGATGCTAAAGCTGAAACTCCAGTACTTTGGCCACCTCATGAGAAGAGTTGACTCATTAGAAAAGACTCTGATGCTGGGAGGGATTGGGGGCAGGAGGAGAAGGGGACGACAGAGGATGAGATGGCTGGATGGCATCGCTGACTCAATGGACATGAGTCTGAGTGAACTCCGGGAGTTGGTGATGGACAGGGAGGCCTGGCGTGCTGCGATTCATGGGGTCGCAAAGAGTTCAACAGGACTGAGCGACTGATCTGATCTGATCTGATCTGATCACAGACATTGGCTTACAATTTCTAGCTGGTCTGTTTCCATTACTCATCTTGCAACACACATATGTGTAAAGTTCTTCATCTGGGTAACTTTTAATAATCTTTTAATAGTCAGCAAGGGGATTGCCATATGACCTGTGAAATCTGGTTGTCTTCTCAGACTGCCCACCCAATACCAGCCTGAATTTGGTGTCCTTGGTTGTTTCTATAGAGCTATGTTTATCTTCATTATGACACTATCATGAATTAACATTATTTCTTTGTTATTTTTCTTATAGACTATTAACTCTTTGAATTTTAAGAACTCTTATTTTATCTCTAGGTAATCCCATACTCCCAATCCCTCATATTTATCCCAGTTACTGGCATTTACTAGTTCTTTTGGTATGTTGAATTGGATGAATGAACAAGTGATGGGTAAACTAGAGCCTAAATTATTCAGAATAATGTAGGGAAGTAGTCCTCAAATAATTTTTTTTGTTTGTGTATACTGTAAAAGAATGTTGAACATTATTTACCTTCTTGAATATGTTTAAGGCTGATATTTTAAAATTTTCATTATAAGTTTACTTTATTTTAAGGTTTATATTGCTTGTGAGTGTGTGCTAAGTTACTTCAGTTATGTCTGATTCTTTGAGACCCTATAGACTGTAGTCTGCCAGGTTCCTCTGTCCATGGGATTCTCCGGGCAAGAATATTGTAGGGGGTTGCCATACTTTCCTTCAGGGAATATCACCCAGGGATTGAATTTGCATCTCAGACTTCTCCTGCATTGGCAGGCAAGTTCTTTACCACTAATACTACCTGGGGAGCCCATATTGATCAGAATGCACCAAATATTTATTTGAGATAAAACTTGCATTATTTTAAGTGCCTCAAATGAAGTACAAATAACACAGTGATGTGCTGCCTTCCATTGCCAATGTAAAGAATTCATGAACAAGTGCTTTTTAAATAGTTGAAATTTTTATATCTTTCCTTTCTCTCCCTGAACTTATATTTCAATTCCAGATTCCTTCACAGACTTTTATTCTAAAGTAATATATTCTTATGTTTGGAAGTTTTTGTGGATTATCTATCATCTCCCTATATATTCAAAAAACCAGTGTGGATCCAAATTTAATTATTTCTCTTAATTACCTGAGGCCATTTTAAAAACCTTTTGTTTATATTATTACAGCCATTGTTAGTAATATACTTTTGATCAAAGCATACTAAATAAGAAATTTTGATTAAAAATAAAAATTAAATTTATTGAGACTGTATCTCAATAAAAACTATTGGAGCATATGCTTCTGTTAAATAAGCTGAAAAATCATTCTTTTGTTTGGCACTCTAGAGGTTTTCACATGATCATAAAACGGCAGCTGAGTGAAGGGTACATCTTTTATTTCCAACTGAGAGAAATACAATTCTGAAAGGGGAAGTAAGAAAGAACTTGAGGTCAGACCCTATCTTAGCAGATCACTTTTGCAAAGAGAACATATGAAATTTGAGGCTCTAGAAGCTGATTTTCTTAAATCAGTTTTTAAGCACTCAATAGAAAATCTTTGTAACTGTATGTGGACCTGAGTTTAAGTCAGAGCTCTGATCTAGAAGATACTGATTTTGTTCAATAAGATAAATCATAGAAGTTTTAACTGATAAATATATTGACTTTTAAATGAAAGAGAAAGTTGCTCAGTCATGTCCAACTCTTTTCCAACCCTTGAACTGTAGCCAGCCAGGCTCTTCTGTCCATGGAATTCTACAGGCAAGAATATTGGGGTTGGTAGCCATTCCCTTCTTCAACGGGATCTTTCCAATTCAGGGATTGAACCCAGGTCTCCCGAATTGCAGGCGGATTATTAACCATCTGAGCTACCAAGGAAGGCCTATTTTTAAATAATGCTAAATAAATAATTAGGCTCACATTTCTCAGTAGATATTTTGAACAATGCAGTTTATGAATCAGAAAGGATTTTTCAATATCAGTGCTTTCATAGATTTCATGCAAATACGTAGTCCTACATTACACAAGAATATTTTATTCTTCTAAGTAAGGATATTTTTTGATAATTGATGATTATTTCTTACTTGGGGATTTCCTTTGAAACGATTATGCTAAGATACACTTAAATCTAATTGAATAGTAAACCCCTCTGAATTAGTGGTGTTTAATAAATAAGATGCCTAAATTGTGGTTCAAGTTATACATGAATGTATGTATTTCTTCTTAAAAAACTTTTTCATCAGAAGCATTTCCATAAACTGAAAAGACTTTCTTCTATTTTTGGCACACTTTCCCACCCTCTCTAACATGATTTTATATGTATGCTTGCTGTTTCCACATAGCTATCACAAATATGTGAACATGTCAATGCAATGCTGGATGAATTTTAAGCATATGAATGTAAAAATTAAGCAAAATATGCTTATGTGATGTTATTCATGTACTTTATAAAACTTTCACATATTCCTATAACTAATTTTAAAAAACATTCACATCTAGTTGAATGACTTCTTACATTTTTTTGTGGCCTCTGCATTCCCTTCCTCTACCCTGTCCCACTTAACTCATTTCAGCCTTTTTCATGTTGACTTTTGTGGTGAAGTGTCTAGAATAATCCTAGTCCAGTTACTTTTCTCTGCATGTAGAGCTCTCTGAATCCTTCATGCCCAACCAGACCCCACTGAAGCAATCCTGCACTTGGGCTTTTACCCTTAGAGTGTAAATAAGAAAGTGAAGGGCATATGAAATAAGAAAATCTCAGTCCTCATTGATCCACCAGTGTCATCCTCCAAAAGGCCATCATGTCTTATAAATATCGTGAAATACATGTTCATCTGTAGTATAGAGCAGATAAAAACTCTTGCTGTGAACAGCATATGGGTTGAATTGAAAAGCAATACAAATGGACCAATCCCTGGGGATCTCAGAAGGAGAAATGAAGTACGAATGAGAAGGCCCTGAAGACTGGAAATTTTCTTTACAGTATTATCCTACCAGGAAATTCTGACCCACAGGGCCTAACCAGGGCTCCCTAGAAAGCAATCTTGACTCTCAACCCTTTCAGCATTGACAGTCCAGGTGGACCCCTGGCCAAAGCAAAGTGTACCCCGGCAGCTTAGATGTGGTCCCTGTTTTCACTGGTTCCCAGGTACAAGCTTAGTAAAAGTAATGAGCACTCCCCAGTCACATTATGGTGGGTGGGGTGATGGGAGGGGAGGAAGGGAAAGGTTTTTAAACCCCCCATGGAAGTTCATGAAAAATATATTTAGTTATGGTATTTCATATGATCACCTTCATAAATATTATTGCTATATCCCTATATTAATTTATTCTTAGAGGACAAAATGGCAACCCACTCCAGCATTCTGGCCTGGACAACCCCATGGATAAAGGAGCCTGGAGGGCTATAGTCCATGGGGTCACAAAGAGTCAGACACAACAGAGTCAGAGCATGTATTAATTAATTAGAAATTAGGATGCCTTTGCATGATAGTCAAGGACTTTCTCCCTCATTTATAATCACTTTTCTCCTTATAAGAAATATTTTATAAGTTTTAAGGAGTGGATTTTAAGGTTAATTGTAGTGAAATAAATCAGTTTATATTTTTGTCATGGCTTATGTATAAATATTGTATTTGTGCAAGTGTATATTTATACATATATGTACACATGTATACACATACATATAAGTTTAAACTGAAGATGATAGGCTTCAGTTTCATCCACCTCATTAGAACTGATTATACAGAGTGAAGTAAGCCAGAAAGAAAAACACCAATACAGTATACTAACGCATATATATGGAATTTAGAAAGATGGAAACAATAACCCTGTGTACGAGACAACAAAAGAGACACTGATGTATAGATCAGTCTTATGGACTCTGTGGGAGAGGGAGAGGGTGGGGAGATTTGGGAGAATGGCATTGAAACATGTATAATATCATGTATGAAACGAGTCGCCAGTCCAGGTTTGATGCACGATACTGGATGCTTGGGGCTGGTGCACTGGGACGACCCAGAGGGAGGGTATGGGGAGGGAGGAGGGAGGAGGGTTCAGGATGGGGAACACATGTATACCTGTGGCGGATTCATTTCGATATTTGGCAAAACTAATACAATATTGTAAAGTTTAAAAATAAAATAAAATTAAAAAAAAATAAACTGAAGATGATTTGTGAACAGAAAAAGGGACATTTGGAATCTTTAAGCACTAGTACTCTGGCTTCTAATTTGACACCTATTTTTTCCTATGCATTGCAGACAGGTCTTTTAGAATCTGTGTATTGAGAGCTCTACCACTATACCTAATCACCTGATGATTTGAAATCACAGAAAAAAGATCTGTAAATAACTAAGTCATAGTAAATCATTGATTAAGATATGGTCAAGCTGCAATTTGTCTGTGAAAAGAAGATAGTATACAATGTGGACGGCTGGGAGAGGGGCCTTCTGAAAAAGAAGGTGGTAGGAAGAGGTGGTATTGATGGCTGAATGTCTGGTCAGGTCTCTCTCCTTCCTGGGCACATGGTTGACTGGATTCCCCTGAGGCAAAGTATGAATGACTGATTGTGAGGAAAAGTGAGCAGCAAACTTTGGGTCACTTGCCTAAAAGGAAGTCCCTTTCCTTTGACTTCTATTTCCTTTTCTCTTGAGTTGGAATAAGGAGGTGCCCATATCTGGCTTCGATTATGCAGATGAGGACAGGGCTGTGAGGATGGTGGGGATACAAGACAGAAGAATCTTGAGTTCCTGAGTGACTCTGTGGCCTGAGATTCCTGTAGACATTTAAGAAAGAAAACAGTTACTATCATGATTATGACTGTGATTATGATGATTTAAGGTAAGGCCACTATATTTTTGGCTCTTTTTGGTGCCACTACCTTACATTTCTAAAGATACTCAGGATGAGTCTGTGGTGGAGAAGAAAGTCTCTGGAGAATGTGATTCACTGTGGTACTGAAAGTTGGAGCTTCCCTGGTGGCTCAGATGGTGAAGAATCTGCCTGTAATGGGGGAGATCTGGGTTTGATTTCAGGTTGGGAAGATTCCTTGGAGAAGGGAATGGCGACCCATGCCAGTATTCTTGCCTGGAGAATCCCACGGACAGAGGAACCTGGTGTTCTAAGTCCATGGAAATGTGATTTCCTGTGATAGTTGTTGCTGTTCAGTCGCTCAGTCCTGTTTTACTCTTTGCGGCCCCATGGACTGCAGCACACCAGGCTTCCCTGTCCTTCACCATCTTCTGGAGCTTGCTCAAACTCATGTCCATTGAGTCGGTGATGCCATCCAATCATTGCATTCTCTGCCATCCCCTTCTCCTCCTGCCTTCAATCTTTCCCAGCATCAGGGTCTTTTCTAATGAGTCAGCTTTTTGCATCAGGTAGCCAAAGCATTGGAACTTCAGCTTCATCATCAGTCCTTCCAATGAATATTCAGGGTTGATTTCCTTTAGAATTGACTGGTTTGATCTCCTTGTGGTAGATTTACCAACAAACTTTGGACTTTCAGAAAGATTATGGATACAGGAGAGAAAAAAAAGTAGATGAAAATAAGCCCATAGAAGAAATGAACGTTTTTAGAGGAAGGCTGAGAGTTCAAAGAGCTTGTGGAGGAAGTTAGGGCAGTTGGTAAGCAACTTTGTGACCAAAAATGGAGAAAATAGTTTGTGTCCCTAGAGTCATGCTTCTTATACATGAGTGTGTATCAGAATCACTGGGAATATGTGTTATCCCACCCCAGAATTTATGATTCTGTAGGTCAATGATAGAACCTGAAAATTTGCATCAGTTATAAAATCTCTGATGATACTGATGTCATTGCCTGGGTGGATGGGGTGACATTTTGAGAACCCTGACCAGAGTGTCTAGGGAGACTTGGGATGTTTTTGAATTTGTAGCTTGTTTTTTTCTTTTTTGTTTTGTTTTTTTTTTCTTTTTTCAGAGAAGAAACTTGACCTACTACTCATCAAGGGAGTTGACGCCCTAACTGAAAAGACCACTCTAGTCATGGACTGGATTCTGCAAATGGGGATGAAAGCAGATTCCTAAGTCAAACCCAAGGCTTCCAAACCCATGCCAAAGTGAACTGAAATATGTGAGATTCACACCTGTTACCTATCCATTCTGTTTAGAATTTGACCTTAAGCATCCTTTGCATTTAAAATAAAATAACCTTGTTTTCACATAATTGCTAAATTACTGAGTGAGCTTTCTGTCTTCGAGGAAATTTGGTAAAGAAAATGGGAGATAGCTATGGATAATGGTCTTTGGAGGAGAAACCACTCTGTAAAATCAACTCCAGAACAAAAGGCATGGGGATATTGAAGCAGGAGCCTTTTTATGGTGATGACTTTCATGAACTTTATTGTTTTTCTGTCTATTAAATATAAATTATTTAGGATTTGCCCACAAGTAAAAACTAGAAATTATTGCTTATGCAGATTCTGAGCTGCCAACTTGTTTCACTGGCTGTTTCTGCCAAGTCTGAAATTCATATTGCAGTATTCAGAAGATGAGTTTTTACTATGCATTCTTGGTCTGACAGTCACACTGAGAATGTTGGGCCCTAGAAGGTGGCAATGCTTTCATTGCCACTGTAATAATAACAATCTTAAAAGGACTATAGTATTAATAATGATGTTTAATCATCCCCAAATATGTACATGGGGAACATTAGATGTAGTTATTGTTTTAAAAAGCTTTAACTATGAATTTAAATTTATTTGCACTATGATTCAATATGAGATTTTTTTATTACTTACTTATTTATTTAGGCTGTGCTAGGTTTTCATTGCTGGTGGTCTTTTCTCTAGTTGTGGGCAACGTGAACGACTCTCTAGTTGTGGTATGCACACTTCTCATTGCAGTAACTTCTCTTGTTGCAGAGGTCATGTGGGCTTCCGTACTCGCAGCACTTTGGCTCAGTAGTTGTGGCTTCCTGGCTTTAGGCCACAGGCTCAGTAGTTTTGGTGCATGGGCTTAGCTGCTCAGTGGCATGTGGGATCTTCACAGACCAGGGACGGAACCCTTGTCTCTTGCATTGGCAGGGAAGCTCTAGAGATTTTAAAGTTATAATACTATGACAGGGAAAATTTGATGTTCCCAGCTAAACACTGTTTTCCTTTATACAACTTGTGTAGAATATGCATTTGGATTCAAAATGTCTGAACTTGCATTAGCTGACTCAGAGATTCTTCTGTAAATACTTCTCTTTTGCAACTATGAAAACTCTCATTTTGGGCGGCACATGTTACTCTTTATTTAATTAGCTAAATACTTGTGTCTTTATGATTATGTGAATATTGTCCACCTCCCCAAGAAATTGCTAGGAACCATAAGTGAGGCATCATATATGCTGCATTCATCAAGGTATTCTCACTGCCTTATGGAGCATCTGGCTCCTAGAAGATCAAATATTTGCTGAATAAGGAAGAACTAACTGAACACAGGAGCTATGGATTGTTTTAATTTTAGTTAATCAAGGACATAAGTATATGTGTGTGTGACTTACACGTATGTACACATACATACCACCTTGCATAGCACTTACTATAAATTTTGAAGCATTTTAACTGAAATTAGCTATTTCCTTTCTTTATTAACATATATACAAGAATAATGATAGTCTTTAACTGTTCATAGGTCCTCTGCCCAATTGCTATTGCTAAGTGGTTCTGTATCAGTGAGTTATATGAAAAAGTTTACATTACCTTTAGCTCTTTGAGACATACACGCTTGGGATACTTCTTTTATTTGCAGTGTTTTGCCCCTGCTGAAAGGTTTTTCTGTTTTTCTGTTGGTTTTTGTCCTTGGATAGAACTATTTGGAATATGTCCTTTCGCCTTTTAGTTTTGGTTAAGCAAGAATCTCTTCTTTTGTAGTTATTTTTCCTTTTTTGGAGGTTATAACAATGTTTCAGAAGCTTCTGTTCTTTTTCAAAAACCATTTGATCATGAGGGAATTGGAATGTTACATTTCAAAATTGAACACCTCATCCTGAGAAATGAAAAGCTTTGAAATGGAGGTATCCAGCGTCCTTGTATTTAGACCGGAGCTCAGAGTCTGGACTGACTTGAAAGCTGAGACATAAAAAGTATACAATTTAGCTGAGTTTTCTCAAACTAATCTCTAAGATACCTAAAATGCAAGCTTTGCTCATCTGCCTCTTTTGAGTTCCAATATCTTGTTCAATTTCTGAAACATAAGAATAAAGGTTTTGTGGGAAATTGTCAGTTAATCGAAACATGGTTATTGTAAGAATGAGGGGAGAGAGAAATAACAAAATTTATCATGATTTTAACATTTTCAACATAATTTCGTCATTTTAAATCAATTCAGTATACTTTTCTTTGAATTATAACATGATCAATATGTTTAACAAATTTTTAACATATACCAGATAATCTGATGATGTATGAAAGCATATAAATAGCTATTTACACATCTAACCATTGTTATTAATTTAATTGACAGTGAAAATTTTATAAAATTTTGTTCAAAGAATCTAACACACTATATTTTTGCATCTTAACTATTTTTCCTTTTTTTTCACTATAAAGGTTTTCTAGTATCAATATATGGCTGTGTGCCTTTTTAAAAAAAAATTCATTATATGATACTTATTCCTGGTAAAAATGTATCTGACAGACAATACTAATATATATCTTTAACAGGAACATTCATATAAATAATAATATCTGATCTCTTTTCCAGGATGTCTATTTTCCTGTTTTGTTTTGTTTTTTAATCATTTTAAATTGACTTTTAAAATTTAAAAGTTCAATTTATGGACTTTTCTTTATTCTTTTCTGAATATCAAAAATGCCTCTTTCTTTTCCCATTACACTCAAGTTAAGTTGTTTCTGGAAATGACACTAAACTCCCTGCTTTTACAAGAAGTGTCTTTAACAAGTCACCTTCTTGTAATTTCCAATTGAGCATATTGTTTATACCGTATAAACATATGGTATCATATTTCAAACAATAGATATTTTAAAGGAACTACTATATTTTCCTGAATTTATACTCTCAAGTGATTTTTGTAACTTGCTAGCAAAATAGACACACACACAATTGTGAAATGTAGATTTTATAAAAAAGATAAATCATTAGAATGGCAGAAATGAATTACTTTTAGTGATGTGGAGATAAAGAATAATGTAAATTGACATGCTTCAGTAGCATTCAGAGTATTTGTTGAGTAATTTTGGTGCAGTGAGGTGAACTGGAAGCAAAGTGACAATTTTTCTGAGATGTAAGGGCCAGATACTATAATTCAGGGTTCCTGGTGGAACTTATGGGCTTCTCTGGTGGCTCAGTGGTAAGAATCTGCTTGAGATGCAGGAGATGCCACTCTGTCCCTGGGTTGGGGAAGATCCCCTGGAGGTGGGCATGGCAGCCCACTCCGGTATTCTTGCCTGGAGAATCCCGTGAACAGAGGAGCCTGGAGGGCTACAGTCCATAGTGTCGCAAAGAGTCGGACACTGACTGAAGAGAGCATGCATGCAGGAGGAACTTACCGGCAGGGAACAAGAGAAGTGATAGCTTTGTGTGAGGTGTGGGGGTGGAGGGGGACGTTCTGTGAGTGTTCACTAGTTCACTACAAGTTTTCACCCCAGCACTGGTCCCCACATGAATGGGAGAAATTTCCTAGACTTTGCAGAGAGACCCCACAGAGCAGGGGACTGAACAGAGTTGCAGCGGTTGTGAAGTACTGGGAGATGGTAGAGTTCTGGCATAACTGGAGAGGAGAGACTTCACTGAGTATTCTGGCCAGAAAGCCAAACCTGCCAGGTAAGAACCATTCCTAGGGTAAGGGTCATATTCTAGGAGCTAAAACTCTGAGAACCAAAGTGAGCTAGAGCTACCTTAACAAAGAATACAGCTAAGGCATTCAGGGACCCAGGTTTCTTCCATCTTCTGTCTCTTTCATCTTCAGCATTGGGCTATCAAGGACATCATGCTTGTTCATATCAGGCAGCTGGAAAGAGAAAAAGATAAAGATCGCACACGGGAATTGGTAAGGACCAGGTCCACATACTCAGAACTATGACTTTTATTGGTCCTGTATGCCTGTGAGTTGGACCATGAAGAAGGCTGAGTGCCAAAGAATTAATAGTTTCAAATTTTGATGTTGCAGAAGACTCTTGAGAGTCCCTTGGACTGCAAGGAGATCAAACCAGTAAATCCTAAAGGAAATCAATCCTGAATATTCACTGGAAGGACTGATGCTGAAACTGAAGCTCTAATATTTGGTTACCTGATGTGAAAAGCCGACTCATTGGAAAAGACCCTGATGCTGGCAAAGATTGAGGGTAGGAAAAGAAGGAGGCAACGGAGGATGAGCTAGTTGGGTGGCATCACTGACTCAATGGACATAAGTTTGAGCAAACTCTGGGAGACAGTGAAAGACAGGGAAGCCTGGTGTGCTTCAGTCCATGAGGTCACAAAAAGTTGGTCATGACTCATTGACTGAACAACAAGGCATTGAAGTGCACTTTATTGGTGTTCTTTTCCCACTATTTAGAACAAGCTCATGTCCATGGCAAGCTCCACACAAAACTTGGAAATGCGATCTGACTGTAAGCCAGTAAGAAATGGAATTAACTCTGGTATGCAATTAGCCGATATCTATGTATATGAGGAGTGGAGGGCTTGTAGGTGTCTAGCAAGGATGAGATGCTGGAAGGCTTCCTTGCCTGAGAAAATACGATCTACTCTGGATTGTTCATCTGATCTTGGAACCAGGAGCAGGGATATTCTGCTCAAGAGTAGCTGCCCAACCCATCGTCAAAGAGAAAAATTTCCAAAATTGTATGAACTGATGTTAAGTGATGTCACTCTGGACACCACTGTTTTGGCTCCAGAAAGTTCATTTTTCCTGAACCAGCATATCAGCTGCTTTCACTTAAATTTGCCATAGGTCCAGACAGATGGTGGCTTCTCAGGTGGCTCAGTGGGTAAATAATCCACCTGCAAGGCAGGAGACACAGGAGAGGCAGATTCGATCACTGGGTCAGGAAGATCCCTTGGAAGAGGAAATGACAACACATTCTTGTATTCTTGCCTGGAGAATCCCTTGTGGGCTACAGTCCATAGGGTTGAAAAGATTTAGACATGACTGAGGTGACTGAGCACACACACAAGAGAGACGGAGCTACAAATGCCTCCTACAGGACTTCTATTTTTTAAATTAAATATATTCTATAAATATTTTATGGTTTTTAAGAATTACCTTTTTATTTTAAAATTTATTTTAAACTTTTTATTTTATATGGGAGTATAGCCAATTAACACTGTGTGATAGTTTCTTGTGGACAGAAGAGAAACTCGGCTATCCATATACATGTATCCATTCTCTTCCAGACTCTCCTCCCATCCAAGCTGCTACATAACATTGAGCAAATTTCCCCATGCTATACAGTAGGTCTTTGTTGGTTGTCCATTTTAAATGCAGCAGTGCATACATGTAGTGTACAAATGCCTTCTGTAGGACGTCTACTACCACTTAGAAGAGTCCAGGCATCTGAATCTTGACCTTTCCTGACTCCACCCAGGTGCCTAAATTCCTTGCGCATCCAAATACACTATAAATTGCACACAGGTAATTTAGACACCTAACAATGTGATATTTATGATCATTTGTAAGTTTAGTCTGTGAGTATACATAAATGAGGGGCTTCCCAGGTGGCTCAGTGGTAAAGAATCCGGCTTCCAACGAGGGCCACGTAGGAGATGGGGGTTCCATTCCTGGGTCTGGGTCAGGAAGATCCCCTGGAGGAGGAAATGGCAACCCACTCCAGAATTCTTGCTGGGATAATACTATGGACAGAGGAGCCTGGCGGACTAAAGTCCATGGAGTTGCAAAGAGTCAGACACCACTGAGTGCCTGAGCATGCATGTGTATATAAATGAGTATGCATTTTTGTTCAGAAAAAATTGTATGCATATTTATAGCAGATGAATGTAAAGAAAAAAAATATTTCAGAAGGCAACTGTGCACAATGGATTCTTGTAACATTATCAAGCAAGTTTATTGCTAAAGAATTGGACACACATTCTTTCTCTTGGTTTTGCTCCTACCGGCACAGGAGAAAGGTGGGGGGATGGAAAGGGAAGGGAAGACTGAAAGAGGATCAGGCAGATGAAAATCAAACCTCCAGAGCAAGCAGCCAACAGAGCATAAATGACCATTCCAGGTAAACTCAGGAAAAGCCTCCTTTTGTCTTTGTTGATGGCGATGATCCCATTTGTATGGAACACTGGAGCGCATTTAGATTAAGTATCTCTCCAGCCTGGTTCCTAAGCTCTTGAAGATCCTAAAAGCAGAGAACTGAATGATGCCCAGGAGCTTATCCTGAGCTTTGAGGAGATTATCCCCCAAGTTGGCTGGCAGGCCTGCCGAAGGTGACCTGCCTGTTATCTCAGAGCACTCCACACCACAGAGATCATCAACGCCATTAGGGCACTTAGCGCCGTAAATGCCTTTAAGCAGCTTTAGATAGAAGATCTATGGTCTGGACTGGGAGCAGAAAATTTCATCATCGTGATTTCTCTGCTGGGCCCTTGTTTAGAAACATTGCTCACATCTTTTGGTTTGACGGGAAAACAGCAGCTGTTTTCTGATCGTGTGGCCATCTGTTCTTTATGGCTTATATTATTAATGTTTACAAGGGCTAATTGGTATTTTGAAGTGACTAAGGTGATTGATCAAGAAATACCTAACTATGTTTACATTAATGCCTGCCTTAAAAATGCCAAAGATAGTAGCAATGACTTAATACTATCTTCGTTCCAACTATTATGTGGTCCTCTTGACCAAATTCTTTCCATTTTAATAATCTGGGAATAAGAGGAAAATAATTACTTTTTATGTTCTAAGTTAAATCTACTTAGTCAAATTTCTTCTTGGTCAGTCCACATGAAGCCTCCCTGACTAGCCCAATCTTAACAATCACTTTATCACTTAATAAGTATTCCAAATAGGTCTGGCATTTAGAAATCTATTATTATTACTCTGTGCTCAGTCCTGTCTGACTCTTTGTGGCCCCATGGACTGTAGTCTGCCAGGCTCCTCTGTCCATCAAATTTTCCAGGCAAGAATCCTGGAGCAAATTGCCATTTCCTACTCCAGGGGAATCTTGGCAATCCAGGGATCGAACTTGTGTCTCTTATATTGGCATGTGAATTCTTTACCACTGGTGCCATCTGAGAAGCCTGGGGCTTCTCCAAGTTATTATTATTTGTGTGTATATTTATGTATTTATTACTTTTATATTTGCCATTATGTATTCTGTGGTAAGGTCTTTCTGGAAGGCTGGGACTGTATATTGTAAATTTATCTTTTCACATCAGCATATAAAATATTGAACAATGGCCAGCCCTTAGTCAATACATCCTAAATGTTTAAAAGGAGACAGCTATGGTGCAAGAGCCAATTCTAAATAATAAAATAATAGTAGAGATTTAGCTTTTGGATTTGAAGGGTGCAAATTGTTAAAATTGCTGGTTTATACAACTAACGTTTATTGAAAGCCTCCAGGTACAGTCATCTTGCCTGAATTACTGTAATATCCCTCAGCTTCTCTGTGTGCCTTTAGCCTTTTCTTTCTGGGTTCATTCTCCACATCCCAACTAGAGGGTGTGTGATCTTTCAATGATGCAAATTCATTCACATTATTAACCTAATTAAAATCTTTCAATAGTTCCTTATTTATTTCAAGATCAAGTGCAAATTTCTTGGCATGACATTCAGAATTCATCATGATCTGGCTCCTATAGGTCTCCCTGCCCTTGCCATATTTCCAAGTTTTATCCAATTACATGTAGATCTGTATTTGTGTAATGGTCCCTCATGCCTCCTTCCTCAGTACAGACTCTTATCTCTGCCTAGAAGTCACTTCTCTCTTTTTCCATCTGAAACTTTCTCTCAGACTATAAAGAGTTGACAAAAGTGTCTTGAACCTCAGCCCCTCCACAGGCACTGAATTCTATCAACCCCCGTGTTTTCATAGTACTTGTTGCATCAACACCCATCTTTGGCTAGCTTGTATACTAGCTAGCTCTCCTATTATGTTTTAGGCTGTAGAGTTTAAGAGACATGAAACTCAGCTCAGTGCTCTTTGATAATTTAGATGGGTGGGATGAGGGTGGGGTTGGTGGTGGTCCAAAAGGGAGAGGATATATGTATACATACAGCTGATTCACGCTGCTGTACAGCAGAAACTAACACAACATTGTGGAGCAATTATACACCAATTAAAAAAAAAATGTGACATCCTTGTTTCTCTCTTTCTAGAGTAATGAGAGAATCAGGCATGTGTAGTTTTTCAATAAACATTGGGTGAAGATTTATAAATAAAACATTTGAGCAACAATATTATTCATTGCTAATCCTTATTTTGAAGAAGGGCATGGCAACCCACTCCAGTATTCTTGCCTGGAGAATCCCATGGACAGAGGTGCCTGGTGGGCTACAGTCCATGGGGTTGCAGAGAGTCGGACACGACTGAAGCAACTTAGCACGCATGCAATCCTTATTTAGCACTTAAAACATAAGTATTAAGTGTTTATCAAATGCACCATCTCATTTAATCTTTACAGTAACCCTTGGAAGAAAGCACAACTATTTTTTTCTCCATTGTATATCCAGTCTATATTTGGACCAAAGGAGAGTCTCAATAAATATGTGAAATTTATAAGCTTCTTCTAATATAGATACTATAAACATAATCATTTCACTAGGTTTGAAGGAGTTATATAATTTATTCAAGATCTGGTGCTGCTAAATAGGAGATTCAGAATTTGAACCAAGATGATCTGATTTCCACAATCCATGTACTTTACTATGCTTAGAGATTACATCTCACATATAAGGTAATATATTAGATTCTGAGAGGAAGAATAACACAAATATTAAGACAAAAGAATAATTATTCTAAAGCATTTATGATCTATACTACAGACAGAATGCAGAAATTCATACTCAAAAAGCAAATGAGTTGTGGTAAGTTGACAGGTAAGTGCATCAGAATCTTGCTATTGGATATTAGAGAGAATGAATGGAAAAGAGGTTTTAAATTGAACCTTAAACAGGATCAAAGACATATAGTTGAGGAAAGCCATACTCAGTTTTGAGATCATGTACAAAATGCTATGGGTGCAGAGATTTTCCTGGTAGGATCAAGATAGAGTGACAAGAGTGGACATGATGGGGAAATACTATCAGCTGGATTCATAGAACTGAATTCTATGCTTAAAACTTTTGAACTTCATTTTATAATTACTGATTGAGAGATCTGGGGGGAGAAAAGGAATAAAAGACACCTGATCTCTCATTTAGTAAGTTATCTGAAGGCTACCTTGGAATAAAAACAGATGAGAAGCAAAGTTCATTAGGAGACCACCAAAAAGGCCAGGTAAGAAATGACAAAGATTTAACTAAATTAAGAGCAATGAGGATGGAAATAAAGGTATAGTTGTAAGTTATAGTGCAGATAAAGAGTCCATTGGATTTTAGTGACAGATGAATGTGGAGTATGAAGAAGAGGAAGGCATCTTAATGAATTCTGCAGCTTGTGTTGTCATAAAGCCCTGAGCTACTTCATTACAATTGATTTAGGATGTTGTCTCTCATCAGACAATCATATTGTAACCATGGTAACAATATTTATTATTGAAATGCATTTATATTACACCTGATTCCAAAGGTTATATGACAACCATACTAACAATAATAGGGTTTGTGTTTTCAAAAAGTAAGACAATTATTCTTTTTTGTCAGAAAGACAGGTTCAATTTATGTATCACTTTCTCCTTAAGGAAATTGCATTTTCTTTCCGTTTCTTTTCTAACACCAGGTGCCTGATACTTAGCAAATCAAAACCCAGCATTTAATAATTTGGAAACTATCAAAATCCAATGAATAGAGTGGGAAACAAAGAGGTTGGAAAGGAGACTGAAGTCAGGTGTTTCTGGTCACATAACAGAAGGGAATCAAAGAAGAGATACAGGCATGCTCCAGTTTGACATTTATGAAAGTCAAGGTTATGTAATTTTCATAAGTTTAAAATTTTCCACATTATCTCTCTAGGTAGCCCACAAACAAATGAAAGCTTAGCTTAAAGACAGCTCGTCCTAATATAATATAGGTATTATATTTTATTAGTATAATGCAGAAGTATAATGCAGCTCTAAATTCCTTGATTTGTCTGTTTTAACTTTAATCTAAATTATGTATAATAGTTGATATTTATTGACTCGTTTTAGTATGCTCTTTGATATAAGACAAGAAATTTTCTTTCTGAAAATAGTTTGCTGGGATTGGAATTGATCAACATATCCTAAGTGTGTTATGCTTATGCTGAATAAAAACTCCTTTTTGTCTGCTTCTTATTTTGATAGCACAGTTTTCGCTTTTATTGTTATTGTTATTCTATGATATATTATGCTATTATCTATATATTTGTCTCGGAGAAGGCAATGGCAAGCCACTCCAGTACTCTTGCCTAGAA
Organism: Bubalus bubalis; assembly: GCF_019923935.1. Lineage (NCBI taxonomy): Eukaryota > Metazoa > Chordata > Mammalia > Artiodactyla > Bovidae > Bubalus > Bubalus bubalis. The sequence goes on from NC_059166.1 coordinate 45,392,890, forward strand.
AATCCCATGGATGGAGGGGCCTGGTGGGCTGCAGTCCATGGGGTCGCTACAAGTCACACGCGACTGAGCGACTTCACTTTCACTTTTCACTTTCACACAATGGAGAGGGCAATGGCGGCCCACTCCAGTGTTCTTGCCTGGAGAATCCCAGGGACTGCAGAGCCTGGTGGGCTGCCATCTATGGGGTTGCACAGAGTCGGACACAACTGAAGCGACTTAGCAGTAGCAGTAGCATATATCTGTCTATTTTATATATGCTGGAGAATAGCATGGCAATCCACTCCAGTATTCTTGCTTGGAAAGTCCCATGGACAGAGGAGCCTGGTGGGATACAATCCTTGGGGTCACAAGGAGTCAGACATGACTGAGTGAGTGAGCATGCACACACACATAAGTATATATAAAAGCTCTCTCTAATATATATGTATATAATATATATTGTCCTGCACCTTCTAAATTAACTCTTTTGGTTCTAATTTAACTCTCTTGGTTCTGTATATATTAAAGGTCCATAGATTAAAAAAACAAGGGACATTAACCAGTAAATAATAATTGGGGTGTACCTCTGCATAAGCTAGAGAGAATGTGAAGCTAGCTAACAGTGGCTCCAGAACCGATCCAGACATCTCCTCTTACTTGCTCTACCACCATCACCAAAGATAGAAATGGTAAGAACGCCAATGCCAAAAGACAATGAAAGCTTTATAACAAGATGCTCAACTCCTCCTCCCTTGATGTACTGTTGGCATCCAGCCTGCTCTTGCAATTTTTTTACTAACTGTAGTGGATGCTGAGGTGCACCACAGCTGAGTACTTCTCTGCCCAAGAAGAGCCACTTCCTCCAAGGCTGCATCTTCTCACTGGGTGGCAGCCTACATTCAGTGACAGGGTGCTGTGAGGGCTGCAGTTCGTGGCTCTCTTGGGACATCTCTGTAGAATAATCCCAACTCCACAGCAAGCCATGGAATCTGCTGAGTCCTCTTTCTAGAAAAATTGTGTCTCCATCCACCCTTTTCTTCTACTCAATCCTCACTCTGTTAGAAGGTTTGTGATCAAGAACACTCCCAGATAAAGATCTCCCATGCAAATCCTCCCTTCAAATTTTGTCTGTGACAATAGCTTTTTTTTGTTGTTTTTAATTTTTTTAAAAAAAATTATTATTTTTAAGTTGAAATATAGTTGCTTTACAATGTTGTGTTAGTTTCATGTGTAGAGCAAAGTGATCTATATATATGTGTGTGTATACATATACACATATATCCTTTTTCAGAGTCTTTTCCAATATAGGTTATTACAAGATATTGACTATCATTCCTCCTGCTATACAGTAGGTCCTTGTTGTTTATCTTTTTTATTGTATTTTTTAACTTTTTATTTGTATTAGGATATAGCCGATTAACAAACAATTCTGTGATAGTTTCAGGTAAGGAGCAAAGAGACTCAGCTGTACGTAAACATGGATCCATTCTCCCCCAATCTCCCCTTCCATCCAGGCTACCACATAATATTGAAAAGAGATCCATGTGCTATACAGTAGGTCCTTGTTGGTAATCAATTTTAAATATAGCAGTGTGTACATGTCCATCCCAAACTCTCTAAATATTCCTTTATTCCTCCCCTCATCCTTCCCCCCTACAACCCTACGTTCATCTCTAAGTCTGTCTCTGTTTTGTAAGTTCATTTGCATCATTTTTCTTAGATGCCACATATAAGGGATGCCATATGATATGTCTCCTTCTCTGTCTGTCTTACTTCACTCAGTATGACACTCTCTAGGTCCATCTATATTGCTGCAAATGACATTATTTCATTCTTTTAATGGTTGAGTAATACTCCACTGTATACATGTACCACATCGTCTTTATCCATTCCTCTGTTGATGGACATTTAGTTTGTTTCTGTGTCTTGGCTATTGTAAACAGTGCTGCAATGAATGTTGGGGTGCATGGATCCTTTTGTATCATGTTTTTCTCCAGATATATGCCAACAAGTGGGATTTCAGGGTCATATGTTAGCTCCATTTTTAGAAAAATAGATAGGAAACCCAGAAATAAACTCATTCACCTATGAACAATTAATCTATGACAAAGGAGGCAAGACTACATAATTTTGGAAAGACTGTATCTTCAACAAATGGTACTGGGAAAACTGGACAGCTACATAGAAAAAAATGGAATTAGATTATTCTTTAATACCATACACAAAAATAAGTCAAACTGAATTAAAAAACTAAATGTGAGACCAGACACTATAAAACTCCTAGTAGAAACATAGGCAGAACATTCTTTGACATAAATTGCTGCAATATCTTTCTTAATCTGTCTCCCAGAATAATGGAAATTAAAAAAACAAAATCAACAAATGAGACCTACTTAAACTCAAAAACTTTTGCACATCAAAGTAAACAAACAAAATGAAAAGACAACCCACCACAGATTGGGAGAAAATATTTGCAAATGATGTAACTGACAAGGGATTAGTCTCCAAAATTTACAGACAGCTCATGATGCTTAACAGCATCAAAACAAACAACCCAATCAACAAATGGGCCAAAGACCTAAGTAGATATTTCTCCAAAGAGGATATACAGATGGCCAAGAGGCACATGAAAAGATGTTCAACATTGCTAATTATTAGAGAAATGCAAATCAAAACTATAATGAGGTATCACCTCACACCAACCAGAATGGCTATCATAAAAAAATTCACAAACAATAAATCAAAAAAAAAAAAATCCTGGAGAGAGTGTAGAGAGAAGGAAACGCTTCTACACTATTGGTGGGAATGTAAATTGGTACAGTCACTATGGAGAACAATATGGATGTTCCTTTAAAAACTAAAAATAGTTTTATTTTAAAGAAAACATTTCATCTTCTTATTATGTTTTCTGTCCTTCCAAATGTTATTGAAAGAAACTACAAGCAGGAAACTATCCCAGGAATAAAGAGTGAGAAATGCAAAGATAATGATATTTTGAAAACAGATGTTTTGACTATGTATCTGAGATTACTATGTGACTGGGTGAGTCATTTACAAATTACATGTACCTGGACTAATAGTAAACTCAATGGGAATCATTACTAGAATATTCCAGCCCTAAAATTCAATGTGTCACTTAGTTGGTTTAACCGCAATTTCATCACAGATCTCTTAAGGCAATTAAGTGAATCTGGGGAAGAATGGCACAAAATTTATGCTTTTATTAGTTTTATCTGAGTAGCGCCAGTACTCAGAGACTCCGGTTTTTGCATGTGTATATCTTTAAAATAACATATTTGAAGAGTAGAAAAAAGTCTCCTCAAATTTAAAAAAAAAAAGTACAAAATAAATCTCTGCCTCAATCTTGACTTGGCTCATGTTTTGTGTGTTTGTTAAAATTTTGTCAACCTCCTATGTTATATCCATTTTTGTGGGTGTCAAAGAATTATTATACTTACTAGAGCGCCTATAAAACTTTGACCCTAGAACTTAGACTGGTTTGAAAACTGCATCAGAATTAGGACACAAGGTCAGAACAGGAGTTTTCAAAAGTTGTATATGGAATGTTAACTCAAAACAAATATACAAGGCCCTTTCTTCTCGTTGTTGTGAAACACCTGTGACTGTTTCTATGACTGTAACTCAAAGCCAAAATACACATGCACACGCACAAAAACATGAATTTCTTCATCTTCACCAAGTAAAGAAAAAGTTAATTAGGAGTTAACTATAGGAGAAGAGTGATTGTGTGATTTTTGAGCATTTTACTTTTGAGAAGAATTTATACAAACATATACCCACAGTTCTAAAGCTTGTTTGGAGTAGTTTTTATTATACTTTGCACAAACTCATAAAATGTATTTATATAAATAACTCAAAGGTGAGGATAATAACGTGTATGCATTTTTTGCATCCAAATTATAATAGTAAACATTAAGTTATCTTACATCATTCCACATAGGGGTGAGGGAGTGAGAAAAGAAAAGTACATTGGTACTTTTTTCAGTCCTTAGACCCATTTGAAAAGCATTTTTAAGATCCCATATTTTTATTCTAATCATTTACCCAGGGTTATACATTTTTTATTTGTTGAAAATATATGTTCCAAGAGAAGCAATTGAATGAAGACAATATGAAAACAGAAATAATCTCAGTGACTCTAAATTGAGGATGCTTTATGATATAAAATATAGAGATGAGATAGCTCATGTTCAGTTGAGCAGAGACAATGCATGTAATCAGCCACATGTGCTGTACTGAGCTACCTCTCAAAATAAACTTGATGCATTTTTTTTCTGTGCAATTACTGCTGATAATTAAGTTACATTCAAGGATTCTTCCTGTATCTTATACAGTTTTCAGTAAATAGTAGCCATTCTAAATTTTAAAATGCGGCATAATTGGATCTCAGATATTAGAGCAAAATGCATTGGATTTTCATATCCAGAAAAGTTGAGATTGGATGTAGATGAGATCTGAATAGCCTGTTCACTAAGTATCTACAAATAAACTTATTAGTTGATATGAAAGACAAAATGGAATAAGAAGTTGCTGCTGATATAAACCAGCATATTAACAAGAAACAGTAAAGAAACAAAAATCCTAAATAGTATGGGAGGAAAAAGTTAATTAAATGGCTGCCATAGTAAGATTCATTTCTTTGCTCTATTGTGCTTTCTTATTTTTATGGGACAAGTTTTTCTTAAACACACCCACATACACACACAAATAACGAGTGATATTAACTTATTTTATATTTGTCATCTGCACTGTACTTTGACTTTTTTCTTTGCTTGCCATCATGAGAAGAGAAAGTCCAGTGGAGTGGAAAAAGCAGTAGATCTGAAAATAGAATTTCTGAGTTTGAATCATGGCTTTGCTCCTTGAAACTGTATATTCTTGAGAAAGACATTAAATGTTAAGTCTCTTTCTTCATATGCTGGCAGACTAGATGATTTCTAATACTCCTACTAATTGTAATTATTTGGGAATATAGAGTGATTTTGGTGGAGAATTTCAATCAGAGAGAAAGTATCTGACTTGCAAAATATTTTTAATGCAGGACTGTTGGAAGATAGGAAAAGTGAATCAAAAGTTGTTACCCACCTACAGTCCTGATCCAGAATTTATCAGGGCCTTTAAATCAGCCTTATTATTTTCCAGTCACCCCTCATCACCATAAGGGAAAGACCCAAAGGTTACAAAAAATACCCCTTCAATTTGCAATCAATTATTTAGACACTTAAATGGTTATTTTTCTCAATAAAAAAGCTTTACTTTTCTTTTTCCCCTAATTATTTAAATTAGAATTTTCAAACCTGTTAGATGTAATGTCTACTTTCTATGAAAATATTTAATGATTCTTTACTATCCTTAAATACAGATAACATAGCCTACCTACCTACATGTATTTTCAAAAATAGATGCAATACTCTAAATATAATATAAAAGAAATAAACAAACTTTTAAATATCATGTGACAGTTTTTGATTAAAAATTTAGTACTATGGTAATGTTAAAATGACTTCAAAATTTCACTGAATCAAAGAGGTAAAAGATGTAAACTGGGAAAACAATGTGACATTGATGAAAGAAATTGAAGACAATGCAAACAAAGGGAAAGGTATACTGTGTTCATGGGTGGAAGCATTAATATTGTTTAAATGACCATACTACCCAGGCAGGGTACAGATTCAGTGCAATCCCTATCAAAATACCAAAGGCATTTTTATTTTTTACAGAACCACAACAAGTAATTCTAAAATTTACATGGGAATACAGAAGACCTTGAATAGCAAAGACAATCTTGAGAAAGAAGAACAAAGCTGGAGGCTTCATGCTCCTTGATTTCAAACTATACTACAGCCCTATAGTAATCAAGACAGAACAGTTTTGGCACAAAAACAGACCAATGGAACAGAATACAAAGCTCAGAAATAAACCCACACTTAAATGGTCAATTAATCTTTGACAATAGATGCAGGATTTTACAATGAGGAAAAGGCAACCTGTTTAATAAATGGTGCTTGGAAAACTGGATGTGCAGCATGGTAAGTCGCTTCATTGGTGTCTGACTCTTTGAGACTCGGTGGACTTAAGACGGTCAGGCTCCTCTGTCCATGGGGTTCTCCAGGTAAGAATACTGGAGTAGATTGCCATGCTCTCCTCCAGGGGATCTTCCCGACCCAAGGATGGAACCCGTCTCTCTTACATCTGCTGCATCGCCAGGCGAGTTCTTTACCACCAGTGCTTCCTGGGAAGACGCCGGGAAAACTGGATAGTACGTGTAAAAACGTCAAACTGGATTATTCTCTTACACTATGCACAAAAATAAACTCAAAATGGATTAATGATTTAAATGTAAGACCCCAAACCATAAAACTTCTCAAATAAAACATTAGCAGTATGCTCTTTGACATTGGTTTTGGCTATACTTTATTTTTAATGCATCTCCTCAGGCAAGGTCAACAAAGGCAAAAATAAACAAACAGGACTACATCAAACTAGAAAGCTTTTGCTCACTGAAGGACACTATCAACAAAACAAAATATGATTTTGTTTATATGTAGAAGATAAAAAACAAAACACATGAACAAATGTAGCAAAGAAGACTCATAGACACAGAGAACAAAGTGGTGGTTGCCAGAAGGGAGGGTGAGATGATGATCGAAATGGGCACAGGAGATTAAATGTACAAACTTCCAGGTATAAAGTATATAAATAAGACAGAGAAGTAATGTACAACATGTAAAGTATGGTCAATAATATTGTAACAACTTTGCATGGTGACAGATGGCAACTAGACTTTGTGTGCTGATTATTTTGTAATACATAAAAGTATCAAATCACAATGCTGTACATTAAGATAATATTTTAAGTCAATAAATATTTAATCTAATATTTTCTCAATAATAGTTCAATAGAAAATACAATGGAAAGAGTATAATAATGATTGAATTTTCTGTTTTGTTATCTGATTGAGAACAACAAATACTAATATTCTCTCATTTAAAGATTTATATTTTAAAAGTTTTATATTTAAATTATATATTTTTTTATTTAAAATTAACATTCAACTCAGAAACTCTAGTGCAATATTTTAAATTAGGAATTTTATCAACTCACATTAATTATAACAAGTGATGTGGTTAATTTAATATATGTCTCTAAATTATACACATGTTATTTTGTTTTTTTCTTAATTCTTTTTAATCATGCTGATTTGATCCAAGCTATCATTTATACTTTCATATATATATATATTAATTTTTGAAACTCTTTTATTCCATTAGTGCTACCTATATATCAGTTCAGTTCAGTTCAGTCGCTCAGTCGTGTCCAGCTCTTTGCGACCCCATGAATCACAGTACGCCAGGCCTCCCTGTCCATCACCAATTCCCGGAGTTCACTCAGACTCACATCCATCGAGTCAGTGATGTCATCCAGCCATCTCATCCTCTGTCGTCCCCTTCTCCTCCTGCCCCCAATCCCTCCCAGCATCAGAGTCTTTTCCAATGAGTCAACTCTTCGCAGGAGGTGGCCAAAGTACTGGAGTTTCAGCTTTAGCATCATTCCTTCCAAAGAAATCCCAGGGCTGATCTCCTTCAGAATGGACTGGTTGGATCTCCTTGCAGTCCAAGGGACTCTCAAGAGTTTTCTCCAACACCACAGTTCAATTCTTTGGTGCTCAGCCTTCTTCATAGTCCAACTGTCACATCCATACATGACAGGAAAAACCATAGCTTTGACTAGACGGGCCTTTGTTGGCAAAGTAATGTCTCTGCTTTTGAATATGCTACCTATGTATAGTAATATTCTTAATCTAATACAAATTATCTCTTATTTTAAGGATATAAATAACCAACTATATCCCCACACCCAACTAATGCACTATAATTGTCAAACTCTCTTCAAAATTAAATTAGTTATTTAGATATTTAACATGTTAAATTTGTCTTCCCACTCCTGACTCTCACCACAAGGCTTTAAAATGTCTATACCCATCTCTAGGCTTCTCTGATTAGATAAATAGAAATAGTTTTGTACTTTAAGTACCAAATAGGGAGAAGTGGAGAGTGTTTTGACTAAAACTGGGAAAAGAGAGAAATATATATAAACTTTCAGTCTGTCATCTTCCCAGAAGCCTTCACTTCAAAGCTTCCTTGTTGAGTATAAAAAGTATCTCTTGGGTGAGGTCACATTTCCTAGGATTTTGTTTTATTTTTATTGACTTTATAGATAAAAGAGACCTGAGGATGCAATTATTTTTATAGGTGAACCACTCACAGAACAATTCCAGGATTTATCAGAATCTTGAAACAAGTGTAAAGAAACAAACAAAAAAAAATTGCAAATTGTGTTTTGCTATGTTTTAAAACAATGTCACATAATTTGTGAGAAATATTCCGGGAAGCTTCTGTGGCCATGAATGTGCCTTTCTAAGTTTCGCATGTCTCAATAAGGAGAAGGAAGACCACTATGACTTGGCACAGTGCTGTGCAGCACCTGCTGATGCTCTTGTGCTGTGTGCCTAAAGGCACTTGGGAAGCAAATGAAGTGAATTGTAACCCGGAGGCAGCAGCATTTCCTAACCAGTGAACAGAGACTATCTGGAAGGAATGATGCTAAGGCTGAAACTCCAGTGCTTTGGCCACCTCATGTGAAGAGTTGACTCATTGGAAAAGACTCTGATGCTGGGAGGGATTGGGGGCAGGAGGAGAAGGGGACGACAGAGGATGAGATGGCTGGATGACATCACTGACTTGATGGACGTGAGTCTGAGTGACTCCGGGAGTTGGTGATGGGCAGGGAGGCCTGGCATGCTGCGATTGATGGGGTCGCAAAGAGTGGGACACGACTGAGCGACTGAACTGAACTGAGAGGTTCTTAAGGGTTTCCCTGGTGGCTCAAAAGGTAAAGTGTCTGCTGCAATGTGGGAGATCTGGGTTCGATCCCTGGGTCGAGAAGACCCCCTGGAGAAGGAAATGACAACCCACTCCAGTCTTGCCTGGAAAATTCCATGGACAGAGAAGCCTGAAAGGTGACCACTGGGAAATTGCCTTTTTAAAAATTCTGCTTTTGCAACTACTGTTTTAAAAAAGAAACACCAAAGGATGTTTCCCCCAAATTTCTCCTTTGAATTGGAACCATATGAGTTATCTCTGAGTGAATCATAAATAGTTAGAAGCATAATTCATAATTTAGTCAATCAGTTTATCACTCACCCAAGCTCTTTAAACCAGTATAATGATTTTGGCTATTGTATATTAGTTTTAAATTAGTTTTATTGTTAGTCCTAAATTAAACAATTAACACTAATAGTGAAACATTGTTAGGGACAACTACTGAAGCATAAATTAATCAGGAGTATATGAATGATACTAATTCTGATAATTCCTTTTATGATTCTCTTTACTACTTCAACATATTGTACATTTCATAAGAATTCCTTTATAGCATGTTAGGATGTCTCTGGTATTCAAAAGAACAAGAAAATGTTAAAATAAAAAGATATAGTCATGGCTTACCCAATTTGAGAATAAGATTATTCACAATAATTTTTTATTATTTGAGAAGTACTTTGATTTGAGAAGTACTTTGATTTATCATGTCAAATCTTTCTTAAGTTATAGGTTAGAAACAGTACCTCAAAATTATAAAAAGAATGCAAGTGACTTTTAAACCATGAAATGCAGGAATATCAGATACCATATTTTAAATAATATATATGTATATACATTCTCATCAACTTTTTATATTATCACATAATATATTATACATTTTAGACATATTTGGTTTAAAATCCTAAGAGTACATATTGTCATCTTATAGTTTTTTCTTGAAAAACCAAGTGTTAATGTTAGTCGCTAAGTCACATCTGACTCTTTGCAACCCCATGGACTACCTACCAGGCTTCTCTGTCCATGAAATTCTCCAGGCAATAATACTGGAGTGGCTTGCCTTTCTCTTCTCAAGGGGATCATCCTGACCCAGGGTCTCCTATTTTTCAGGCAGATTCTTTACCATCCGAGGCACCAGGGAAGCCCTTGACAAATCAAGCTATATATTAAATACATCAGTATCAGTTCAGTTCAGTCGCTCAGTCGTGTCCGACTCTTTGCAACCCCATGAATTGCAGAACACCAGGCCTCCCTGTCCATCACCATCTCCCAGAATTCACTCAAACTCACGTCCATCGAGTCGGTGATGCCATCCAGCCATCTTATCCTCTGTCGTCCTCCAGCCCCCAAGACTCTTGAGAGTCCCTTGGACTGCAAGAATATCCAACCAGTCCATCCTAAAGGAGATCAGTCCTGGATGTTCATTGGAAGGACTGATGCTGAGGCTGAAACTCCAATACTTTGGCCACCTCATGCGAAGAGTTGACTCATTGGAAAAGACCCTGATGCTGGGAGGGATTGGAGGCAGGAGGAGACGCGGACGACAGAGGATGAGATGGCTGGATGGCATCACTGACTCGATGGACATGAGTTTGGGTAAACTCCGGGAGTTGGTGATGGACAGGGAGGCCTGGCGTGCTGCAATTCATGGGGTCGCAAAGAGGTGGACATGACTGAGCAAATGAACTGAAGCTAATGTGATGATATGATGACATAAGCTAAAACTTTCTAAGAAGTAGACCAGTTATTTAACTTTCTTATCAACTATTTTGGTTTAAAGATAGACCTTATAATCTAAATAAATAAGCAGTTTGTGAGTTAAAATTCAGGTGTATTAGTAGTTCAGTCATGTCTGACTCTTTGCAACCCCAGGGACTGTAGCTCGTTAGGCTCCTCTGTCCATGGGATTTTCCCAGCAAGAATACTGGAAAGAGTTGTCGTTTCTTTCTCCAGGGGATATTCCCAACCCAGGTCTCCTGCATTGCAGGCAGATTCTTTACCATCTGAGCCACCAGAGAAGTCCCAAAATTCAAGTGGTGTTATACAAATCAGTATATTAGCACTGCTCTCAACAGGGATTGTAGAGCAGTTTAGCAAGTGATATGGGGTGGGCTTTGCTTAAAGTGTTGTGCTCTTGTTTTTAGATAGCAGGCATGAACAAATGTTACCAGGGATAAAGTATTGGACATGTATTCTCCATGGAGGGCTATAGAATGTTTGCATGAATGGAGGATGTAAAACAGCCTAAAGATAAAATTGACAGGATTTACATAACACACTGCTAATTTTCTGCTCTAATTTGCAAAGTATTGGGTTAGCTCAAAAGTTTTTCATTTGGGTTTTCCCTTTAGATGATACAGAAAACCTGAATGAACTTTTTTGGCCAACCCAGTATTTGGTCTTCTTAAGAAGACCTAAAGTTATGAAAAAGTTTGAGCAAGACAGCAATCAATTGCTCATCACTGCCAGGAAGACTTTAACCTGACTCCTGAAGAATCTAACACCCTTGAGGATGGTTCCATTCTGATTATTCTCGTAGGCTAAATATTCTTCAAAATGTACTGCCAGATCAATGAATGTGCTAACCTCATCAGTTGAGATTTTGTAAGGAGAAATAAATGATGATTTTGATGGTTTTGACAATTGTGGTGTAGAGCTATTGTTTACAGTAATATTTGGTCAGAAGATCAACAGAATGGAGAAAACTATTAATCTTACTGCTTGTTAAATTAGTGTCTGGAGAAATTAAATAAGAATACTTGTAAAGTGATTAGGGCTTGGTATGGCATTATGTCCCTTTAAATTAAAATATTATTTGTCACAATTCCACTCCATCTCTTAAGTGACTTCTGGTGGTAATGTTTGAAAGGTCTAAATGCATTAAAGCTCTAGGATCTATGTAAAGGCCATACATCTTATGTGGAGATCAGAGATGTTCAGTGTCCTGTGGAGCTTTTAAAACTGCTGTTGCCCAGGTCTTGCCCACATATGTTAAATCAGAAGCTCTAGGGTTGAAACCCATAAAGTGGTACTTTTACAAAGCTCCTCAGGTGATTCTCATGGTCAGCTAGATTTGAGAATTTCTGACTTAGATTAAAGAGTTTAACATTCTCTTTTTAGTTTTTCAATTTTTTATTAGATACCACACTTCATTTACCAAAAACAGAGAAGTTTAATTCTTTTTAAAATAGCTAATTTTGCGTTTAGTTTGTAGTCAACACCTTTTAGACCAATATGATTTTAGTACAGGTTATTGCAAAACAATATAGAATATAAACTAATATTTATATTCCATGAAAAGCCTTTTCTTCTGGATTCAAAAATCTGACTTTTCTTAGCAATTAACAGTAGTTTGTGAGCTTCAGCACATAAGGCATTTCAGACAGTCACTGTGTTCTGGTTTTCAGGCTACTGCTTTTAGAGCTTCACCTTAAACTTAAAGGAATCACAGCTTAAATTTGTCATTGAACTAGTTGGTACTTAAGCTATTTGAATGAAATTGTTCTTACTCAATTATAATTCAGGTAATGAGACTGTTGGCTCTGCAGTCCTCATTTTGTTTCCACTCCTCTTTTTTGCAGAACCCCATCTAACTTGGAAGACTATAAGAAATAACTTTCTTTAGCTGCCTGGCACATCTAAGGCTATTGAATCTCAAGTGTTGAGTAGAACTATAACTGGATTTAGCTACACCCTCAATCCTCTGTTGTTCCCAAGTCATGTCCAGGACTTTGTTTCAGTCAAGGTTTTCTCCTATTTATCTATTTAATTAACACTTGGTTAAATGGTCCATCTTTAACCAAAATTTACATGGCATAATGGCACGTGGTTTACACATTACTTTCTATGTGGGTTTTCATTTAATTACAATGACAAACCTACAAGTCAGGTATGATCCACTGCGCCCCCCCCATTGTAGATAAAAATTAAAAAGTTTAGAGGTTAAATTCTTTGTGTAAATTGTCATAGTTTATAAATAGTAGTGTGGGTACTTGGGTAAAATATTCTAAACCTAAGTCCAGTGATTTTTCTATTATATTATGCAGTGATTTTTTTTGTTGTTGTTGACATTGACAGATGTATTTTATTATTTTCTAATTTTTGTGATCATTTACTATATATTTAATTGTATAATGACACATTTTTCTCCACAGTAAAGGAACCTATTATTTTCTTCTTTATGTCTCAATAATAAATATTCTATTTCCTGTATGTAAAACACAGGGAAGTAATGATATATTGTATGTGGAATACCCATATATTTAAGACACAGAAAGGAGAATAAATTAGCATTTGAATTTGGAATCTAAGTACTCATGAAATTCACTTTGGAGTTTAGCAGAATTAGAGTAGGTCAAGAGATTCCCAGTTTCAGTTCAGTTCAGTCGCTCAGTCGTGTCTGACTCTTTGCAACCCCATGAATCGCAGCACACCAGGCCTCCCTGTCCATCACCATCTCCCAGAATTCACTCAAACTCACGTCCATCGAGTCGGTGATGCCATCCAGCCATCTCATCCTCTGTCATCCCCTTCTCCTCCTGCCCCCAATCCCTCCCAGCATCAGAGTCTTTTCCAATGAGTCAACTCTTTGCATGAGGTGGCCAAAGTACTGGAGTTTCAACTTTAGCATCATTCCTTCCAAAGAAATCCCAGGGCTGATCTCCTTCAGAAAGGACTGGTTGGATCTCCTTGCAGTCCAAGGGACTTTCAAGAGTCTTCTCCAACACCACAGTTCAAAAGCATCAATTCTTCAGCACTCAGTTTTCTTCACAGTCCAACTCTCACATCCATACATGACCACAGGAAAAACCATAGCCTTGACTAGATGGACCTTTGTTGGCAAAGTAATGTGTCTTGCTTTTTAATATGCTATCTAGGTGGGTCATAGCTTTCCTTCCAAGGAGTAAGCGTCTTTTACTTGGCTGCAATCACCATCTGTAGTGATTTTGGAGCCCCCCTAAAATAAAGTCTCTCACTGTTTCCATTGTTTCCTCATCTATTTCCCATGAAGTGATGGGACCAGATGCCATGATTTTAGTTTTCTGTATATTGAGTTTTAAGCCAACTTTTTCACTCTCCTCTTTCACTTTCATCAAGAGGCTCTTTAGTTCTTCTTCACTTTCTGCCATAAGGGTGGTGTCTTCTGCATATCTGAGGTTACTGATATTTCTCCCGGTAATCTTGATTCCAGCTTGTGGTTCGTCCAGCCCAGCGTTTCTCATGATGTACTCTGCATAGAAGTTAAATAAGCAGGGTAACAATATACAGCCTTGACACACTCCTTTCCTCATTTGCAACCAGTCTGTTGTTCCATGTCCGGTTCTCACTGCTGCTTCTTGATACATACAGATTTCTCATGAGGCAGGTCAGGTGATCTGGTGTTCCCATCTCTTTAAGAATTTTCCACAGTTTGTGTGATCCACACAGTCAAAGACATAGGCATAGTCACTAAAGCAAAAGTAGATGTTTTTCTGGAACTCTCAGTTTTTCAATGATCCAGATGATGTTGGCAATTTGATCGCTGGTTCCTCTGGCTTTTCTAAATCCAGCTTGAACATCTGGGACTTCTCAGTTCATGTACTGTTGAAACCTGACTTGGAGAATTTTGAGCATTACTTTGCTAACGTGTTTAGTTCAGTTCAGTCGCTCAGTTGTGTCCGACTCTTTGCGACCCCATGAATCGCGGCACGTTAGGCCTCCCTGTGCATCACCAACTCTGGGAGTTTACCCAAACTCATGTCCATTGAGTCGGTGATGCCATCCAGCCACCTCATCCTCTGTCATCCCGTTCTCCTCCTGTCCCCAATCCCTGTCAGCATCAGGGTCTTTTCCAATGAGTCAACTCTTCACTTGAGGTGGCCAAAGTACTGGAGTTTCAGCTTCAGCATCAGTCCTTCCAAAGAACACCCAGGACTGATCTCCTTTAGGATGGATTGGTTGGATCTCCTTGAAGTCCAAGGGAGTCTCAAGAGTCTTCTCAAACACCACAGTTCAAAAGCATCAATTTTTCGGTGCTCAGTTTTCTTCACAGTCCAACTCTCACATCCATACATGACCACTGGAAAAACCATAGCCTTGACTAGATGACCTTTGTTGGCAAAGTAATGTCTCTGGTTTTGAATATGCTATCTAGGTTGGTCATAACTTTCCTTCCAAGGAGTAAGTGTCTTTTAATTTCATGGCTGCAATCACCATTTGCAGTGATTTTGGAGCCCCCCCCCCCAAAATGAAGTCTGACACTGTTTCTACTGTTTCCCCATCTACTTCCCATTAAGTGATGGGACCAGTTGCCATGATCTTCGTTTTCTTAATGTTGAGCTTTAAGCCAACATTTTGACTCTCCTCTTTAACTTTCATCAACAGGCTTTTTAGTTCCTCTTCAGTTTCTGTCATAAGGGTGGTGTTGTCTGCATATCTGCGGTTACTGATATTTCTCCCGGTAATCTTGATTCCAGCTTGTGGTTCCTCCAGCCCAGTGTTTCTCATGATGTACTCTGCATAGAAGTTAAATAAGCAGGGTGACAATATACAGCCTTGACGTACTCCTTTTCCTATTTGGAACCAGTCTGTTGTTCCATGTCCAGTTCCAACTGTTGCTTCCTGACCAGCACATAGATTTCTCAAGAGGATGGTCAGGTGGTCTCGTATTCCCATCTTTTTCAGAATTTTCCACAGTTTATTGTGATCCAGACAGTCAAAGGCTTTGGCATAGTCAATAAAGCAGAAACAGACGTTTTTCTGGAACTCTCTTGCTTTTTCGATGATCCAGCAGATGTTGGCAATTTGAGCTCTGGTTCCTCTGCCTTTTCTAAAACCAGCTTGAACATCTGGAAGTTCATGGTTCACGTATTGCTAAAGCCTGGCTTGGAGAATTTTGAGCATTACTTTACTATCGTGTGAGATGAGTGCAATTGTGTGGTAGTTTGAGCATTCTTCGTCATTGTCTTTCTTTGGGATTGGAATGAAAACTGACCTTTTCCAGTCCTGTGGCCACTGCTGAGTCTTCCAAATTTGCTGGCATATTGAGTGCAGCACTTTCACAGCATCATCTTTCAGGATTTGAAATAGCTCAACTGGAATGCCATCACCTCCACTAGCTTTGTTTGTATTGATGCTTTCTAAGGCCCACTTCACTTCACATTCCAGGATGTCTGGCTCCAGGTGAGTGATCATACCATTGTTATTATCTGGATCGTGAAGATCTTTTGTGTACAGTTTCTTGCCACCTCTTCTTAATATCTTCTGCTTCTGTTAGGTCCATACCATTTCTGTCCTTTATCGAGCCCATCTTTACATGAAATGTTCCCTTGGTATCTCTAATTTTCTTGAAGAAATCTCTAGTCTTTACCATTCTGTTGTTTTCCTCTTTTCTTTGCATTGATCACTGAGGAAGGCTTTCTTATCTCTCCTTGCTATTCTTTGGAACTCTGCATTCAGATGTTTATATCTTTCTTTTCCTCCTTTGCTTTTTGCCTCTCTTCTTTTCACAGCTATTTGTGAGACCTCCTCAGACAGCCATTTTGCTTTTTTGCATTTCTTTTCCATGTGGATGGTCTTGATTCCTGTCTCCTGCACAATGTCACCCCTGAATGCAATTGTGCGGTAGTTTGAATAGTCTTTGTCATTGCCTTTCTTTGGGATTAAAGCATCACTCCAAACAAAGCTAGTGGAGGTGATGGAATTCCATTTGAGCTATTTAAAATCTTAAAGATGGTGATGTGAAAGTGCTGCACTCAATATGCCAGCAAATCTGGAAAACACAGCAGTGGCCACAGGACTGGAAAAGGTCTATTTTCATCCCAATCCCAAAGAAATAGGATTCTTAGCCTCTATTTTGTCTGAGTCTCTATTTTGTCTTACTTGGCACCTCAGCTGGTAAAGAATCCACTTGCAGTGCCAGAGATCTGGGTTCAATGCCTGGGTTGCTAAGATCCCCCGAAAAAATGAAAGGCCTACTCCACTCCAGAATTCTGTCCTGGAGAATTCCAAGGCATGTATAGTCCATGGGGTTGCAAAGAGTAGGACACGATTGAGTGACTTTCACTCTCACTTTGTCCCAGAGGTACCTGGACTCAGTTATGTCCAACTCTTTGTGATCTCATAGACTGTAACTAATCTCCTCTGTCTATAGAATTCTCCAGGCAAGAATACCACCATGCTTCAGTTCAGTTCAGTCGCTCAGTCGTGTCCGACTCTTTGCAACCCCATGAATCGCAGCACACCAGGCCTCCCTGTCCATCACCAACTCCCGGAGTTCACTCAGACTCACATCCATTGAGTCAGTGATGCCATCCAGCCATCTCCTCCACTGTCGTCCCCTTCTCCTCCTGCCCCCAATCCCTCCCAGCATCAGAGTCTTTTCCAATGAGTCAAGTCTTCGCATGAGGTGGCCAAAGTACTGGAGTTTCAACTTTAGCATCATTCCTTCCAATGAAATCCCAGTATGCTTAGCCATTCCCTTTTCCAGGGAATCTTCCCAACCCAGAGATTCAACCTGGGTCTCCTGCATTGCAGGCAGATTCTTTACCACCTGAAAAACCAGGGAAGCCCCACAGTAATGCTGGATATCTTGTAATTTTCTTTATTCTGGAAGTTTACTTTAAAGAAAACATTTAGCCTATATTTTGGTCCAGAGGTACCTGGACACTCAGGGAAAATTCAAGCTACTTTAGAAGACTGCAGATAAAATGAGCCCTCAGGAGAGAATTCTTTAGCTGCATTATTCTCCTTAAAAATAATACAAGACAGTTCTAAGGTGATTTTGAAACAATGAAGTCATTACTTTCTATCTGTTATTAAAGTCTATTAGACCTAATTTCTTCATTTTATTAATATAATTGTCCTACACAGTGTCATTTTAATAGAAAATTAATGTCAATTTGTGCCTATTTTGCAAATAAATTGTCCATAAATCATATTTTAATGTCATAGAAAAAATACTCAAAATATACAGAATACTTTATTGGCTTAATTTTTCTACCAGAAACATAAATACTTTTCCTACCTCTGTGACATTTTATAAACCAAAAGAGTACTAGATTGGAGTCACAGGACTTAGAACAAATTTTAACTCTGATTACAGACTGTTTAACTTTGGGCAGGTAACCTCCCAGCCATGATTACCACCCCTGTAAAACAGAGTAATATTTGCTCTATCTAACCTCATGAGCTTGTGACGCTATGTTGAAATATAGGGATCTTTGTGAAATCAGCTTTTGGTTAGTTGCACATGGAATATGTTATTGTATAAATGAGTTACTCAATTCCCTCACATATCCAAAATATACAGTAATAACACAGCACCAAATGTTTCATTAGGCTCATATGCTGCAGTTGAAAGACACATATTAAGGAGTGTCTGGGAATTCTACCTTCCACGGAGTGAGCTTTTATCTGCATTCCTATGTGAAAAGGCCAATGGCCTACCATTAGTACAGTAATGATGAAGCCATATTGCTGCCCTTAGTAGAATTTCCTTATGGGATTTTAAAAACCTCTATTCAAGAGATACAGCTTCCTCAGAGAACAGTGCTGAAATCACAATGGTCTCTATTTCAGAGATGCTGATGTGCTTTGGGTTGTTGCCATGCTTGGATCTTATCTTGTTATTTCACGTGTTTATACTATGCTCGCTCCACACAGGAAAGTGACCATGTGTCCTAATAGGATAGCAATATATGGCCATTGCTTCCAAGTCATGCATCAAGATATTGAATACCAAGGCACAGCTATTACTGTGTTGGCACTGGCATGCACTTGACATTCCATGAATGTTTTGTTAACCTCTGAGAGTTAGTAGGCTAGCTTTCCCTAAATTGCACTTCTCTTAATATGATGTATATTAACAAAACCTATGAGTTTCTGTGGTAACTATGCCATTTCAATAGAGTCCATATATTATCCAAAGAGCATTTGTCTTTTTAACACTAAAAATCTGACCAAAATGAAGTAAAATATTAGTGGAATGGTCCATGACCTTGTGCATTTGGGGGATTGTAACTACATAGGTGATTTATATCTTTATTTTCCCCTTGTGCTCTTTTCTTCCTTGACTCACCCATTAAACTGGTGGCTTACATCCATCCTAAATGAGACTTTTATATCCTATTATTAAACACCCCCATTGTCGACGGAAGCTGTCTCTAGGCAGTTGTTCCAGACCCTTGGTATACTCTCCCATTGCAACTTCCTTGATCTGTAGAAAAAATGACTGTCTCTGTTCCCTATAATTTAGAAACATCCTGGTTCAGACTCCCCCATTTAGTCTTTTAGATGTCTCATATTTTCTTTTCTTCTTTCCCCTTCCATTCTTCCCTCTACTCTGGTATGTCCCCTGGTTCTCAAAAGATCTCCCCGTTTCAGCCCTGGCCTTTCAGAAACTGCTTGGCTGCCTATAGGAAGGTAGAAACAGAATTCAGTGCAGGAGCTAATGGTGCATCCCAAGTGGTCAACTGAAGAAAGCACCCTCCAATCCAGAAGCTGTCCAATGCAGGAGTTCCTCTGCATATGGAGTCCAGGCAAGAAGGAGTATCCTGAAATATAAGAAGCTGTCATTTAGAAGTCCACTATGACAGATGGTAGGTGTTAGTCACTTAGTTGTGCCCGAGTCTTTGCGACCCCATGAACTCTACTCCACCAGGCTCCTCTGTCCATGAGATTTCCCAGGCAATAATACTGGAGTGGGTTGCCATTTCCTTCTCCAGGGGATCTTCCCAACCCAGGGATCGAACGCAGCTTTCCTGCACTGCAGGCAGATTCTTTACTGACTGAGCTACAAGGGAAGCTCCATGACAGATGATATCAACAGGCAAGAGAGAAGAAAGAACAGCAGCAACTAATAAATGACTTTGTGCTTATTTTTCTTTAATTTACTATCCTCCTCCTGACCTTGAAGGTGCTAACAGGATGAAAGGGAAGATGTAAGAAAGAGAAGCAGATGAGTATCCTTTCCTGAGTCAGTGGTTAAACCTTAACTGGAGAGAGAAGAAACTTTGGAGTCTGTCATTTCTATGGACAAGGGAGGGGGAAGGGTGATTCATATTTGAATTAGAATGTGGAGAAAAATAAAATTATTTTCCATTTGTATGATTGTGAGTTCATTCTGTTGCATAAATGAGAAAAAGAAATAAAGCTCTAAGATAAATACAAGTAGTCTCAGCAATTAAATTTTTTTTGCTACTATTATATTCAAATCTCACCAACATTTTTCTGTGTACATAACTTCTTCAGGAAAACAATTATTACATAATTCCAAGTTCCTTGACAAAATTGTGTCTTTGTGATAATTATTCATTAATATTTTAAAAATTATTTTTTATTTTTAAAATTTGTATTAAAATATAGTTGATTAACAATGCTGTATTAGTTTCAGGTATACAGAAAAATGATTCAATTGTACATGTATATATAAGTATATATCATTTTTTACATTCTCTTCCATTATAGGTTATTACAAAATATTGAATATAGTTTCCCATGCTATACAATAGGACTTTTTTGGTTATCTCATTAATAACTGGTGACCAATTAATATTCATTCTAACACATATGGTATAAAATATCATCCATTTATTTATTCACTCAATCACTAATTCATTCATGAATTCAACAAATATTTGAGTGTTTATACCACATTAGGTACTTAGTTATAAGGAACCTAGAGATCAGAAATGTTAGATAAATTGCTTAGAAACAAAAGTCTGTAATGGTGTCACAGAGACATAAAACCAGGTCTTCCGACTCAAGATCCTATGTGCCTAATCACAAGGCTAGACCACCTACATTAGGTCCATGTTATCCTACTTACTGTGACAAGAGGAAATACTGTGATCTCATGCTATGTATTGCTTAGGAACAATCATCAATTTGAAAATACCTGTTTATCTCTGCTCTTCCTGGGTGAACTCTAGAACCCATGAAGCCAGTATCCATGATTGTCTTGTACAAGGGAGTCCCTTCTAGGCAGCTAGTACAGAATTTGACAAGTAGTTGACACTTCACAAACATTAGCTGAATCTGAGCGGTGGAATAAAACCCATCAATTCCAGGGGTTCCACTGAAACTAAGGTCATGAGGAAGAGCAATGTTCACAGTTATATATTTTAAGAGTAAATTTACTACAATTTGAGTAAATTTTAAGGTTTGGAGGTAGGTAACATCGGGGAATCCAGAATTTTTACTTTTTATTCCTGAATGACATTCTGGTAGTTCCAGGTCTCCATGTCACAGCAATTATCAGAGCTAAACTTGAAAGAATTTAAGTTAGGGAGTCTGTCATCATATATTTTCCAGGGACTAAAGAAAAGCACATGCTGGAAGAGGGTAATGCAAAAGGATTGAATCCTTTTTATTGAATAATGATTTTATTATGAAATATTCCACACTTAGAAAAGAATGTGAATAATATATATATAAACAGTATAAAGTATACAAGTATAAAGAATAAGAAAGCATGCTAGCATACCCACTACACATGATAAGAAAGAGAATATTCTCAATACTGCTGAATTTTCCTATTTTCCCCAAATATGTCATTTTACATTCCTATTCTCCCCTACATATTCCCCCATCATTTAGCATGAAATTGCCTTTGTAACAGTTTTCTTTAGAGTTGTACTGATAATACATGATTCCTAAGCAATATACTTTAATTTTGCATATTTAAAATTATATAAACATGATAGTATTCCTTTATTTATTTATTTTTGATAACTTGACTTTTTTTCACTCAGTTCTTTGTGCAGTTCATTCAGGTTGATGCATGTTGTCATAGCTCATTCATAGCTTATGATCTTTTTCTTTAACATCATCATTTTCACCATCATAACCATCATAATCATCATTTACTTCACAGTTACTTAGTAAGTATTACTCATGTAATACTCAGAGCAAACCTATGAGGAAAACACTGTGTACCAGTATTAGCCTTACAGCTAACATAAGTAAACTGAAGTATGGAGCATTTTAGTAATGTGCCCACAGTTTAGATCTAGAAATGCTGGAAATTGGGTTGGAAACCAGATGATCTAGGCTTAAAGGTCACACTCATAATTTCTAAGTGAATTGTCCTCCAATCAGCCTCATAGAAATCTCCTGATACACCCAAGCAAAAGATTCTCCCAGATATATAAAAGAGAAACTCCCTGGGATCAAAATATGTACCTGCTTAATCTCACAGTGTTTGTATCAATTGATACCTCCACAGGCAATTAATATGTTCTTGTGTTGCTCTATATCCCCACCAAAGAATGTTCAAACTACTGCACAATTGCACTTATCTCACACGCTAGTAAAGTAATGCTCAAAATTCTCCAAGCCAGGCTTCAGCAATACGTGAACCGTGAACTTCCAGATGTTCAAGCTGGTTTTAGAAATGGCAGAGGAACCAGAGAACAAATTGCCAACATCTGTTGGATCATGGAAAAAGCAAAAGAAAAATATCTACTTCTGCATTATAGACTACGCCAAAGCCTTTCACTGTGTGGATCACAACAAACTGTGAAAAATTCTGAAAGAGATGGGAGTACCAGACCACCTGACCTGCCTCCTGAGAAATCTGTACGCAGGTCAAGAAGCAGCAGTTAAAACTGGACATGGAACAACAGACTGGTTCCAAATCGGGAAAGGAATGTGTCAAGGCTGTATATTGTCACCCTGCTTATTTAACTTACATGCAGAGTACATCATGTGAAATGCCAGACTGGATGAAACACAAGCTGGAATCAAGATTTCTGGGAGAAATATCAATAACCTGAGATATGCAGATGATACCACCCTTACGGCAGGAAGTGAAGAAGAACTAAAGAGCCTCTTGATGAAAGTGAAAGACGAGAGTGAAAAAGTTGGCTTAAAGCTCAACATTCGGAAAACTAAGATCATGGTATCCTGTCCCATCACTTCATGGCAAATAGATGGAGAAACAGTGGAAGGAGTGGCAGACATTTTTGGGGGGCTCCAAAATCACTGGAGATGGAGACTGAAGCCATGAAAGTAAAAGGCCCATACTCCTTGGAAGAAAAACAACGACCAACCTGGACAGCATATTAAAAAGCAGAGACATTATTTTGCCGACAAAGTTCTGTCTACTCAAAGCTATGGTTTTTCCAGTGGCCATGTATGGATGTGAGAGTTGGACTATAAGGAAAGCTGAATGCCAAAGAATTGACGCTTTTGAACTGTGGTGTTGGAGAAGACTCTTGAGAGTCCCCTGGACAGCAAGGAGGTCAAACCAGTCAATCCTAAAGGAAGCCTTCCTGAATATTCATTAGAAGGACTGGTGCTGAAGCTGAATCTCCGATATTTTGGTCAACTGAAGCAAAGAACTGACTCATTGGGAAGACCCTGATGCTGGGAAAGGTTGAGGGCAGGAGGAGAAGGGGATGACAGAGGATGAGATGGTTGGATGGCATCACCAATTCAACGGACATGAATTTGAGCAAGCTCTGGGAGTTGGTGATGGACAGGGAGGTCTGACATGCTGGAGTCCAAGGGGTTGCAAAAAACTGGACACAACTGAGCAACTGAACTGAACTGAATATCCCCATCGAGACTTGATATTACTGGATTTCTCTGTTTTGCCTATCTCACAGGATGTTACTTCATTGTAATTTGAATTTGTGTTTTCCTGAAAACTGATAAGGTTTGTGTATTCTGATACCTATTTATTATGTAAAGCATATTCTTGTTTTTTGGTCATTTTTCCACTTTGTCTTATTGTTGTTATGTACCTAGTCTACTTATATTTTTTTGGCTATATGTACTGTTAACTAGATGTCATAATTCATGACTTAGCTTTTTCCTTGTTTATAGATCTTCTTTTGAAACAAACAAAAAAAATATTAGTTGTAGTCTGTTGTACATAGAAGCTTCGTTGGAAAGGCTTCCCAACACCCAAGTTATAATGGTTCCCCACAGTTCTGTAGCACTTTCATGACTGTTTGTTGGGTTTCTTGTTTGTTTTTGTTTTTTAGCTTTTACATTTAGATTTTTACTCCTGTTGGAAATTATTTGATGTATAGTGTGCATTACTTCACAGCTGGCTATGCCGTTGCCACTCAAACATGGTTTTTCCCTGAATATTTCCTTTCTTGAGTGATTTCAAATTGAATCTTTGTCACACAATGCATTTTCATATGTACTTACATTTATTTCTGGCATTTCCGATAAGTTTCATTGGTCATGAATCTACCTGTGTATTGGAGTTACACTATTTTAATTACAAAGGCTTTGTTAGTATGGTTTAATATTTGACAGGGCTATTTTTCCCCTTACTGCTCTTCTTTGTAAGATTTTTTCCCCATCTATTTTTCTCTTCTTTTCTTTCCTTTCTTTTTTTAGTTAAACTTTTTGGGGAGAAACTGTAGATTCACATACAACTTTGTGAAATAATGAAGAGAACTACAATGTATCATTTACTCATTTCCTTCAATGGTAATGCCTTTCAATGGAGAAGGCAATGGCAACCCACTCCAGTACTTGTGCATGTAAAATCCCATGGACGGGGGAGCCTGGTGGGCTGCCGTCTATGGGGTCGCACAGAGCCAGACACGACTGAAGCGACTTAGCAGCAGCAGCAGCAGCAATGCCTTTCAAAATCATAGTGCAATATCACAAGCAGGATATTGACATTGATACAGAAAGATATAGGAGTCCCTTCACTGCAAGGAATCCTTGTGTGCCTTTTTGTAGCTATGATTTCCTCCATCTCTTACTCATTTCTTAACCCTTTACAACCACTGTAACATTATCCTCTGTAAAATTTTATAATTAAAAAAAAAATATATAGGCAGAATGGCACAGCATGTAGTTTTGGGGGGCTATCTTTCTTAACTCAATCTAATTACCTAAATTGTTGCATGCATCAGTACTTTGATTCTTTCATTGTTGAATTGTTGTTTGATTGTTGAATAATATTTCAGAGTATACATATACTTTGGTTTGTTTAACCATTCAAGTATTGAATGACATATAATTTATTGCCAATGTTTGGCTATGATAAATAAAATCAATTAGAACAAGCTTTTGTGTAAGTATGTTTTCATTTAACCAGGATAAATGCTGAAGATTTCAGTTGCTAGAGTGCATGGTATCTGAATATTTAGATTTCTAATAAATTGCTGAACCATTTGTTAGACTGCACCATTTCACATTCCCATTAACTGTATATGAGCGACCAATTTTTCTACATCCTTGCCAGCTTGATGTTGTCACTTTGCTTTTTTTCTTAATTTTATATATTCTCAAAGGTATATAGTGATATATTATGGTTTTAATTTGCATTTCTAGTGTCTACTGATGTTGAATATTTTTTCATGGATTGTTTGCCGTCTCCATATCCCTTTCATGAAATGCCCATTCATGTCTTTCGTTCCTTATGGTAGGTCATTTTATGTGTCAACTTGACTGGGCTAAGGAATGCCCTCTGGAAAAACATCATTTCTGTTGTGTTTGTGAAGTTGTTTTCAAAAGATATCAACACGTGAATTGCTAAGAAAAAGAAAATTGTTCT
The DNA here is from genome assembly GCF_019923935.1 of Bubalus bubalis. Classification (NCBI taxonomy): domain Eukaryota; kingdom Metazoa; phylum Chordata; class Mammalia; order Artiodactyla; family Bovidae; genus Bubalus; species Bubalus bubalis. Next base: position 45,418,276 of record NC_059166.1, read on the forward strand.
CTTGTGAATGAGCATCACCCAATCTGTTGGGGGCCTGAACAGAACAAAAACATGGAGAAAGGGGAGAATTGCTTTCTCTGCTAGAGCTGGAACATTCATATTCTCCCACTCTTTGATATCAGAGCTCCTGATTTTCAGGCCTTCAAACTCAAACTGGTTTTCCTGGCTCTCAAACTTGAAGAAGGCAGATAATTCCTAGCTTCCACAACTAAGTGAGCCAGTTCCTATGATCAATCAATCAATCCTATAAGTTATATTTCTTTGGAGAACCTCAATGAATACATTCAAATTCCATTTGGACTGTTTGTTCTATTAATATTGAATCTTGAGTGTTCTTTATACATTCTAGAGACTTAGTTCAGTTCAGTTCAGTTGCTCACTCATGTCTGACTCTTTGCGACCCCATGGACTGCAGTGTACCAGTCCTCCCTGTCTATCACCAACTCCCAGAGCTTACTCAAACTCATAGCCATTGGTCGGTGATGCCATCCAACCATTTCATTCTCTGTCGTCCCCTTCTGCTCCAGCCTTCAATCTTTCCCAGCATCAGGGTCTTTTCAAATGAGTCAGCTCTGTGAATCAGGCGGCCAAAGTATTGGAGTTTCAGCTTCAACACCAGTCCTTCCAAAGAATATTCACGACTGATTTCCTTTAGGATGGACTGGTTGGATCTCCTTGCAGTTCAAGGGACTCTCAAGAGTTTTCTCCAACACCACAGTTCAAAAGCATTAATTCTTCGGTGCTCAGCTTTCTTTATAGTCCAACTCTCACATCCATACATAACTACTGAAAAAACCATAGCCTTGACTAGACGGACCTTTGTTGGCAAAGTAATATCTCTGCTTTTTAATATGCTGTCTAGGTTGGTCATAACTTTTCTTCCAAACAGCAAGTGTCTTTTAATTTCATGGCTGCAGTCACCATCTGCAGTGATTCTGGAGCCCCCAAAAATAAAGTCTGTCACTCTGTCCACTGTTTCTACATCTATTTGCCATGAAATGATGGGACAGGATACCATGATCTTAGTTTTCTGAATGTTGAGGTTTAAGCCAACTTCTTCACTCTCCTCTTTCACTTTCATCAACAGGCTCTTTAGTTCTTCTTCACTTTCTGCCGTAAGGATGGTGTCATCTGCATATCTGAGGTTATTGACATTTCTCCCGGCAATCTTGATTCCAGCTTGTGCTTTCTCCAGCCCAGCAGTTCTCATGATGTACTCTGCATATAAGTTAAATAAGCAGGGTGACAATATACAGTACAGCCTTGACGTACTCCTTTTCCTATTTGCAACCAGTCTTTTGTTCCAAGTCCAGTTGTAACTGTTGCTGCCTGACCTGCATACAGATTTCTCAGGAGGCAGGTCAAGTGGTCTGGTATTCCCATCTCTTTTAGAATCTTCAATAACTTATTGTGATCCATACAGTCAAAGGCTTTGGCATAGTCACTAAAGCAAAAATAGATGTTTTCCTGGAACTCTCTTGATTTCTGATGATCCAACGGATGTTGGCAGTTTGATCTGTGGTTCCTCTGCCTTTTCTAAAACCAGCTTGAACATCTGGAAGTTTATGGTTCATGTATTGCTGAAGCCTGGCTTGGAGAATTTTGAGTGTTACTTTATTACTGTGTGAGATGAGTATAATTTTGCGGTAGTTTCAGCCTTCATTGGCATTGCCTTTCTTTGGGATTGGAATGAAAATTGACCTTTTCCAGTTCTGTGGCCACTGCTGAGTTTTCCAAATTTTCAGGCATATTGAGTGCAGCACTTTCATAGCATCATCTTTTAGGATTTGAAATAGCTCATCTGGAATTCCATCACCTCCACTAGCTTTGTTTGTAGTGATGCTTTCTAAGGCCCACTTGACTTCACATTCCAGGATGTTTGCCTCTAGGTGAGTGATCACCCTATCATGATTATCTGGGTTGTGAAGATCTTTTTTTGTACAGTTCTGTGTATTCTTGCCACCTCTTCTTAATATCTTCTGCTTCTGTTAGGTCCATACCATTTCTGTCCTTTTTGAGCCCACCTTTGTATGAAATTTTCCCTTGATAGCTCTAATTTTCTTGAGAGTTCTAGTCTTTCCCATTCTATTGTTTTCCTCTGTTTCTTTGCACTGATCACCAAGGAAGGCTTTCTTATCTCTCCTTGCTATTCTGTGGAACTCTGCATACAAATGGGTATATCTTTCATTTTCTCCTTTGGGCAGCTCTGGAGTGGCCAGCGGCGGCTGCGTGGCACTGGAGCTGCGAGCATCCGAGAGGAGATACCCCATGTCCAGGGTCAGGAGCAGTGACTGCGCTTCGCTGGACCAGCCATGTGGAGATACCCCATGTCCAAGTTCAGAGAAACCCCAGAAAGACGGCAGGCACTTGAGCGGTGTGAGGAGATACCCCTCTCTGAAAGCGATAGCTAGTCAAATTTATCTTTCTAGACTGCTATTTGTCCTGGATTATGGACCTGCAAATTTTTTCTTCTTTGCATGCTAAATTGCTTCAGTTGTGTCTGATTCTTTGTGACCCTATGGATTATAGCCCGCCAGGCTCCTCTGTCCATGGGATTCTCCAGGCAAGAATACTGGAGTATGTTGCCATTTTCTTTCTTCCTTAGACACTTTCCAATAAATTAATTTAAACAGATTTATGTTGTGTGTTCTTTCGACATTTGAATTACTATACATTCTGAATAGGAAGACTGGTCTGAAAATGACAGTTCACATTTATCAGAAAATCTTGTGTTTTATTTCTTTTTGTTGTTGTTGTTAGAGGTTGTTAATCAGTATCTCAGCTCTATTTTGATGTTTTTAAAACATCAAATTAGATATCGTTGACTCAGCTGGTAAAGAATCCACCTGCAGTGTAAGAGACCTAGGTTTGATCCCTGGGTTGGGAAGATTCCTGAGAGAAGGGAAAGGCTACCCACTTCAGTATTCTGGCCTGGAGAATGCCATGGACTGTATAGTCCATGGGGTTGCAAGAGTTGGGCACAACTGAGTGACTTTTACTTTCATTACTGACTTATATAATCAATGCTTGTATAGATTACCTAACGTATATTCCATTTTTTAAACTTGACTTTCCCACTTATTCTTTAGAACTACAATATTTCTAGGATCATTTTTCAACTCCTCTGTAATTTCCTCTCCTGCATTTCTCTGTTGTTACACTCTTCAAGTTTCTTTTTGCTTGTACACGCCTTTATTTCACCTTTATTCTTGAATAATACTTTTCTCTGGTAGTCTGCATTTTTACTAGCAAGTGTCTATGTGTGAGTTTTTCTTTCTTTCTTTTTTTCAGTCCTCTTTGGAATTGCTTGTGACTCCTAAATAGATGGCTTCATCTTTTTTATTCATTTGAAGAACTTCTGAAAAGTATCTATTTGAATATTATCTTCCCTGCATTTTCTCTAGTCTCTCCTTTAGAAATTCAATTAGATGTATGTTATGCCACCTTACTCTATCTTCTGTTTCTCATCTCTCCTTCATATTTTCCTTGTCTTCATTTCTATAATTTGGTTAATTTATTCTGGATTGTGTCCTAGTTCTGGAATTCTGTTTTCAACTATGGCTAATCAAGTTGGCAGAATATTGTAGAGGAGAGTGGCCTTTGCAGACAGACTGCTGAGGTTTTAACCTTAGTTCTGCTATCCACTAGTTATTCAATTTAAACAGATGTCTTAATTTGTTGTCTTTTTTTTTTTTTTTAATCTGTGCTCAGTTGTTCAGTTGTGTCTTACTCTTTGCGACCCCATGGACTGTAGCTCCTCATACATCTCTGTCCATGGGATTCTCCAAGTAAGAACACTGGAGTGGGTTACCATTTCCTCCTCTAGGGCATCTTTCTGACCCAGGGATCGAACCCGTGTTTCTTCTGTCTCCTGCATTGAGAGGCAGGTTCTTTACCACTAGTGCCACCTGGGAAGCCCTTTTATCTGTAAAATGAAATAAATAATAATACTTCATGGATTGTTATAACATTAAATTTTTAAATTAATGTAAGTGCTCAAAAGAGTACTTGGCATATAATAAACCTCATTAAGAGTTAGCTATTGTTATTCTCTATTAATCTGCTATCTAATCTAGCCATTTACTTTTAAATTTCAAGTATTTTTGTATTTTTATTTCAAAATTTCCATGAAATTTAAAAGATCCTCTATTATTCTTGATAGTTATTTTTTTTTTCCTCTTCATGACTTTGATTCCCATTTTTATTTCTCTAGCCATACTAGACACATTTATTTTGTTCTGGGTCTAGGAATTCTAGCTGGTTGAAGTCCATAAAATTATGAGTTGTGCTCAAAAACCTATCATGAAAAATTGGCTTTGTGTTTTTTGTGTGTGTGTGTGTGTGTGTTTTTACAAATTAATAAAATGATTACGTTGAGCCATTGTAACTAGCCTGCTGTGCTTTGAGATCCTAGGATTTACTAATCAGTATTTTAAACTGTGAACTGTGGAAACATTTTTGATGGATTTTACTATATTGAAGGTTCTGTGAATCTGATTTTGATGTTTGCTTTTTCTAAATATTTTTGCTTATTATGTTGCTTCCTTGTACTTTTTTTCTTTCCTGAGACCTTATTTTCATTTAGGTATTTTTCTCTGCTGTATAAAGGTGTATTCCCTTAAAGAGGATTTGAATTTACTTACATCAAGTTCTAAATGTGCTACCTTGTGACAATTTTTTTAAACCTGAATTCTATTTTTTATTAAAGTACAGTTTTTAAGAATCAGAGAAGCTTGTTAACATGGGATGGGAAAAGGTAGCATGAAGAAGTAAGAAGTAAAAGCAGACAATTCTAAAATAAGTATTGGCTTGGGTATTTTTCAGATCCACAAATAAGATGAAGAGCTATGAAATTTTAGGAGATTAAATTAATTTTTCTATGATAGGCTGAAAATGGTCCCACAAAGATACACTTCAATCTCTGGAACCTGTGAATGTTACCTTATTGGAGAAAAGGGTCTTTGCACATGTGATTAAGTTAAGGACCTTGAGCTAAGGAGACAGGTCCTGAATGTGGTTTCATGCATCCTCATAATTCAGAGGCAGAGGGGGATTTTAAATGAAGGAGAAGCCCATGTGACTACAGAGGAGTAGATCGCAGTGATGCAGCCACGAGCTGAGGAATGCCAGCTACCATCCTGCTGACACCTGGATTTTAACCCGGTATTATTGATTTCATACTTCTGGCTTCCAGAACTGCAAGAGAATAAATGTATATGGTTTCAAACTACTTAGTCTGTGGTCATTTTTACAGCCACTCCAAGAAGCCAAGATATGCTGCATAAAAAGCCAAAGCTAAGGCAAATTCCTCTGCCATTTTTCTTTGTGGAATGATAGCAAAAACTAAATATTGGTTGATTAAATGCATGTTGATTACTACATTTGTAAAACATAGTCCATGGAGTTAGAAGAGGGTCACAAAGCTCCTAAACCTTCATTTAAAATTTCCCCACATGCTCTATTCCAGCAACTTGGGCTTCCCTTGTGGCTCAGTTGGTAAAGAATCCGCCTGCAGTGTGGGAGACCTGGGTTTGATCCCTGGGTTGGGAAGATTCCCTGGAGAAGGGAAAGGCTACCCACTCCAGTATTCTGGCCTGGAGAATCCCATGGACTGTGTAGTCCATGGGGTCACAAAGAGTCAGACACGACTGAGTGACTTTCACTAACTCCACTCCATATCACAGTTAGTCCTTCCTTGTCCAGAAGCAATAGAAATTCCCAAAATTGTATCTTCACAATTCTATATTTGATGGTAGCATCCTTAGGTTGATCTTTAAACAGACCACCACACTGTATTGCACTAAATCATTAGGTTTTAAAAGCTAATTGAAATCTCTGTTATTTATATTCTTAAACTTTGCTTTTATCCCGTAAATGTTTAGTCCTGAGCAACATCCAATTGTTTGACTAGAGAAAAGTTTCAACAACTAGGCCAGTAGTGGGCTCTGCTGCCTTTGAATTGAAAGGGACCTTCTCATAACCACTGAAAAAGAAAAGTTTATTTCTACTTCATACATTAGTTTTCTAAAGGCCTTTGATCTCTTTAAAGGTATTCATAGTCTAAATAACCACCACATTCTTATAGAAATAAGTGAAATCTGGATTTAAAATAATTGACACCTAAGGGAAAACTTATTAAATGTAGTAATCTTTATCTACCATGTAAAAGTTTTTCTTTTAGATCAAACATTGAAGGTGAATAAATTCTTTTCTCCTTTCTTTAAAATTAATCATTTAAATAAAAGTAAGGCTCTCTGCTTATTTCACTATTAAATAGAAAATCACACTAAAAAACAAAGATAGCTTAAGTGGAGGCATACTGCTCAAATTGAGCCACATTCAAAACATATTCCCCTCAATTCAAAACAGAAAAGAAAAAAAACCAAAACAGATGGTGCATACAAAACAGTGACATGTGATGACAAATTTAACTAACAAGCATTTGCATCTTTTAACACAGCGCCATTTTTCACTTGAGTGTAGATGGACAGGTGAATTCTTTGAAAATCAATAATTCTTATTTTGAGTTTAGGGATTCCTATGGGATTTTATTTGATAGGGAATTTCTCACTATTTGAAAAAAATTCATTTTCTCACAATTGCATTTACTTCCATCAGTTGAAGTTCAAATCTTATTATACCTAAAGTTTGAGAAGGAAACTGATCTTGATTACAAGGAATTTCACTCCTGGGATCTCATTTCAGATACTAAAAGCCATATGGCTAAAGAATTACTATGTTCCAGGGTTTAGACGTGCAATAGATTGTGCTTTGGAGTGACACCTCAGGGAAGCATAGGTTCTTTTGAGGAGTTTGAATTAAAAGAGCAAATATATAATAATGAAATTGAGAGATTAGTCATATGAAAGAAACAGGGAAAACCATTTCTGACTCTAGAATATCAGCACAATTTTACATTTAACGTGGGACTTTTGAGTATGGGGCATATTAGCTTCACTCTAAACTGAAATAACTTTGCACCTCTCTAGTTATCTTAAATAAATTGTTTCACTTTTTGATTTATATTGCATGTGTTTGTTCTACGATTGTGAATGGGTCCTACAAAGATGGGTAAGATACTGTTTCACAGACTGGGTGTTCTTACCAGTTGTGGCCTTGAATTTTGTATTGTATATGTATAAATACTTTGCATGACAGACCACATTGATTCCATGTGTATTCCTTTCCTAAGGTAAGTGTGGTATCACTATATGTCAATTCAAACCACTGGCACACACATTTTTTTTTCCAGAAATCTGATCCCTGAGAGCTGATGTTTTAATGATTATAACTTTTCTGAGTGACACCAAAAGAAGGTGAAATTGAATTGACATATGAGGAAGAGAACTGTTTAGCTAACGGTATGTAAAATGGAAGAACACAATGCAGGCTTATTAGGAGTTGGTTATAGACAACTATTCAAGAAAAAGAAAATATTACCTCAGAATATTCTGATGAGTGAGAATGTGGGTTTTTAATATTCACAGTGATCACAGGAAAGAGAAAAAGATTCTTAAATAATTGTTTAAAAGTTAGTCACATAAATGCTAAATTGCTTCAGTCGTGTCCAACTCTTTTGTAATCCCATGGACTGCAGCCCACCAGTCTCCTCTGTCCATGGGATTTCCCAGGCAAGAATACTGGAGTGGGTTGCCATTTCCTTCTACAGGGGATCTTCCTGACCCAGGAATCAAATCCACATCTCCTGTATCTCCTGCATTGGCAGGTGAGTTCACTGGTACCACCTGGCAATATAATTGTGTGTGTGTCTGTGTGTGTGAAGGGGAGATTTTTTAAGACATATACCCAAGTGGTGCCCTTCAAGTCTATGTAGCATCATTATGAGTAATTGATTGATAGATTCTTATCTCAAAAGGAATACCTGGAATAAAGAAGAAGGAAGTTAAATTAGACATCTAAATAAACTTCTGAAGGTCAGATAGGAGAAGTCATAGACTAGATTTCCAAAAACTGATTCAGGGAAAAAAAAAAAAAATCAGTGGACAGTATTAGGGAGAACCTGACTTTTGACATCCATATGTGTCTTAGGACTTTACTATTGTCTGCAGAATGAAATGGTGTGGTTTTATTGAAAATGGCTGCTGCCTGCCTTTGTCTGAAAATTTAAGTATCTTTGGATATTAGACATTTAAAATAAAGATTATTTGCTGTAATATAAACCATATTTTGATCAGTGAAATTTCTAGCAATTGTTTCAGGGTATCATGGGATATTTCCTTTGTTTTCTATGTTTTCCCCTTGAATTATACACATTTCCTGACCCTTTGCCAATGGTAGTGAATATTATTTAGGAGATCAAACACAGATCATATGAAAGAAACATCTGTTGTAGCTATTGTTTTTCAGAAGTTCAAGTTGCCCGAGAGGTCCACCAGGCAATATTTTCCAATCCTCATTTCTATACAACTGGGGGATCTTGGTGGCAGCAGAGGAGAAAAGATTGTTAATTTAATGTTTGAGATGTGTGGATCCTGAAGTTATTTGTACTGAAAAATGTTTTGGAAGAAAAAAAATCCATAGTGACTGTTTTAGTTTGTTCTGCTCTGTAGCCAACTAGGGCTACAAAACTCATCATTGAGAGCGGATAAGAAAAAGCCAAAGAGTGGAAAGGATGGAAAGCAGCTGTTAGTTTAATTGTTTCTTGATTTCCTCGTTCCAGCCCCATCTATTGATTTAATCCCCCAAATTTTCCTAAGCCAAGCCTCAAAGCAGAGCTCGTTTTCAGGGGAGGTGAAGCTTCTTTCCAGGCCAACATTCTTCTCTACTCTGATTTCTTCTACCCCCTGCCTCCCAGTCAGCTGTCAGGTCTGCAATTCTCTTTTAAAATAGATCTAAAAGGGAAAGGTAATTTATATTTTAATGACAAGGCTTGGTTATGTGTTGGACACAGAGGGTTTATAGCCCTGGGAGGTAATTACTCAGGTTGAAAGGTGCTGCATCTATGCAGATCGCAGTTTCCAACAGGGTGATGTTCTCAGTGAAACCGGTGATGACAAAACCATCTGAAATATCATGCAAAGAAATCTCACTGAAAGACCGTTTCCCTTGTTCTTCAATTACTAGATTTAAAATTAATTACAAATATTATTGCTTTCATTAAAACAATCCAACTGAAACCCTTAACATGCTGTATAAAATATACAAAATGGGATGCAATGAAGGATGCACAAAAAGCCTTGGACTGGGGTGCTCAGTAAACCACAGCACTGCCACTCATTAGTTCTGTGACCCTGGACCTGAACTCTAACTTTCATTCTAACTTGTGCCACATGTGATCTTATAGAATACAGGATAAATCAGATTTTCCTCCCACAGGTGGCATGGTCTTTTACATAGAATCCATTTTACGAGAAAGATGGGGAAGTCAGAAAGAAACAGACAAATTATTTTCTTATTTTTACTGTAAAGATACTCAACCAATGCCATTTTGAGCTTGAAGAAATGGACTGAGTAATTCTTTCACATAGAAATATCATCATCGCTCTACCTGTGACAACCACTTTCATAGGATTTTTCTTGTAGTATCCCAAGGGAAAGAAAAACACTGTCCTGTCCTAGGGATTAAGAAAGGAGTCTGAGAACAAGTGTTATGTGAAACAACAGTATTATGCTGACAGTATAAGAGGAATTTAATATATAACTTTAAAATTTTTATTTTGAAATAATTTTAGGCTTAGAGCAGAACTGCAAAATTAATTCAGAAAATTGTGATTATATATTTCACCCAGCTTCCCAACGTCTTGTGTACTATTAGTATAATTTCAAAAGTAAGAAATTAACTTTGATACAATACCCAACTAAGTTATGGATTTTATTTGCATTTCATCAGTTTACTACTAATGTACTTTTCTATTTCAGGATCCAAGTCGAGATACCATATTGCATTTACTTTCAGATCTTCTTTGTCTTTTCCAATCTGTGAAAGCTCCATGGTCTTTCCTGCCTTTCATGATTGTGATGCTTTTGAATAATACTGGTTAATTATTTGGCAGAATGCCTTATAGTTTTTATTTGTGCAATCTTTTCTCATAATTAGATTAAGGGTATGCAGTTTTGGCAAGAATGCCACAGAAATGGTGTGTTCTCGTAAGTGTATCATTCATACACTTACAGAGCATACGTGAAGGGTACACAAAGTTAATATTTCTCATTTCACCTTTATTACCCAGTTAATGTGATGTCAGCTGTACTTCTTCACCATAATACTATTTTCTCCTTTTGAATTAATAAATATCCTGGAGAAGATAATTTAAGACTGAAAAATACCCTTTTGTCTAATTTTTGCCCACTAATTTTAGCATTCATCTTTCAATCTTACTTGCAATAATTTTTACCGTGATTTTTATAATGGTGATTTTCCATTTCCTTTATTCTTTCCATATTTATTAACGCAAAATATTCTGTAAGGAAGAGCTGCTATTTCCCCTGTTATTTATTCACGTGTTCCAATATTCATTTATATAGGTACGAAATACTTAGTATTTATTTTACCCTGCATTCCAAGTGGCGCTAGTGGTAAAAAAACCCACCTGTCGATGCAGGAGATATAAGAGATTCAGGTTCCATCCCTGGGTCAGGAAGATCCCCTGGAGGTCATGGCAACCCACTCCAGTATTCTTGCCAGGAGAATCCCATAGACAGAGGACCCCAGGAGGCTACAGTCCATAGGATCACAAGATGTTGGACATAACTAAAGTAGTATAGTAGACGGATTATACTCTAATGCTATCTTTGTTAATTATATTTCTCAAAATGTCCAGCTTTGGTCAAAAACCTCTTTCAGGTTGTTGAAAGAACTTTAAAATTGACTACTTCTTTACTTCATGCCAAGACAAGATTGTCCCGTCTCATCGTGCATGTTCTTGCTCCAGTCCTGGAATCAACCATTTTGCCAAAGATCTCAAATTCCTTTAATTAGATGACGGTATTTAGAAATCAAGATCTGGATAGAAGGAGCACTCATTGCTAATAAAACGTCAATGCATCTGGACCCCGTCAGTGGATAAAACTTGGAAATGCATGTATATACAGTAGCCCAGCTATACACACCGGTGCGTGTACACGTGCTCAGTTGCTCAGTTGTGTCCGACTCTTCATGACCCCATGGACTGTAGCCCGCCAGTCTCCTCTGTCCATGAGATTTCCCAGGCAAGAATACTGGAGTGGGTTGCCATTTCTTCCTCTAGGGGATCTTCCCAACCCAGGGACCAGAGCTGTGTCTCTGCCGTCTCCTGCATTGGCAGGCAGATTTTTTACTACTGAGCCACCTGAGACACACACACCTTTAATTATTTCTGTATCTGTCAGCATGTATGGTATAAAACTGGGTTCCTAATAGACCTCTGATTCTAATCCAATACCACAAGTTTACTCTGTCCTTCCTATATTCCTCAATTGTAACTTTTTTGTCTGATATATATATATATATATAACACGTACTCTCATTATCTACAATGTGCTCACTTATTTTTTCAAACCTAGTATGCACAAAATTTAGTTTCAAAATTGCTGACCCAAAATACTCCTAGGAGAAACAAATCTGATAAATATGGTAAAATATGTTCTTTTTTTTAAATTTTATTTTATTTTTAAACTTAACAATATTTTATTGGTTCTGCCATATATCAAAATGAATCCGCCACAGGCATACATGTGTTCCCCATCCTGAACCCTCCTCCCTCCTCCCTCCCCATACCATCCCTCTGGGTCGTCCTTTTTTATTGATTTACAGTCTCCAGTCAAAGTATTGATTCCCAAAGTAACTTAGGTTAGGCTAGTTCTTGTCTTCCCTTCTTACCTTAACGTAATACAGTTGAGTTAATCTGTTGCCATTTGTATTCCATTTGCCTTCCCTTCTCATTCCGCTAGAATATCTTTTATCTAAATACTCAGCAAAGTATATAAAAACTTTGCCTAGCCTGCTATTGCATGGAGAAGGCAATGGCACCACACTCCAGCACTCTTGCCTGGAAAATCCCATGGACGGAGGAGCCTGGTGGGCTGCAGTCCATGGGGTCGCTAAGAGTCAGACACAACTGAGCGACTTCACTTTCACTTTTTCACTTTCATGCATTGGAGAAGGAAATGGCAACCCACTCCAGTGTTCTTGCCTGGAGAATCCCAGGGGCAGGAGAGCCTGGTAGGCTGACGTCTATGGGGTCACACAGATTTGGACACGACTGAAGTGACTTAGCAGTAGCAGCTATTGCAAAGATTTTTTTCCTGTATTTTCTGCCAGAAGTTTTATGATTTTGTAGTTTTACATTCTGATCTATGACACATTTTGAGTTAATAACATGTGGGTTCATTATTTACCTTGGACATACAGATGTACAGTTTTTCTAGCTCCATTGTTGAAAAACTATGTTTCCTTCACTGAACTGATTTACACTTTTCTCAAAAATCAGTTAATTATGATGTTGGGGGTATATGGACACTGTTCCATTGACTTATGTGACTTATCACCACTATCTTGATTACTGGAACTTTCTATTAAATCTTGAATTAGGTAGTGCTAGTCTTCTTTTTTCTGTTCTTCATTTTCAAAATTAATTGGATTTTTAGGGTTTTTTCATTGTTCTGTATTTTAGATGCAGATTATTTTAGATGCATTTTAGATTCAGATTATCAATCTGCAAAACAAGCCTCCTGGGTGTTTAATTTGGGTTGAATTGAATGTGTAGTTTAATTTGGAGATAATTTTATACCTGAATAGTACTCAGGAACACTGTATATTCTCTGTAAATTCATGAACACTGTATATCTATTTATTGAATATTCTTTCATTTCTTTCATCAATGTTTTATAGTTTTCAGCATACTTATCCTAAACACATTTTGTTAGATTTATACCTAAGCATATCATTTTTATGTGCTGTTGTAAGTTTTACTGTATATTAATATTTTAATTTACAATTATTCATCAATAATATATAAAATATAATTGATTTTTTATGCTGACTTGGTATCTTGTAAACCTGGGATTTCTTTGGAAGGAATGATGCTAAAGCTGAAACTCCAGTACTTTGGCCACCTCATGCGAAGAGTTGACTCATTGGAAAAGACTCTGATGCTGGGAGGGATTGGGGGCAGGAGGAGAAGGGGACGCAGAGGATGAGATGGCTGGATGGCATCACCGACTCAATGGGCATGAGTTTGAGTGAACTCCAGAAGTTTGTGATGGACAGGGAGGCCTGGCTTGCTGCGATTCATGGGATCGCAAAGAGTCGGACATGACTGAGCGACTCAACTGAACTGAACAAATTGAACTGAAACCTTTTAAACTGACTCATGAGATTTAGAAGATTCTTTAAAATGAAATTTATTTATTTTAATTAGAAGCTAATTACTTTACAATATTGTATTGGTTTTGCCATAGATTTTTAAAGACATTTTAGGATTTTATGCATAGACACGTCACTTGTGTGTACAGATATATTTCTCTCTTTCTAGTCTGTGTGTCTTTTCTTACTTCTATCTCTTATTCCACTATCTAGGACTTTCAATATAATGTTGAATAGAAATTGTGAGACAGGATATCTTTGTATTATTTCCAGTCTAATGGGGAATGTATTGTCTTTCATCTTTAAGTACTATAATGATAACTTTCAATTTTACATAAAATCCATTTATCACATCAAGGAGACATTCAGAGATTTTTTAGTTTCCTGAGCTTTTTTTTTAAATCATGAATCAACGTTGGATTTTGTCAAAAGCCGTTTTCTACAGTCATTGGCATGATTATGTGACTTTTCATTAGTCTGTTAATCTAGTGAATTATTTTGATTGATTTTCTAATTCTGGACCAGACTTGCATTCTTCAAATGAACTCTACTTGTTTGTAATCTATTAATCTTTTTATATATTGCTGGATTTGATTTGCTAATGTTTTATTGAGGATTTTTGCATCCATGTTCATAAGGGATATTTGTGTGTAGTTTTCTTGCAGTGTCTTTCTCTGGTTTTGTTATTAGAGTAATGAACTTTTAGAAAGTAGTCCCTTCTCTTTGTTTCCTAGAAATGTTCATGTAGATGTGGTTGTATTTATTTCCCAAGTGCTTGATAGAAGTCACATGTGATGGCATTCAGGCCGGAGGTTTTCTTAGGTGAAATATTTTTAATTATTAACTTAAATTATTTTATAGATGTCAGGATATTCTGTTTTTTCTTTCTTGGGTGAATTGTGGTAGTTTGTATCTTTCAAGGTGTAGGTTGATTTACTTAAGTTGCTGAATCTATGGACATAGATATCAATTCTATTTACATTATTATAAAACCTGTTTGGTTTTCATTGCTTTTCTGTATTTTCATTTTAAAAAATGTATTTATGCTTGCTCTTAAGATTATCATTTGATTTCTTCTTTTATCTTTGGGTTTCATTTTTTTTCTCTTTCTAGTTTCTGAAGCTAAGGTTGATTACAGTCAGCCTTACTTATTTTCCAAAATAAGCATTTAATGGTACACATTTTCTTCTAAGCATGGTTTTAACTGTATCCCAGAAATTCTGATAGCTTGTATTTTCATTTTAATTCAGTTGAAAACACTTTTTAATTTCCCTTGAATATTTCTTTTTGATCTAGAATTATTTTAGTATATATTAGTTAGTTTCTAAATACTCAAAGATTTTCTGGGATATTTTTGTTTTGATTCCTAATCTAATGCCTTTATGAACTTTTACTCTACATTATTTATAGTTTTTATAATTTGTTAAGATTTTGCTTATGGCCAGACTACAGTCTATGTACTTGAGAAAAATGTGGTTTATGCTGTATTCTGCCAATAAGGTCAAGTTTATTGAAAGTATTAGGTCTTAAGAAAAAAAAAAGTGTTAGGTCTTTTATATCTTTTTTGATTTACTCTTAATTCTGTCAATTCCTGAGACAGAGAGAGGTGTTGAAATCTCCAACTACAATTGTAGATTTGTCTGTTTCTCATTCCAGTTCTGCTGGTTTTAGATGAATATATTTTGAATATTGAATATCTGAAGGGTATATATCTATTCTTAGATATGTAATGTGTGATATGATACTAATTAGATATTGACTGACACAGATGAATTTCTCTCAAGATGATTAGGTACAATAAATTTTGGTAAAATATCAATTGTAGTAGACTATGATTTTATGTATGTATATTATAATACCTAAACCAACTACTAAGAAAATTAGAAATACTCAAGGATAGTTTTATTAAGTCAAAATGGAATGCTAAAGAAATGTTAAGATAACTAATGAGAAAGTAAGTAAAAAGAACAGAGGAATGAGAAGCAGAGGTAGTATTCACAAAACAGATAACAAATTGCCAGACTTAAGCTATAATATGTCAACAATTACCTTAAATGTAAATCATCTGAATATATAATTAAAAGCTGAGGTTGGCAGAATGGGGAAAATTTAGCTATATGTTATCAACAGAACACTGTCTTCAAATACCATAATATAGGTAAATTAAAAGTAAAAGGATGAAAAAAATCTGTAAGTCTAGGGGAAGATAAGGAATTCTTAGACTTGGTATAATAAGCATGATTCATTATATGAAAAATTGATAAACTGGATGTCATCAAATTTTTTTTAACTTAATTTTATTTTTAAACTTTACATAATTGTATTAGTTTTGCCAAATATCAAAATGAATCCACCACAGGTATACATGTGTTCCCCACCCTGAACCCTCCTCCCTCCTCCCTCCCCATAGCATCCCTCTGGGTCGTCCCAGTGCACTAGCCCCAAGCATCCAGTATCGTGCATCAAACCTGGACTGGCAACTCGTTTCATACATGATATTTTACATGTTTCAATGCCATTCTCCCAAATCTTCCCACCCTCTCCCTCTCCCACAGAGTCCATAAGACTGTTCTATACATCAGTGTCTCTTTTGCTGTCTTGTACACAGGGTTATTGTTACCATTTTTCTAAATTCCATATATATGCGTTAGTATACTGTATTGGTGTTTTCCTTTCTGGCTTACTTCAATCTGTATAATAGGCTCCAGTTTCATCCACCTCATTAGAACTGATTCAAATGTATTCTTTTTAATGGCTGAGTAATACTCCATTGTGTATATGTACAAATTTAAAAACGTTTGATCCATGAAATGCTCTATTAAAAAGATGGAGAGGGAAGCTAAAGACCAGAAGAAAATATTTGCAAAGTGTTTGTTAGACAAAAAATTAGTCCCAACCCAGGAATCAAACCCAGGTGTCCTGCATTGCAGGCGGATTCTTTACTGTCTGAATCACCAGGGAAGCCCATCTATAGATACCAGAATACATAAAGAATTTTCAAAACTCAGTTGAAAAGAACAATGCCATTAGAAAATTGGCAAAAAGCTTGAATAGACATTTCACCAAGGAGGGCATACAGATGGCAAATAACACATGAGACAAGATTGAAGATCATTAATCAACAGAGAAAGAAAATTAAAGTCATAAATATATTACTATACACCTATAAGAATGGCTAAAATAAAAAATACTGATGAGGGTACAGAAAAGCTGTATCCCTAATACATTGTTGCCAGTGTGTAAAATGGAATGGCCAGTCTGTAAAACAGTTTGGCAGCTTCTTACAAAACTTAATATGCAATTGTTATATTGCTCAGAAATTTCATTCCTGGATATTTACTCTAAAAGAAATAAAAATGTATGTCCACACAAAGACCTATAAACAGGTGTTCCATAGAAGCATTATTAGTGATAGCCAGAAAAAGAAATGATTCAGATGTCTTTCAAAGGTCCACTGGTTAAGTGATTAAACTGAACCATGGGACACTACTCAAAAATAAAATGGAACAAATATTAATCCATGCAACAACACAGATGAATTTTCAGAGAATTATGTTGAATGAATGAAAATAAATAGCCAGTCCTCAAAGATTACATGCTGTATAATTCTATTTTTATAATATTCTTAAAAGGTTGCATTGCAGAAATGTAGACCAGAATAATGGCTGCCTGGGCCAAGGATAGGAGAAGGAGGGGTGTGAAGGATGAAGTTATAAAGGGATAAAGTGGTCCAATGGTTAAGACTGTGTTTCCAATGCAGGGGCATGGGTTCAATCCCTGGTCAGGAAGCTAAGATGCCACATGCTGTACAATATGACAAAAAAACAAAGAAAAGAAAATGATCCTTTTGATAATGAAAATATTCTGTATCTTGACTGTACCAATATCAGTATTTTATGTTTGATACTTTACTACCCTTTTGCAAGATGTTATCATTGAAGAAAACCAAGCAATGGTGCAGGGATCTACATCATTTCTGACAGCTGCACATGACTCAACAATTATCTCAAAATCAAAATTTAATATTAAGAATTCAGAAGCATTTAAAATAATAAGAACACAAAAAGTGCTATTCATTACTGTGCAACTCTATATCAGTATCTTCTTAAACATAAAAAGGAACTCATATTTAGTGGAAAAAAAAAAAAATCCCAGGAAAACAACATCTTGTGCTCTGAGAAGATACAGTGTTTTGCTTCCAGACCCAGCATGGTTTATCTTTGGCTCTTGAAGCTGCTGAAGTGTATGTGCTAATGCATTTTACACTCCTTAGATCATGATATTGGAGAAGCAAATGGCAACCCACTCCAGTATTCTTGCCTGGAGAATCCCATGGGCGGTGGGCTACTGTCCACAGGGTCTCAAAGAGTCGGACACGACTGAGCAACTTCACTTCACTAGATCACGATATTGGAGTTATTTACCCTCTTCCCACCAAAGCAGTTGCTTAAGTGTTCTCAATCTTTCTCCAGTGGACATACTCATACATGGCCAGCTAGCTATGGAGGTCATTCTGTGTCCTGGTGATACTATGCAACAAGACCACTCTGGGGGGTGGGGGGTGGGAATCGTTGCCGAGAGGATCAGTTTGACTAATACAAACTTGCCGCTTTGCATAACATTGGACTTACAGGGTGATGTTTGTTAAGGGATTATACCCCCGCTGCAGCAAGTTTACAAAGCATATCTTTTGCTTTCTCTACACTCATTGTGTACTTGCCAAATCCTCTGTAATTATCTCTACCTGCCCCATTATCTTAGTCTCAGGGGAAGTACACTATGCTACTTAAACATATTTTCCTCTGGATTGGAACCTCTGGGTCTTCCCACAACTTGATGATAAGCATGAGCGAACGGAAGGAATACTCTATTCTCCTTTAAGAAAAACATCTTCTTGTGTCCATAAAAATACAATGAACACCCTCTGATAATTCATATATAGATCACCCTACTTTTCTTACTTGATGCCATATCTTGCCTCATGAGGTTGGATAATGAAAGAATTTACCTAAACCATCTTGGAGGAGATATGACTATAGAATTAGCTTTCTACAGAAATTCATTTTTTAAATTTCATATGAGGACTCTGATAGATCTTTCAGATTTATATTTTCTTATATCCAGAGAATCTAAAAATTTTAGTGCCTCCTCTTTAGAAGTGAAGTGCCTCATCTAAGATTAGCTTCTTTTTTTTTTTTCATCTTTTCTGAATATTGTCATTCTGTGCAGTGAATCACCAGATGTGGACAGTTGTTAGTGGCACTTTGATTTTGTTGAAAATGACAGGCAAAAATTCTACCACTGAAACACCAATGCCTGAGAATTTTGTTGCAAATGGTTCTCTTCCATATATGGGCCTTCATCACCTCCTGGTGATTCTAGTAAATAGGTCATTGCTGAAATGATGGACCTGCTTATCAGGCATTAAGTTTGCTTCCACTAAATCTTAGGTGAATGACTTTACAAAAATAAGCATATATATCCTTTTTTGGCACGATCCAAAGGAGTTATGAAGGTATGCTTTACAACCCTCTCAGTGAATGTGAACTGGCTGGTATCCATGACTGGGGAAGGAGAAAATAGTATTTATGAAGTCACTTATCACAAAAATTCACCTGGAATCTGAACAACATGCTAATTCTGTGGCCATATAACCACTGCTGTCATGGGCACCATTATTTTAATTTGCAGTGAACCACTCCAATGCCCTATCCTGTTATATAAAATATAACAGATATTAAAAGGGAAATTGGAATTTACCAAATCCCTTCTCTTTCATGATATTGGCGGACCTGTGGTTTCTTTCACTCTGCTAGTAAGATATTTTGATGAGATTGAACCACCAGGAACAGTGGGGTGATTCTTACATTTCCAGGGACCCACATTAATGGGTCTGTGTATTGACATTGTCAACTGGCACTACAACTTCATTTCCTAGATGGAACTGCCCACAATACACAATGGCTAGGTTACTATTAATATTGACACCTGGCCCTGCCTTGTATCTTGATTTTCATATGGACTCAATATGAGTTACACTTACCATGTTTTTGAGTAAGAAACTAACTTCAGAGGGATCAGAATCAACTAGAATGACAATCATCTGGCTTTCTTCCCCCAGAATGCCACAGAACCTCTTTCTTAAACCCTGACCCACTTTCATAAAATTCTGACTTGCTATTCTCTGGTGGCATTGAGACCCTGACCCAGTCTTAGTGGCATTTATACCAGTAATTCTATCACATATCCTCTTTAATTCTTGTGTTTTGCTGGGACATTATAAGTTGATTTATGGAGATATTTGTAGCTTGCTTTCTGCTCCCCTCCCCCCCCCCTTTTTTTTAAAATTCCTTCAGCGTTTTTCCACTCTCATTAGATTTTAAGTGCTTTTGTAATCCCCCACAGTTCTATGTATAGTCAACTCTTGATTATCTGAGCTAATGGAGGGGAGCATTAGCGTGGAAGATATCAGAGGACAAATAAATTTCCCAGGGGTTTGCATCAATTTTATGAAAGCATCTGAGTCCCAGAGGCAGGCAAACTGAAATCTAAGAGAAGCTGAGAGCAGAGAGGCATTCTGAATGAAAGAGTGAGTTGTCACATTCTCACAGGGCCGTGAACTGCTGCTGCAGCTGCTGGTGAAATTGTGTTTTACCCTGGCCAGACTGTCAAGAGAGGGGCTGTGAGGATCTCTGGGCATGAATCCTTCACTAAAATCACTCTCCCTTTTTGGCATCAGTGCTTGGTTTAACACAGTATCAGGACAGGACAATGGAAATGCAATAAATGGATGAAAGAAGAGTAATAGGGTGTTATTGGCAGAGAATAGCACTATATAGGCTTTATAAGGCAGGGAAGGGAAGGGTCTTACCTTAAGGGAAGTGTACATTAATTGGATAAAGGTTTTCCCTTCCCTTGGACTCCAGCTTTCAGGTCACACCTTAAACAGAGCAGATGCTTTATCAAAGTTGGAAGGAGGTGAACAAACAAGCAGGCAGAAAGAGAAAAAAAAAAAAAAAGACTGATAAGTGAAAGAAACTTCCTGAGGAGTCTGGAAGCTCTAATTCGCAAAATGACTCTCTGTGTAATTAAATATTCTGATGGCATACCATGGCTATTTTAGGAGTAATTATCGGAAGACTCTCTGGGTATCTGGTTAGAAATGCTTTTCATTTTTTATCGTTGAAGAACAAACCTATGCAAAAGTAGGTCTATTTGGTCACATGGCAGGGGACCAAGGGAATTCACATTCTCTGAGCAGTTACTATATTCCAGGTCGGCATTTTCCTTATCTCATCTTGTTTTATTACCTACAGCAATCCTATGAAATTATTATTATGCCCATTTGACATGTGAGGCAACAGAGTGTCATAGTTGTTAAGAATTTATCCCAAAGTTACTCAGCTAATATATATCAAATTGGACTTAAATCAGTTTCTTTCTTTTGAAATCCCCTACTCTTTGTTCTACACTGTGCTGTTTCTTAGTAATAATAGTAACTACAATTTATTGAATGCCTGCTGTGTGAAAGCCACTCTATTTACATAATTTTTAATCTTGCCATTAACCTAGATAGGTGGGTATTAATACCTTCCTTTCAGAGATGAAGACAGAATTCAATTTAGCCAAGCTCACTGGTAGGGTTAAGATTTGCACTGCATCTGCTTTTGAGCGTCTTGGTTTTTGTTTTTTTTTTCTAAATATCATATTTTGTTCATTTGGGCTACCTAGACATCACTGTAATCAGTGCTGAAGTTTTGCCAGAGACAGTTCACTGCAATGTCATCATTTCATTATTCTTAAGTAACATTATATTTCAACTCCAGAATGACAACCTGTGTGTCTGTGAACACCTCCATGTACACCCATACACAGGTATGTACATTCCTATCACAGGACGAAATTCAGTTTCCAAGGATGCCCATAGACCACATTTATAAGGAAAGTGTAAGGTATGACCAGCACTAACAAATCATTACTTTCTACCAGATAGTTCTATCCAGAAAGCTGTTCTAAAAATTTGCTCGTTATTCCTCCCTCAATGTGACAACCAGTCTCAGCCTCAAGGTGAAACAGAGTAATCTTTGCCATTAATGTCTGCAAACATAATGAGGCACTTTGATCCATCGATCTTTGAATTTGCAAGAGACAAGCTGATGATGTGAGGGGACTGAAAGTCTATTTTGTATTTATTTTGGGACACTGTTGAGTTTCCTTCTCATGGGTGTCTTCAACTGCTGAGAAAGGATATATGGATTGCCTCCTGGAAAAGCTAGCCACATAGCAAGACAGCCTCTCCACAGGAAGAAATGAGGCCACTTCTTCTAGGAAGAAAGTGATCCCAAGACTTTGAGTCATATGGAGAGGAGACACATGAGACAGAGCACATCTCCTTGCTCATGATAAACTGCTGGTTTGGACATCTCAGCCAGCATCCTCCAACTTCTCTTCCTCACTGTTTATGAGACAAGAATGACCCAACCATGACTTACCAGTATCTCCAGTGATTGGAGAGTAAGTTGGATGGACATTTTCTAACAGCAGGGGGAGAGAGGACTTCCAGTGGAACCCTTTCCCTTCCTAGACTCTTGTTGTAATTAATCATCCATTTATAGCTCCTCCAGGGTCTAAGTTGTGAGCCACAGAGCTGGCCAAGGTGGTATCTTTCTATTACTCCTTTGGAAATGAGATACAGCCCATGGGATGCATATCCTGTAGGGTCCAGGGTTTCCTAGAAGAGACACCTGGGAAAATCTCCAGCAGAGAAAATCTCCAGATCCTGCATGATGGTCCCTCCATAGTGGTCTGTTCATAGGTCCCTCCTTCCAGAAAAGAAGAGATAAAAAAGGAAGACTAGACTACAGAGTGACTACTGCTTAAATCAGTGTAATTATTCCATGATTTGACAACTGCTTCACCCTCGCCAGCAGTGCAGTATTAGCGCTGCAGTCTGTTGAGAAAGTATGGATTTCATATTTAAGTCCTG
Source organism: Bubalus bubalis (assembly GCF_019923935.1). Classification (NCBI taxonomy): domain Eukaryota; kingdom Metazoa; phylum Chordata; class Mammalia; order Artiodactyla; family Bovidae; genus Bubalus; species Bubalus bubalis. The sequence goes on from NC_059166.1 coordinate 45,440,565, forward strand.
ATCATATCTACCAGTGCCTTCTAGGTTTCCAGGTTTGAATCCTCTTGACTGTCTCTGAATATAGAGGCTGGTTCTCTGACCTTCTTTCAAGGTCATTGGGTTTTCTTTGTACTTTTATATCCTTTCAAAATTTTCTGCTTTCTTTTGGATTTTACTCCTTTTCAATTTATTTATGTGTGACAGCCTCAATCATCCAGTTATCAATTCAGTAAAATCTGTCTTGCAGAATGTCCATTTTATCATTCAAGCCTGAAATCTGTTCTGCAATCCTTTTATTTCCCTCCTGAATTGCTTTCAAAGCCCTCTGGGGAGCTGGCCTGCAAAAATAGAGAATTCTCACATTGTTTCCTTGAAAGGTGCTATATAACCACACAGCAGGATTATTGTTCCCTTTTCTCTTTCATTTTGGTCGCCCTGACTGATCTGCTCTGCATTGCAAGCTCAGTGGCCTTTTTTCATCTTAATTTTATTCACTGCTGTGGTTACTTTCTTTTGGGGACATCAGATAGGTGTTAAGTAAAAGACAGGCGTCGATGTCACAGGGAAAGTCCAGGCACCTCCCTTCCCTGGTCACTGATTTCTAACACTTTGTCTGACCATTCAGCTGAGCAAAGCTGCTGCTGCCATGAACGCTTCTCTAATGGGGCTCAATTTCCCTGGGAATTTTTGCTTTGTGCAGAGAACTAGCCTAACCCAATCAAGGCAAGCTGCAAAATTAAATTAATTTAACTCATTCATCTAGGTGTTTAATGTAATATTTTGACAGATCTGCATAAACTGAACTTCCTCAATTTGGCAGAAGGGAATAAAATTGATGGATTCAAATTCATTTCTGTTGGTGAAAAGCAGAGATTTGTAATCCATCAGCTGTTCTCCCTAATGCACAATCTCCACTGCTCATGCTGCCTTCAAGTTGGCTGTAAGTGCAAACACCTCTGTTTAAATAATAGTCACTGCCTAAAAAAATTAGCAAAAAGCCAGTTATAAGTGAACATTTGACATGAAATCAATATGTTTTAAAACAAACTGATGCTAGGAATAAAGAGGAGATTAAAAATTGTGCTATTTTTAACCAAAGAGGGGGATTTCGATATGGTTTATAGAAAAGCATTAGCTATTAAGACAAAGCAATAAAAAAGCCCAATGAAGAAAGTCCTTGTGGAGGTGGGGTGGCATGTACAGATCCATTCAAAGGTTGACTCCGGGTATAAAATTCTGTGTCTGGGAGAATGTGTGCATTTACTTCTCTCTCTTTTCTTTTTTCCCCTAGATTGTTTCCTAGGGTAATTAACTGAAATCAACTGTGACCAGAATGTTGAAACACAAAATAATTAAAAAATAAATAAAGAAATGGTGAGTAGTGAAAGGCCTCCCAAATGCTTCTGAGGTGGGGGGAGGGACCAGTAAATATGGTGTTTATTTATCAAGATATACAATGATGTTAGAATATATATATGCTGCTAGATCCATAAAAAATAAAAATCCACCGTAGTGTAAAAGGATATAAAAAGTGGCAAACCATTTAATTCTAAATTTTCACAGTGTGTATGTTGATCACGTTGAGTAGGGAAATAAAGCTTCTTATTTGGAGGATTCCAGTTGAGGACTATTTCTTCAACTGGAAAAGTATGTCTTCAGATGAATATATATATATTTGAATAGCATTTTGGTTAGCCACATATGAAAACACACTGTAAAGATTTCTATGTTTGTTAGAAGCCTAAACATCTTAGGCATTTTGTCCTACAAAATAATTAACAGGGATCTAGTCAGTGATCCAAGCAAGAAATGCTATTATATACAAGTTTTTTTTTTTTAATTTAAAATTTTAGGAAATGGGTAATGAAAGAAATAGCTCAGAATTATAGAATTGTATGCTTCTAAGTCCCTATATTTCAGTGAAGCTAAAATTCTTTGCTTTTTTAGAAATAGAAATGGAAAATTCTTTTCTATTCATGCTTTCTTGATCTTCCCAGAAGGTATCAAGGGAAAATTTTTATTTTGTTCATGTCACTCACAACTACACTTGACAGGGATGTAAAATGCCATTGATTGTAAGATGCATCTTGATTTCAGAGAGGTTAAAATGTGTTTGTGTGTGGGTAAGTACATTTTAGAATTGATAAAATAGAGCTCCTGGAGATTAAAGTCAGTTAAGTCATTTTATAAAGAATGAACTTAAGGTCCAGAGTGCCTGAAGGTTACACAATTGTTTCATAATGAAGCATAGCCGTATCCCCCTGCCATCTGCTCAGCTTTTCTTATGGTGCCCTGCACCTTGCCCTGTGGCATTTTCCCCACTTATACTATACTTACTCAAAAGTTAGTAAACTTTTCAAGTACAAATAAGCAGCCCAATAAGTTATTAATAAATGCATTCACCCGTGGGTATGTATGTATACACATATAGACACATACACTACTCAGCCATTTGTCTATTCACTCATTCCTTTGTTTAAAGAATTTTCCAATGTCACCATTAGAATTGTTGTCTTGAAGGAGCTTATCATTCATTGATGGTAACAATTTTCTAGTTCTAAATTTTCCCATTCTGTTGTATTCCACCACCACATTTCATTCACTTATTACATTTGTTACTCAAGATTTCACAGCATCTGCCCTGTGTCAAAAACTATGCCATATACCAGGGACACAGCATAATCCTGTGCTTCAAGTATAATTAGTTGAATGATTATGTATTTACCATCATAGTGAGTGCTATGAAGGAAAGTGAGTTCTATGAGCATGTATAATAGGGAGGGTGGTCTGTTTTAGACCTCTCTGGGGAGGAGTTATTTAATCTGACATCTGAAGGGCGAAGCTGGATGGAGAGAGGGGAGGCACGCTTTCCAGGCAAAATGAATTGCAAGTGTAATTGCCTGGAGATGGGGAAACTTGTGTTTGTTAGTTGCTGGTGTGAATATTCCTCTCAGAGGAATCTCTGCCCATGACGGGGTTTTTGACCACAAGACTCCTACAATGAAAAGAGATGAGAAAGAAGACAAGGTATTGATTTTAAAAACATCTGGCCAAAACAACTAACTGGATGCTGAGAAAAAAATATTACTTCTGTGAACAGAGAAACAAGGATATGAATTGACTTGAGTATTTTGTGTTGTGCTCTTTTCTTCTTGTGAGTCTCCTACCTTTAGCTCAGTGGTTTTGAATGTGTATCTCTTCACTTGAAAAAGTTAAGAGCAATGAGATCAAGAAAATAGAGAAATAGTAAAACATCCAAGAACACTGAGATCAAGTTGGGGAAACTAGCTTTAAAATCTTCAAGGACAATTGATAAAGAAGTAGAGAAAGTAGCAAAATCTGCCTTAAACTAATAAAGCTATGGAAACTAGTAATTTCAGTTTTGCCCCGGAGCTTTCCTTCAATTGCATTTGGCCTACCTGAGCTTAGATTGCTTGAGGTAAAACAATTCTGGCTAATAAAAATGTGGATAGAAGGGGCCCTTCTATATTGGAGGGAATGCAATACTCCTGTTGGTGGGAATGTAAATTGGTACAGCCACTATGGAGCACAGTATGGTGTTTCCTTAGAAAACTAAAGACAGAGCTCCCATATGCCCTGCAATCTCACTCCTGAGCATATACCTGGAGAAAACCGTGATCTGAAAGGACAGATGCACTCCAGTGTTCATTGCAACACAGTTTACAACAGTCAAGACATGGAAGCAACCTAAATATCCACCAACAGAAGACTGGATAAAGATGTGGTACATATATACAATGGAATATTACTCAGCCATTAAAAAAAAATGAAATAATGCCACTTGCAACAACATGGATGGACCTAGAAATTGTCATACTGAGCGAAGTAAGTAAAACAGAGAAGGCAACATATCATATGACATCTCTTATATGTGGAATTTAAAAAGAAATGATACAAATGGATTTATGTACAGAATAGAAAGAGACCCACAGATTAGGGAGTTTGGGAGGGGCAGGTACAGACTGCTGTATTTAAAATGGATAACCAAGCACCACCCTTATGGCAGAAAGTGAAGAGGAACTAAAAAGCCTCTTGATGAAAGTGAAAGAGGAGAATGAAAAAGTTGGCTTAAAGCTCAACATTCAGAAAACAAAGATCATGGCATCTGGTCCCATCACTTCATGGGAAATAGATGGGGAAACAGTGGAAACAGACTTTATTTTTGGGGGCTCCAAAATCACTGCAGATGGTGACTGCAGCCATGAAATTAAAAGATGCCTACTCCTTGGAAGAAAAGTTATGACCAACCTAGATAGCATATTCAAAAGCAGAGACATTACTTTGCCAACAAAGGTCATCTAGTCAAGGCTATGGTTTTTCCAGTGGTCATGTATGGATGTGAGAGTTGGACTGTGAAGAAAGCTGAGTGCCAAAGAATTGATGCTTTTGAACTGTGGTGTTGGAGAAGACTCTTGAGAGTCCCTTGGACTGCAAGGAGATCCAACCAGTCCATTCTGAAGGAGATCAGCCCTGGGATTTCTTTGGAAGGAATGATGCTGAAGCTGAAACTCCAATACTTTGGCCACCTCATGTGAAGAGTTGACTCATTGGAAAAGACTCTGATGCTGGGAGGGATTGAGGGCAGGAGGAGAAGGGGACGACAGAGGATGAGATGGCTGGATGGCATCACCAACTCAATGGACATGAGTTTGAGTGAATTCCAGGAGTAGGTGATGGACAGGGAGGCCTGGCTTGCTGCAATTCATGGGGTCTCAAAGAGTCGGACACGACTGAGTGACTGAACTGAACTGAACAAGAACCTACCATATAGCACATGAAACTCTGATCAATGTTACACCTTGGCCAGGATGAAAGGGGAGTTGGGAGGAGATGGATACATGTGTATGTATGGCTGGGTCCCTTCACTGTTCACCTGAAACTGTCACAACATTGTCTGTTATTCAGTTATTCTTCAATACAAAATAAAAAGTTTAAAAAAACAAAGAAATCATGTCTAAACACTTAACGGAGTACTAAAAATAAGTTGGATTTGGACTGTCCAAAATTGGAGCCACTAACCACATAAAACTATTGAGCACTTATCTGAGTTTAGATGTGTAAAAAAAGGTAAAATTTACACCAGATTTCAAAGGCAGTTTTTAAAAAAAAGAAATGCAAAATAAAATATCTTAATCCTTGTTTAAATTGATTTGTCTTGAAATAATATTTTGGATATATTGGGTGAAATAATAAATATTATTAAAGTCAATTTCCCCTACTTCTTTGTACCTTTTTTCATGTTCTTACAAGAAAATTTTAGATGACTTGTGTGTCTTGCATACCATTTTTACTGGGCAGTGCTGATCTAGTTTATGGTTGATGAGGTGTCCATAATACAAAGCCCCTGCTCTTCAGATGCACACTTTCCTCTAGTGAAGAGAAACAATAGCCTAAAACCAAAGAAATAATGCTGCTGCTGCTGCTAAGTCGCTTCAGTCGTGTCCGACTCTGTGCGACCCCATAGACAGCAGCCCACCAGGCTCCTCTGTCCCTGGGATTCTCCAGGCAAGAACAATGGAGTGGGTTGCCATTTCCTTCTCCAATGCATGAAAGTGAAAATTGAAAGTGAAGTCGCTCAGTCGTGTCCGAATCTTAGCGACCCCATGAACAGCAGCCCACCAGGATGCTCCGTCCGTGGGATTTTCCAGGCAAGAGTACTGGAGTGGCGTGCCATTGCCTTCTCTAGGTGCTATCAAAAAATGATAAAGCACCTTCAGAGTGTGGAGGGGTTTGGGTGACATTTTGAATAGTTGATTCAGGCTATATCTCTCTGATTTGAGCAGAGACATAAACACCAAGAGGCAGAGAGTCCACCAGATATGAGAAAAGAACACTTCAAGTTGAGAGGAAGACCAAAAAATGAAGAAACACTAAAATGGGAGGATGTTCAGTGTAGCTTGAATGCAGCGAGTAAGAAAGGAGGTTAAGAGTTAAGTTTGGAGAAGTAACAGTAGCCAGATTACAAAAACCTTTGTAGGACTTTCTTGTTAGTCCTGTGGTTAAGACTGTGCTCCCAATGCAGGGGGCACAGGTTTGATCCCTGGTCAGGGAACTAAGATCCTGCAGGCTATATGACTTGGCCAAAAAGTAAAAATTAAAAAGAAGAAGAAGAAGAACAGCAACAAAATCCTTTGTAGTCCAGAGATAGGATTTGGGGACATTATACTAAATGAAATGATGTAGTATGTGGTCAGATGCTCAGTCATGTCTGACTCTTTGTGATCTCCTGGAATGCAGCCCATCAGGCTCCTCCGTCCATGAAATTTTCCAGGTGAGAGTACTGAAATGAGTTGCCATTTCCTGCTGCAGGGCTTCTGCCTGACCTAAGGATTGAACTCGCATCTCTTATGTCTCCTGTGTTGGCAGGCAGAGTCTTTACCACTGAACCACCTGGGAAGCCTGAAATTGTATAGTAGATTGAATGCAAAGCTGTAGTTATCGTTCCCTTCCATATGTCTATGTAGTGTCACTTTGTAACTCTTCGTCATAATGAATCTAAATGGAATTTTTACTTAAATGAATAGAATGGAGCAATAGAATGAAGAATAGAATACAGCAAAGTTACATTGTATGATTTCTGATTTCATTACTTAGGTGTTAGAAACGCTGGACTGGATGAAGCAGAAGCTGGAATCAAGATTACCAGGAGAAATATCAATAACCTCAGATATGCAGATGACACGACACTTAAAGCAGAAAGTGAAGAAGAAATAAAGAGCCTCTTGATGAAAGTGAAAGAGGAGAGTGAAAAAGTTGGCTTAAAACTCAACATTCAGAAAATGAAGATCATAGCATCCAGTCCCATCACTTCATGGGAAATAGATGGGGAAACAATGGAAACAGCGAGAGACTTTACTTTTTTGGGCTCCCAAATCACTGCAGATGGTGACTGTACCCATGAAATTAAAAGATGCTTCCTCCTTGTAAGAAAAGTTATGACCAACCTAGACAGCATATTTAAAAAAGCAGAGGCATTGCTTTCCCAACAAAGGTCCATCTAGTCAAAGCTATGGTTTTTCCAGTGGTCATGTATAGATGTGAGAGTTGGACTACAGAGAAAGCTGAACACCAAAGAACCGATGTTTTTGAACTGTGGTGTAGGAGAAGACTCTTGAGAGTCCCTTGAACTGCAAGGAGATCCAGCCAGTCCATCCTAAAGGAGATCAGTCCTGAGTGTTCATTGGAAGGACTGATGTTGAAGCCGAAACACCAATACTTTGGCTACCTGATGGGAAGAACTGACTCATTTGTAAAGACCCTGATGCTTGGCAAGATTGAAGGTGGGAGGAGAAGGAGACCTCAGAGGATGAGATGGTTGGATGGAACCACTGATTCAGTGGACATGAGTTTGAGTAAACTCCATGAGTTGGTGATGCACAGGGAACCTAGTGCACTGCAGTCCATGGGGTCGCAAAGAGTCAGACACATTGTGAGACTGAGCTGAACTGAGTAGGCCTAACATGGTTCTGCTGTCTTGGAACATTGCCAGCTGCCATCACAAACCCAGAGTAACTTGCCTAAAGGATGAGAAATCATGTGGAGCAGAAGTCTGTCTACTCATTCTTCCCAGTCAAAGCTCCAGAGATATTGGTAGCCTGGTTGGGATGAGCTGAACTGTGCACAGGTCAGGAGAACTCACTTCAGTTGACTGCAGATTTTTAAAGTTGCAATAAATGGCTGTTATTTTAAGCCACTAAGTTTTAAAGTGCTCTCTAATGCAAGTAAGGAGTACTAATGGAGATGCAGAGTTTTTAGTTCTATGAAATGAACTATATGTTTAGAGGTGGTAAAAAGTGATTCAGTTTGAATATATATTTGAGATTAGAGCCAAAAGCATTTTCTAATGGAATGAATGTGAGGTGCAAAAGAAATAGAGAAGACAAGAATGACTCTAATGTCTTGGCCATAGCAACTGAAAGAATGGTGTTGTCATTGCTCAGACGGGAAAACTGGGAGGAATAGCTCTTTAGGGAGGGAGAGTTATGAGCCCAGTTTTACACATATTAAATTAGAGATGTTTGTTAGTCGCCCAAGCTGAGATGTTAAATAGGCAATTGGTTAAAGAGTTAGGAGAGAAAGCTGGGCAGGATTCTTAAATGTCAGAATAGTTGTACCATTGTAAGTGGCATTTAAAGTCATAGGAGTCGACGAGATTACTTACAGGGACTGAAGGGAAGCAAACCAAATATTGAGCCTTGGTTACCTACTGCTTGCAGTTTGGGAATATGAAGGACATCTTGCATAGGATCCTGACCATGTGGGTTCAGTTAGAGATGCAGAGACAGCAAGGAGAAGCAAAGTGAACCCAGTATCAGGAAAGACTCATCAACTGTATCAATAGCTGCTTAGGGGTCAAGCTGACAAATGAGAAGTGAGCGTTGCATTGAGCAATCTGAGAGATATTTGTTAAGTTTGATAAGCCCACCTCCCATGGCATGATTAAAAAAAAAGCCTAGTTGAAGTGGTCTCAGGAGGAGAAAGAAGGAAGCACGGAGGGTGACAGGATAGAGCATGTAAAAGTAGACCCAGAATGGCTTTCATGGAATTAACTAATTTCAAAGGTTATCGATTTAAGTTATGCCTTATGGCTAATAAGGCACACCAAAGGCAATATATTTTGCACTATATTTAACTGGGTTAATGAAGTTGTTTTAAATATATTCCTTAAAAATATTTATTTTCTCTTATTTTTGGCCATGCTTGGTCTTCATTGCTATAGGGGCCTTTTCTAGCTTTAGTAAATGGGGGCTACTCTTTAGCTGTGGTGCATGGGCTTCTCACTGAGGTGGCTTCTCTGGTCGCAGAGCACAGACTCCAGAGTGTGCAGCCCTCAGTAGTTGTGGCTCCCAGGTTCTCTATCACAGGCTCAATAGTCGTGGTGCACAGGCTTAATTGTCCTGTGGCACGTGGGATCTTCCCTGTCAGGGATCGAACCCACATCTCCTGCATTGGCAGGTGGATTCTTTACCACCTGAGTCACCAGGGAAGCCTTAAATATATTCTAGAAAGAGAAAATACAGCTTTTGTGACATATTTAAAAAGCAAAATAAGTAAATACAGAAAAAAAGAAGCTTGGTAAGAAAGAAAGAGAAAGAAAGAAGGAAAGAAAATTTGCTGTAATTGGAACAGAGAAATAAGACCCAAACTAAAAGAGAGGTGGGATTAAGAGACTTTTATTTTGTTTATTTAAAAAACGATATGAATTTTTACAGTTTGTTAAAATGCTGATAAAAATGATCTAGAGGTAAAAATTGATGGTAAACAAATGGGAAGAGAATAGAGGGAACACAGTTCTTGACTAGTGAGATTAAATGGAGACCAGAGTGCTGCCAGTTCTCAGGGATGCAGGAGGCAGGAGGCAGAGCAGGGAGCTCACCTCTAAGAAGGTGGGAGACACTGCTGGAGGAATATGGAATTTTTCTTCTGATTTCTTCTCTTGCTCCAGTGAAACCAGAAGTTTGAAGACTAGGGGCAGGATTAAATATTGGAAGAAAAGAAGGTAAACGGTCTAGAAGAATAAAAGTGAGCAGATTAGGAAAATTTAGTAGAACTACCAAAGAGCTTGAGGTTCTTCCTTAAGATTCGTAAGCAAACACTGAAGCTGAAACCATTCTGCCGGGTTGTATGGAGAGCTGGCTTTACCCAGGATTGTGACTTAACAAAGGAGTGTTGCAACAGAATTGAGAGCATTTGGTGGGTCATAGAATGTAACATGACTAGACCCAGAAGTAGAAAGGACATGAGAGATATGATAAAAGGAGTAAAGATGATGGAGTTACAGGATTTGAGATCCCAATTTGATGATTCTTTTTTTCCAAAATTAGAATATCAGAGGAGTAACCTGGACACACACGAGGTAGTATTTGGAGAGTCTTGTGCTTGAAACCAAGATGTCTCTGCAAAGTGATATTTTTGATAAACAAGGTCTAGGGCATTGGTTTTCAATAGGAATAATACTATACCCTAAAGATTTTTTGGAAAAATTGTGGGCAATTTTTATTGTCACAATGATTTGAGGTGTGGCAGGAATTTAGAGGCAGCACCAAAAATGTACTAAGAGAATTTTATGAACAGAGGAGCCTGGTGGGCTATAGCCCATGGGGTCGAAAAGAGTCAGACACAACTGAGAGACTAATACTTTCACCAGAAATCTAGATGCTTCAGTGCTAAGAACAATACATTACATCTACATTCATTGGCTAGTGGCTGTTGCATTCACAGTAATTCCAACTCTTTTAATATATTCATTTAACTCAGTTAAAGGTATTAAATATCAGTTTGAAATTAGATATTATAGATTGGTCTGCAAATGAACCAATGTTCACTTTGTTCACACATCATTTTCCAATGAAGCAATCAGCCTGTTAAAATAGAACCAGAATTTTTTTAAATGTTGACAGTTAGCAGGCATATATCATATTTTCAAGATTAAAGAAAAAGTTTGAAAAAATTAACATTGTCTCTGGAATGATTTTAAAATACTTTTAATAAAAGTATAATTTTCTGCTTGCTTCATACATGTGAATACATGATTACAAATGGTATGCTCACAGTAGTGAGGAAAAATTAATTTTACTAGCTATGCAAAATGTTTTTGGTATGCTGACCAAAGAAATCCAAGTGAAATATTTTTTCTCTTCCACTGAGTAAGGTGGAATAATTTGACGAATAATTGATGAGATGGCAAAATATGTCAAAAATTAGCTGTGAGTAGAATGTAGTCAAAATGAATTTTTATTACAAGTGGGTGAAACAAGTCCTTTGAATAATGAGGCTTTACTGCCTGCATTTAAAAGGTTCATGTGGAATGGAAACTTCATAGATGAAACATTATTTTAAAAATTACTGATAATAAATATGAAGGGCTTGTCCATATTTGAAATCTCTAAAAATCATTTTATGAAAAAGGATAATTCTGGTTTTAGGGTCATTGTCTGTGCTACAGATGGTGCTGCCAGCCATTGGTTGTTGGCGATATCGGTTTATGGCTAACTTTAAAAATCACACCAGGTGCTTTAGCAATTCACTGCATTATTCATGAACAACATGCAGTCCCTGAGAATATTTATGAAAGACTCTGCAAATCAATAAATGTTTTTAACAGAACTAATAACACAATTAATAATAAATCATTGAGTCATTGATTAATCCACACAGAATGTACTCTAAGATGTTTGAACACCTTATCCAAGACACAAAAGTAAGATAGTACTCAAAGAGTAGACTTGAAAGCAGATCCTGTTTACTGTTAAATTCTGTTCGGTTTTAAACTTCGACCACCACAAAAATAAAGTTTGTGACTGATATGTTGAATGGATATGTGAATGGATGGGACATATTTTTAACGTATACTTGGTCACCATAAGCTGTACCAGAACTAGATCAATTTCTTTAAAATGAAGTAAATAATCAGGGGATTCATCAAGTAGCATTGAAACATGTATATTACCATGTGTAAAACAGAGAGACAGTGGGAATTTGGGGGAACCCAAATCCTGTGCTCTGTAACTACCTTTGAGGGATGGGATGGTGTGGGAGGTGAGAGGGAGGTTCAAGAGTGAAGAAACCTGTGTGTACCTATGGCCAATTCATGTTGATATATGGCAGAAACCAACACAATATTTTTAAAAAATTATCCTCCAATTAAAAATAAAACAGAATTAAAAAGTTCACTCTGCTACTGAGAATTTTCAAAGTGTCTGTGTTTGCAACAATTTAGAGATTATTAATTGGGAATAGATTACTCTCATTTTTGCTAATAAATAAGATATGATGTTTAGATTTAAAAATCTGAATGAATTATGCCAAATTAGGTGTTTAATCCATTTGAAATGATTGTGGAACATGTTAGCCAAGATACAGAAAAGCAGTTAATTGGGCTAAAACAATTTTTAGACCAAAGTACAATTTAATTAGTCTAAATGAAAGGATTTGGATCCATTTAAAACTTTCATATCCACATCTTTAAAAATAAATTAAATTACTGTTAGTTTTTTCTTCTACTTAACTACATACAAATTTGAAGAGATTCCAGCTTACTAGTACAGTTTCAGTAAAAGCAGAACTATTTGGAAAAATGTAAGAGGTGTGGTAAAATTCTTTTTAAAACATACAACCAACTACTATGTAATTAATTGGATCACACTACTGAAAGTTATTTTAAGACCATTTATATTTTAAAATGTTTTTAGCACACTTTAAAGAAATCTATGACACTAAAAGTATATATTGAATTTATTTAGATTACTTATAAGATTTTTTTCAGTCTTATTCTGAAATTGTCCCTAGAGAAAATCTGCATAATTTCTGTACAGCCTCTTTCATTACTTGTCCATCTTCAATTACCCCTTTGCCTTAGAAAGGATACTATCTCAGAGAATTCTTGAGTGACACAGACTAAATGCATTTTTGCTAATGTGGTTGGCTCTAAGATGAGAAGTATGTTTCCAGTGGCACTTCATTGCCCCCACTATCTCATTCCATAACATGGTGAATTGTTTTGCAAGTACATTTACAAATAGTTTGTTCACAAGAATATCACATTCTCACCTTTGGTCAATACTGATAGACTATAATTTACGTTGGCACATTATCTATACTGAAATTAAGTTGTTCCCCCGCCCATTTCCTATTTCCCACATTTCCCTGTGATCTTATACAGATAAGACTGATCTTTAACTAGCTTAGAGTCCATCTTTACTTTTGCTTTTCCATTTTTGCTGAACTTCTTGTATGGGATGACTTCTTATATTGCTCTCCTTGATCCTAACTTCAGTTCAGTTCAGTCGCTCAATCGTGTCTAACTCTCTGCGACCCTGTGGACGCAGCACACCAGGCCTCCCTGTCCATCACCAACTCCCGGAGTTTACTCAAACTCATGTCCATTGAGTTGATGATGCCATCCAACCATCTCATCCTCTGTCATCCCCTTCTCCTCCTTCCTTCAATCTTGCCCAGCATCACAGTCTTATCAAATGAGTCAGTTCTTCCCATCCGGTGGCCAAAGTACTGGAGTTTTGGCCTCAGCATCAGTCTTTCCAACAAATTTTCAGGACTGATTTCCTTTAGGATGTACTGGTTGGATCTCCTTGCAGTCCAAGGAACTCTCAAGAGTCTTCCCCAACACCACAGTTCAAAAGCATCAATTCTTCGGGCTCAGCTTTTTTTGTAGTCCAACTTTCACATCCATACATGACTACTGGAAAAACGATGGCCTTGACTAGACAGACCTTTGTTGGCAAAGTAACGTCTCTGCTTTTTAATAAGCTGTTTAGGTTGGTCATAACTTTACTCACTAAGTTGATCGTAACTTACTCATCATAATTAAGCAGAGTGTATACATAGGAATATCAGATAGTTATGAAAGCATACTCACAAATATTTCATTCTTCTAAATTTATTTACATTTATTTTAAAATTAGAGTTGAAGATAGAGTGTATTACTTGGAAGGTAAGGTGATCTACAAAAATATTTGTTTTTAAAAAGAGGGCAGTGGGTTTGAAATTGTGGGTATGGCCATAATAGTACAACAGTTACTAGGAGTTGGATATATGTTAACTTTGCTAATTCTGATACATAGATCTATAATCCATAGTAGATCTATAATACAATGCAGACTTTGTGTATTAGGTTCAGTATTAATCACATTTTATGTACCACATTATATATATCTATATCTATCTATCTATCTATATATGTATTTAACAATTTGATCTCCTAAATGAAAAGATCAAAGAAATCGAGGTGAGTTAATTCTTTGAGAGTTGTTACCCATGCTCTTCCATTCCCACTAATTTGGTTAGAGATAGCCAATACAAAAAATCCTATAAACATGTCTGAGGATTGAAACTCAATCCTTAACCATTACACATTTTCAGGATTCACCTTAAATTAAGTTTTAAGCTATCATTAGCAATATAAAGCTATTCTCGGATTTCTTGTATAGTCTCTTGTTTTTATGGCCTTTTCCTACTTTGATCCTTTGCTTAAATTTCATTCAGAGTTAGAAAATATGGTAATTTTGAACAACTCCTTGGTAATTCTGCAAATGAAAAGGAAGTTAAAGAAAGGCAGATTTTTAAAAAAATGAATCAATTTGATTCCAAAGCTGGTATTAACATATTTTAATGCAGAGAAAAGAGCAAGATGAATCTTAAGGTTATAAGAGGTCCGTCAAATTGACCTACATGAGCTCCCAGAAGTTACACGTTTCCTAAGGCCAAGGAACTGTTTCATGACCTTGAAGGGTATATTAGTATTTCTATTTAAGTCATTACATTTTCAAACATTGGAACTGCTCAGATTTGGTTCACTGCACAAACCAATCACTTAGAATGTTAAAGAGCATGACTTTGGTCTCCTGGAGACAGCTCTTCTGTAATTGAGCTCTCGTTTGCATGGCCTGTCTACCTTCCCTGTTAATTTTTTTCCTTAGGTTTTTTTTTTTTTTTTTTTTTTTCCTTGTCAGCCTACATTATGAATGCAACTGATAGAACAAACACCAACACCTAACACTGGAAATTGTCTCCTCAGAACTCATTTGAAACACATGCTGAGGTTCTCAAACGGCAAGGTTTATAAAATGTCAGAACATTTTAGAGTTGAAAGTGATTGTTGGATGCATATTACAATCACACAGGGAGCTTAAGAAAATATTAATGCTTCAGCCCCAACTTCAGAAATTCTGATTCAACTTGTCTGGGGAAGGTTGGTGGCATCTATATTTTTTTAAAAAAGCTTTCCAACTAATTTTAATGTGCAGCTAATTTGAGAACCACTGGGCTAGTCCCTTTTAATCAGATAAAAAAAGAAATCCACAAAGGATTTGGGATGTCAAAAGTCACACAACTAGACATCAGTAAAGCTGAGACTAAAATCAGATTTCCTGACACTTAGTACAGTGTCTTTATACTGTTTGAAAATTGTTCTTTGAGAGGTGTTCTTACACAAAAACTTCAGACCTAAATCTGACACATACTTCATGCGTGGATCTATATACAGCTTATATGCCCTACTCTAAGGAACCAATTTCATCTGATATAATACAATGAATTAATACTCTATTTTCCATGAAAAGGGGAGGAAATTATGTTTGAGGCTGATTTATAATGTTTAAGTATGGTGGTACTCAAATAATCTCCACCCTTGAGGAGAGTTTACAGAAAAGCAATATAATCTGCACTACAGCTCAATCCGTTTGAAGCTTGGGACATGGCAAAACTATCTTGCTAAGAACTCATATCAAATTTTCAACTGTATTATTCACAACACATCATTATTGTTGATTGTTCAGTGGAAAATGGCCTCACAATTGCAATGAATCATCTGCTTTCAAAGTGACAGAATTTACAGTTACAACAAAAAAAAACATAAAAAGGAACTAGTTTAAGGGTTGACATTTAGCCTTTGTTTACAGTATTCTTTTAGTATTGATGCTGATCTTTCAAGCTCCAGAGCTCAAATGGACAGTCTTAACAATGGCAGTTGAAACTTATGCTCATCTTTAAATTTTGTTTTCTTGTTTGTGTCCATATCATTGCAAGTACAGGGTACAGTGTTCTGTATGTTTTATATTTTCTTTAATGATGCTCTGGCCAAAGAAAGGGTACATTTACTCTCTGAAATGCACATGTCTAATGTAGAATTATGCATGGAATTATTGCACCTTGGCAAGTCTACCTGTTTTCTTTCAATAAAATATTTCACTTGAACCTACCCTTCCTTAATCATATGGAAAAAAATGGGTTAGTTGAACTATCTTGAAATTGGCAAATGTTTAGTTTTGCTGAACCACAAAAGTATGCTCGGTTTGAATGTTTGTTGCATTATTATGGATTTTTAGAATGTGGCAAACTTGTGAATACAGAAAAGAGCAAACTGGAAAAAAACAAACTTAAATGACTTTATCTCCAGGTGATAAAACTTCATGAATAGTTGAAAGGAGAAGGACATAAGGATGAAAAAGTTAATGATTAAATGTTATATAAATGACTATGCAGACATTTCTAAAGCTCGTGATTATGTTTTAAATATGACTAATGAAAAAAAAAAGCTCAGTTTATTAAAAGCTCAGTTGAATGCTGTGGATTTGAATATCATGCCTATACTTACAGTAAGATATTGAAAATTAATAAATTAAATATCATGGGCCTTTAAATTGATTTCTTTTTAAAAGATCCTAGAGGATAGAAAGGAAATAGATGCCTTTCTTGAAAGGTAGCATTTGAAATATTTAATTCAGGATGCTAGAAGGAGCACTTATGAATAAAAGAATTATAGCTTGGGATTGGAATATATACATGTATATATGCATATATATATATAAAAATATATAAATCAGCAACAGTCATTTGTTATGGATTATTTGATTTAAAATAATGACATGAGAAAAAAATGTATCATTTCATTCAACATGAAGGAAAAGATTTAGCTTTTTGGAAATGGACTGAGTATCTTGTCATAGGGGATTCTATGAAGAGTTTATTTGATTGGAACTAAGAAGAGGTTTGAAGGTCACCTCATCCAACCAACCAACCAAAGCTTGACACTGGTGCTATTTAAACAGAAATTCTTTCATGCACATTGAATAAATTATCTTGATGTATTTTATATTTTGTGATTAGAATAAATATAGACAAAATTATTTGAAAGCATAACTTACTCTTCTGGGCTTTCTATTATTAAAGTTCTCAGATTCTCTTATCTTTTAGATTTGAAGTATAGAAGAAAATCTAATGTGAACTCCTCTCTTCTAGACTGTAAATTCCTCAAAGGCCAAGATCAGGTTTTATTTCTTTTTATATTCTCCATTGTTCTGAGCACTTAGCATAACATAGGTTCTCAGTACACATTTGTTTAATGAATGAGAGGATGAATAATAAATACATGATTAATACTGCTTTTCCTTCAAAATAGCATGTACAGATTGTATTTGTACATTTTCATTTGTATTTTTCTCCTTCATTTTTCTACTTCCTCCACTCCCATTCAGATTCAAAGGCTGCCCAACACAAGGTAATTGTTATGTATAAATTCATGACTGTTTTCTGCAACTTCAGACTGGGGAAGAAGGAGGAGAGAGAAAAGAAAAAGCGTGATCACCTATACAACTTAGAAGGGGGTTGAAACCTTCCCTCACTACCTCTTCCAGCAGCCATTCAGATATTCTAAACCCATTCTTTCTTCCATGGGTGGTTTTTAAATTGGTGTTTCTGTAGGGGCACATGGGCTAATCCTTCCTAATCTGCCATCTTGCCAGTATCAGGCTCTCAAATTAACTTCTTACAAACTCACATTTCTTACATTGTACATACCAGAAAAACAGAAGACTACTAGCTGCTCTTGGAAAATCTGACAAAGTTGCAAGATCTGTTCTTGTTCCATTTCTAGATGCTTTGTTTTCTTCCTTTACATCCACTCATGCCAGAAATCTATTACATATCTTTAAAAACCTGACTTTGTATATAACACTTATTAATGCTAGCAATAACCATAATCATGGGAATAACATATTCTTACGGAAAATAATAATTTACAAACATTTTCCCATAAATCATTGTTGGTTGTATCATTTCCAATGTGTACTTGAATACAAGCTTCATGAGGGCTGGGGACTTTTATTTCTGTTGTTCAGTGAATATCTAGTGCCTAGAAGAATGTATAGCATATAGCAGGACTCAATAAATCTTTGTTGAATCAATGAAGAAAATGGTGAATTTAAAAGTTTAGTGAATCGTATATTGATATATATATATATATGTGGATCTGGAAAACTTGGTATAAATGAACTTATTTACAAAGCAGAAACAGAGACCCCCCTGATAGCGCAGTTTGTAAAGAATCTGCCTGCAAAGCAGGAGACCCTGGTTCGATTCCTGGGTTGGGAAGATCCTCTGGAGAAGGGAAAGGCTACCCACTCCATATTCTGGCCTGGAGAATTCCATGGACCATATAGTCCATGGTTGACAGTCGCACAAACTGAGCTACTTTCACTTCACTTCAATAGAGACACAGACATAGACAACAAGTATATGGATACCAGGGGGCAAAGGAGGAGTGAGATGAATGGGGAGATTGGGATTGACATATATACACAACTATGTGTAAAATAGATAACTAATGAGAACTTGCTTTATGGCACAGGGAACTCTATTCAATGTTCTGTAGTGACCTAAACTGGAAGGAAATATAAAAAAAGAGAGGAGCTATATGTATATGTATAGCTGACTTGCTTGCTGTACAGCAAAAGCTAATGTTGCATTGTAAATGATACTTCAATAATTTTTTTTAAAGTTTAGTGATTGTTCAGGGATATACCATGCATATACCATATATACCATACACCATACATACTGTGTGAGTTCCCAGCCGTGTTTGACTGCGACCCCATGGACTGTAGCCTGCCAACCTCCTCTGTTCATGAGATTCTCCAAGCAAGAATCTTGAAGTGGGTTGCCATTTGCTCCTCCAGGAGATCTTCTCAACCCAGACTCAGGGATAGAACCCTGTCTCCTGCATCTCCTGAGTCTCCTACATTGGCAGGTGGATTTTTTTTTTTTAACCACTATGCCACCAGGGACATCTAGTTAATAAATAAAAAGAGTTGTAGCATGTTTCTTTGTGTCCTCAACTAGTGATGGCTGAGGAGTATAAATTCTAGTAAAAATATATTACTTACTACATACAAATAATACATATTAAAGTTTCTTTATATGAGTTAATGTGTCTTCTCTCTCCTGCTTACAGACTTATTCTTCAGGTGGTTTATACTTTTTAAAAAAGTATTAAATATCAAGTTAACAAGTGATTCTGGGACCAAGACTAAAGCTTTCTGTGACAGGTGACAAGTTCTATCCTCTGTTCTCATTTCTCTTCCGAGGAACAAAAAGGCAAAACTGGAAAATGATTAAGATATTTCTGGATGTTATATAAATTATGTAAGGCAACTGCTAGTGGTGATCAAATTTCAGAGTAAAATCATAATTTGGGGAAGATTCTTTGAAATAAATAATGTTAGTTTTAAGTAAATAAAATTAGAATTTCAAAAGAAAAATGGCATAATGAACCTATTCAACTAGGGCGGGTAAAAAATATGTCAATACTATTTCCTTTACTTCTGGTTGTTTACCATAAAACAGTGTTATTAGATAAAACACACACAGACAAACTCATTGAAAGTGGAACACACCCATGGGACTATGTAATGATATGCCTTCTAGCTTCTGATTTCAGCCTGCTTGATGGAACTGACATTTTAAGAGTACCATGTGATGACTGGATTATTCTATACGTTTGGTAACAGTCTGTGCAGACACTTACCAATCAGTCCGTAAAATCAATTCGAACAAGTAAACACTTTTACTATGACTAGGAGCTCTGCAAATTTCCCTACTTGATCTCAGTTGTTCCTACCAGAATTTAGTTTAGCTGAAAAATCAGCTTTATATTAAACCAAGGGGCTTTGTAACTGTTTTATTATCAAGCATTTGCGTAGCATTTTATGGCCTGTAATGTATTTTCCAGCCCTGGACCAGGTTTTCCTACCCAATCTTTTTGGGCGGGAACCATAATGTTGTCCTTCTCATTTTTACAAACTGCAGAGAGGAGGCTATTGCAAGGGTGAGTGACTATCAAAAGGTCAGATGATAGTTAATAGTCGAAGAGGTATCAGAGGTCATGATCTTTAAATTTCCAGTTTATTTCCTGTTATACTGATTCTTTTCTGGCCCTTTGCTGTTTTGTCTGTGAAGGATTTCTGAAGCTCAAAAAGGATGAATTTTCTTAAGTGATAAAATATAACATATGTAAGAAAGTAGCATAATAGTATGTTTTACTGTGAACTTTAAAAGTAAATATTAATACATGTTTAGTACAGAAAACAGTTTTATATCCAAATATATCAAAACTGCTTATGCATTCTTAAATTTGAATGGTGAAGATAAACTTGTTTAAAAAACTCAAGGAGGCTTGTGATATGAAAGCTGTTAGATTGGTTACCTGGTTAGAGTCATAAAATACATTTTGGGGGAAAAGATGCAAATCTGAGTAAAATTTCATGATCTCACCTTACATAAACAAAAAAGAAAAAAATGTCAAAAACAGACAAAGCTAATAAAAGAACTAATGGAAGCTTAAGCAATGTGGATTTACTATTTGTCAAATAGTGGTGTTGAGCTAGAAATTATAAAGTTCTCTGGAATTAAGAATAGAATATAAGGGGATATTTGAAATCCTCCTTTTCAAATGCTGATGTCTTAAAACACAGTCTGGTTAAAATCATAGTCTCTTAAATACTTTCATGGTTCAGACGCTTCTTAAAGGCATTTTCTCACAAAAGAGAGTGCTGACTTTATTATCAGTTTGCTATTAAGTTGGAAGGCTTGTATTTGCATGAAATTCTTTCTCAGGAAAATGTTAATAGGAAATAGAATGTAAATAAGAGGCGGAAGCCGCTCCAGATATTTTTCTGTGGTTCTCCTTGATAGGAAAATCTTATGTACATATTCAGTGGATGAGCCTCACTTGCTCTGGGGCTCACTATTCAACTAATTAATGTCATTCAAGCATTATATGCCTTTGCATTGGCATTTGATCGAATTTCAAATCCTCTATTTGAATGAATAGCACCTTGAGAAGAATTCATTTTTGTATTTTATTTAGCCTAGGCTGTGTTTACATTTAATCTCCATTTACTTTAAATCCATTTTTTTACTACTCTTATGGAACAAGGCAAAGCCTCTCTGGCTGTGGCAAAATCTATACCTTAGTTTGCTACTTACTTTATATATGTTTTGTGTGTGCACATATGTGTGTGTGTAATAATTAATACAAATGAAGAAACTGACAGCAAAAAAGTGCTCTGTTACCCAAAGACACTGAAACCTGTAAAGAAAATAAAATATAGTAACTCTGTTCACATTCAGTTCATGCTACTATAATAATAGAGTCATAGAGCATGGAGAAAGCAATGGCAACGCACTCCAGTACTCTTGCCTGGAAAATCCCATAGTCGGAGGAGCCTGGTAGGCTGCAGTCCATGGGGTCGCGAAGAGTCGGACACGACTGAGCGACTTCATTTTCACTTTTCACTTTCATGCATTGGAGAAGGAAATGGCAACCCACTCCAGTGTTCTTGCCTGGAGAATCCCAGGGACTGGGGAGCCTGGTGGGCTGCTGTCTATGGGGTCGCACAGAGTCGGACACGACTGAAGCGACTTAGCAGCAGCAGCAGGGCATGGATGGGCTTCCCAGGTGGTGCTAGAAGATCCCTCGAGGAGGGCACGGCAACCCACTCCAGTATTCTTGCCTGGAGAATTCCATGGACAGGGGAGTATGGCAGGCTACAGCCCATAGTGTCGCAAAGAGTTGGACATGACTGAAGTGACTTAGAACCCACACATGCAAGACATGGATAGTATCCTCCTTGGTCTTTTTTGCTTTCTTTATATTGCTGTGGATAAAACAAAGTCTCCTGAAGCATCAGTTAACAAAGAATGTTGTGACCACCAGCCACTACAGGTGCTCTGACTATGCACCCTGAGGGGAACAGGATGGATAAAAAACAGGATACTGGCCCTAGATAGTTAGGATGCTTATCAAAGGGATGATTTCATTAAGCCCAGACTCTTGCATTTCACTGTACACAGAAAAGTGCTAAATTCATTCATTTAATTCATCTCTTATTTTTCTGTAATTAACAGTAATCTTTTGATGTTTCAACAACCTGTTTAGTTTTCTTTTTTTTTGCAAAAACTCTCATATATCCTGGCTCCTCCCTTGCTTTGAAGACAAAGCAGTCCCTCAGAGTGATCTGAGAGGGTATTGCCTAGGCTTAAGCCCTCAGCATGTCTTCAAAATAAAACATAATTCTCAACTTTTAGGTTATGCATTTTTTTCAGTGGGCACTATCATATTTTCCAAAGTTCCAAAAATAAGGGGTGGGGGTGTAGTAAGCATCAAGCATTTCTATATAACTTTACATGCACATTTAACACTTTGCAAACTCTATTCATTACTATCACCAGTTTGCAGATAAGGAAACTGAAGGTTCAGAGAAAGCAGAATACCTTGTCCAAGATTAGGTAGCTAAGAAGTGATCTAGGAATGATTTAAACCTTTGACAGTGTTGAGAGCTTGAGATCTTAATCCCCATGCTGTATTGAATAAATGTTATTTTCCTAGGGAGAAAAAAATTAAACATGATCTTTTAAAAATGCATATCCATAAAGTGTTTGATGAAAAAAATTACTCATAGGAAATGCTTTTTAATAGATTCTTCTGTTTCTCTATGACTCTTCCTTACACAACATTAAAGTTGCCTTGGCTTTGTGGTCATCTTTCTCCAGGGCTTTTGCAAACATTTCCTCACAGTTCTTCTGATTTCACTGCTGCTTTCCCTCTGTCTGTCTTATCTTCACTGAGTCTGTTGATGGGGCTCCTTGGTGGCTCAGAAAGTAAAGAATCTGCCTGCAATGCAGGAGACCTGGGTTCGATCCCTGGGTTGGGAAGATCCCCCCCTGAAGGAGGGCAAGGCTACCCACTTCAGTATTCTTGCCTGGAGAATCCCTATAGACAGAGAAGCCTTGTGGGCTACAGTCCACGGTGTCCCAGAGTTGGACACAGCTGAGCAACTAAGAACAAAGTCTATTGATGACACTCTTCTCAAAACCTTCCAGTGGCATTGCATCTTTCATAAAATGGAAGGAGATGTCTCTAAGTTCAGTTCAGTCACTCAGTCATGTGTGACTTTTTGTGACCCTGGGCACTGCAGCACGCCAGGCCTCCCTGTCCATCACCAACTCCCAGAGATTGCTCAACCTCATGTCCATTGAGTAGGTGATGCCATCCAACTATTTCATCTCATCATTCAATATGCCAGCAAATTTGGAAAACACAGCAGTGGCCACAGGACTGGAAAAGGTCAGTTTTCATTCCAATCCCAAAGAAAGGCAATGCCTAAGAATGCTCAAACTACCATACAATTGCACTCATCTCAATGCTAGTAAAGTAATGCTCAAAATTCTCCAAGCCAGGCTTCAACAGTATGTGAACCATGAACTTTCAGATGGACTTTCATGCTGGATTTAGAAAAGGCAGAGGAACCAGAGATCAAATTGCCAACATCCGTTGGATCATCAAAAAACAAAGGAGTTCCAGAAAAACATCTATTTCTGCTTTATTGACAATGCCAAAGCCTTAGACTGTGTGGATCACAACAAACTGTAAAATTCTTAAAGAGATGGGAATACCAGGCCACCTGACCTGCCTCTTGATAAATCTGTATGCAGGTCAGGAAGCCACAGTTAGAACTGCACATAGAACAAAAAACTGGTTCCAAATAGGAAAAGGAGTATGTCAAGGCTGTATATTGCCACCATGCTTATTTAACTTATATGCAGAGTACATCATGAGAAATGCTGGACTGGATGAAGCACAGGCTGGAATCAAGATAGCCGGGAGAAATATCAATAACCTCAGATATGCAGATGACACCACCCTTATGGCAGAAAGTGAAGAGGAACTAAAAAGCCTCTTGATGAAAGTGAAAGAGGAGAGTGAAGAAGTTGGCTTAAAATTCAACATTCAGAAAACTAAGATCATGGCATCTGATCCCCTCACTTCATGGCAAATAAATGGGGAAACAGTGGAAACAGGTGCAGACTTTATTTTGCAGGGCTCCAAAATCACTGCAGATGATGACTGCAGCCATGAAATTAAAAGACGCTTACTCCTTGGAAGAAAAGTTATGACCAACCTAGACAGCATATTAAAAAGCAGAGACATTACTTTGCCAACAAAAGTCCGTCTAGTCAAGGCTATGGTTTTTCCAGTAGTCATGTGTGGATGTGAAAGTTGGACTCTAAAGAAAGCTGAGCACCAAAGAATTGATGCTTTTGAACTATGGTGTTGGAGAAGACTCTTGAGAGTCCTTTGGACTCCAGGGAGATCCAACCAGTCCATCCTAAAGGAGATCAGTCCTGAATATTCATTGGAAGGACTGGTGTTGAAGCTGAAATTCCAAAACTCTGGCCACCTGATGCGAAGAACTGACTCATTTGAAAAGACTCTGATGCTGGGAAAGATTGAAGGCGGGAGAAGGGCATGACAGAGAATGAGATGTCTTTAAAGATCTTACATAATCAGCTTTCCATGCCTGTGCCCTTCATTGGCATAACCCTTCCCCTGGTGCCTGTGTTTTTCTTCAAATTTGGTTTATTCTCCAGTAATTCAGGTGCCTTTGTGGTTCTCTGTACCTAAAGCAGACTTTCCCTAGAAATATGCATTCTTCATCTCTGGCTTCCTTCATGACTTTTGCTCATATGTAAGTATAGAAAGAGTTTCACCAACACCATCTGCAAAACAGACATCCCATCACTTCTATCTTACCTGTTTATTTTCCTTCATAGCACTTATCACCATGTGAAATATTATATATTTTTGCATTAATCTGTTTGTTATTCATCTCCTTCCTCCCATGGGTTGGAATCCTTTAAAAACTTATGTAGACCTCTCTCCCTCAGAAATTTGTTATATTCAAAACAGTAATTCCAGTGCCTAAAATATGCCTGGGACAAAATGGGAATTTAGTAAATATTTGTTGACTGAATGATTTGGACTACAAGAGTGATTTTAAAGATTTATTTTCTATCTTCCTTAGAATAAGTGTTCATCCTTAAACATTATTGCATTAGATACAATTTTAATTTGACTCAGCATCTAATTCTACCTTCAAACTAACTGGGAGACAATGGAGGTATAATATTTTTAATGATGTTTTATGTTTACATTTTACATCATATTTATAGAAAGTTCTGAAAGAAAGTTCATCAGATCATTAGGAGGAATGTCGGTCAAGTTCTTTAGGGAGATGTGTTATGCAAAGAGTACTGGGTGTTTCTTCAAAGGAGAGAGAACTACATGCTCAGCTAAGGTATCAGCATCTTATTAATGAAGGCAAATAGGCGTCCATGCAGTTGAGAAAAGTAAGAATTCGAACTGTGTAAGTTATTTAGCTCTTTGAGTCTCAGTTTTCTAGTATTAATAATATAGGTTACAAGTGTAAAAGTGGATAGAATTTTGTCAGAAATTTATTTTACTTTTTAGATCATATTTTATTTCAGCTTCTCAACATTCTCTGGGAGAAACTGGTAGTTGAGCCCTGAACAAATGAATACGCTTGAGACTCAGGCTTTGTGGAGACAGAAGATGTTGCTGTATTTCTTTACTAATCCATTCCTCCCCCTCATTCTCTTTTTAAAATTTATTCATTAAGGTATAGTTACCTCACAAGTTGCACGAGTTTCTGCTGCACAGAAGAGTGAATCAGCCATTTGTATACACATAACCCCTCCCTTTTGGATTTTCTTCACATCTAGGTCACCACAGAATATCAAGTAGAGTTCCTAGCTCTATAGGGTAGACTTGCTCTAGTTGTCTATTCCATGTATAGCAGTGTATACATGTCAATCTCACTGTTTCAATTTGTCCCACTTCCCCCCTTTCCTGCGTTGGTGTCCATATATTTGTTCTCTATGTCTGTGTCTCTATTTCTGCTTTGCAAATAGGTTCATCTGTATCATTTTTCTAGATTCTGCATATATGCATTAATAAACAATATTTGTTTTTCTCTTTATGACCTACTTCGCTCAGTATGACAGTCTCTAGGTCCATCCATATTTCTGCAAATGACACAATTCTGTTTCTTTGTATGGGTGAGTAATATTCCATTGTATTTATGTACCATATTTTCTTTATCCATTCCTCTGTTGATGGATATTTAAGATTGCTTTCATGTCCTGGCTATTGTAATCAGTGCCTCAGTGCACACTGAGGGGTGTGTGTCTTTTTAGATTATGGTTTTCTCAGGTTATAAGTCCCAGAGTGGGACTGCTAGGTCGTATGGTAGTTATATTTTTATTTCAATAACCAAACCTGGAGGAGACCCAGGTGCAGATATTCTGCCAAAATGTAGAATAAAAGCTTTTCTGCTTTTAATAAAAAGCCATGATGTTTGCTGTTCTATGGTATAGAGTGTATGATACAGGAAAGGTAAAAAACTCTCAGTCCTGAAGGATTATAGAAAGGATGAGGGAGAGAATGTGAGAGGATTAAACAAGTCAGTGTGGTTTTAATCTCCTTTCTTTGAAGAGGACCATGTGTTAGATAAGTTCTGGGATGTATCTAGCATGGAAAAATCCCCCTCCCCTTTCTCTTTTTGGAATTCTAGAAGGAGACTGTAACATCTCAGGCAACCCAGTCTAGTTAAGAGTGTGATCTGTCATCAGGCAGGGAGAGGATCTGGTTGGCCTTCACAGCCTCTTAGCTCATGTGTGGGGTGCATGCTGACTGGAAGCCAGTGAGCTTGCCAGATGTTTTCATTCATGCATTAGAAGCTGGGTGGACCTCAGGACACTGGGGTAGGTGGGGGCCTCTGGGCCCACAATTGGGAGAGCTGAAGGGAGTTCAAGCTACCTCCAGAGTGTTGCCAGGCTCCAAATGAAGGACCATGAATGCATCAGACACAGACAGAAGCCTCAATAGTCAACAGGTTACAGGAAGTATTGCCATGGAATCCAGTAAATAACAACTAATGCAGATCCAGGGACTAACTCAAGGTCAGTGCATTCTGCCACCCTCCAAAATCGCAAGGTTATGTCATCCACACACTCCTCTGTTACCTCATCTTAGAGAAAGGCCAGGAGGAGAAAACACTTTACCCCTGCTAGAGATCAGGCCCTACAGCAGCTGTTTATATAATCAGATTGGATTACATTTAAATTGGGCATTCAGTTTTTCATGCTAACCAGGGGATGGAAGGCCTCCAATTAATTATGAAAAATGAATTATATTTTCTCTTTCCTTCTGACATTAAAAAAAAATCATTAGTTTATATTGTGAGTGTAATTGATTTACAATGTTGTGTTAGTTTCAGGTTTACAGAAAAGTGTTTCAATTATATATGTATGTATACATATCTACATATATATCTCCATTCTTTTTCAGATTCTTTTCCCACATAGGTTATTACAGAATACCTAGTAGAAATTCTTGTGCTATACAGTAGGTCTTATTAATTATCTATTTTACATATATATATATATATATATATGTATATGTTAACACCAAACTCCCAATTTATCCCTCCTCCAACCTTTCCCCTTTGGTAACCATAAGTTTGCTTTTGAAGTCTATGAGTCTTTTTCTATTTTGTAAATATGTTCATTTGAATTATCTTTTTAGATTCCACCTTTAAGTGATATCATATGGTATTTATCTTATGATTTTTTAAAATCATTACAGAGGGTTGTTGAGAGAATTTGAAATAATGTTTATAGCACTTAGGATAGTATTTAATATTAAATAATTGTTAATATTTTGGGCTTCCCTGGTGGCCCTCGTGGTAAAGAACCCACCTGCCAATGCAGGAGATGTAAGAGATGCAGATATGATCCCTGGGTTGAGAAGATTCCCTGGAAGGGGGCATGGCAACCCACTCCAGCATTTTTGCCTGGAGAATCCCATGGATAGAGGAGCCTGGCAGGCTACAGTTTATAGGATCGAACATGACTGAAGTGACTGAGCATATGTAGATACCATATTTGTTATTCATTTGTTCTGGATACTTAGTCACTTTCTAAAATCTTACGTTAATCACTATTTAATATAGATCTCTCTCTCTTTCTCTTTTTTGGCTGCACTTTGGGGCGTGGGGGATCTTCGTTTCCTGAGCAGGGATGGAACCCGTGTCCCCTGCATTGGAAGCACCACAGTCTTACCACTAGACCACCAGGGAAATCCCATGGATGTAGGCTTTTAAGAAAACATTTTTTACACCAATGTTTCCAAATGTACAGCTAAGCGTCATGCTATCCAATGACAGTATTCCTAAAATTAGTGAGCTGTATTTCTGGATTGATTTCCGTAATAACATTTTAAATACATATACCAGTTATTGATCAGAAAATACACATACCCATGATGATAGAGGTAAAGCTTTTTGAGTACTTCTCAAGGGCCATGAGCAATTCAAATGTTTCACATGTATCATCTCCTTAATTCCCACAATTCCGTTGACTAAATACAGTTGTGTTCCTCGTTTTACAGATGGAAACCTGAAGCACAGAGAGATCACGTAACTCTTGTAAGACCACACACTTAATAATTGGCACTGGGTTTTGAGGTTGAGCAGTACAATATTGAGCAATTACTATATTCCAAAAGTAAATGGAATTTTGTACATATTCACCAAAGACCACCTTCTACTTTTGACAAGAGAAAGCAATATTTTAAAATACCCCACTGATAAGGTTTCAACAGATAATCATTTTAATTCACCACTCTGTAGGTACTATAGCACACACAAGTACTTTTGGTATGGACATTTGAAATAGGATTTTGATAAAATATTAACAAAGTTTTATCAGCAGGTTCTTTTCTTAAAAAAAAAAAATCCACTCATCAGGAGATGTGGTAGATATTATTCCATTAATGTGAGTGAGTGAACCAAATTCCTTATAAAAAGAATTTGAAGGTGCTTTTTTCCCTATGGTGTCAACATCTATAATTCTATTTCTTTATTAAAGGTGATTTGACACAATGAGCAAAATGCAAAGCTTTTAGAGCATTAGAGCATAACTGATACATTTCCAAAATGAGAGCACCTTTCTGAATGACTGAGAGAATTTGTATAAAAACGTATGGCTTCATGAGAAAAGGTAATAAAGTCCTCTTGGAATAAGAGAGTAATTTTCATGGGAAAAATTGTATCATTTTCTTAAGCAATTCTGAAAGTAAATTAATTGAAAAAATATTAAGGTCAATTGCCCAATTTATTTTTACAAGGCTTCCAATTTTTCTTTTATCATCAGAGTACTTGAGTGGGCATGTAAAAAATTGAAAATTGGGCACAGCAACCTACTCCAAAATTCTTGCCTGGAGAATCCCATGAACGGTGGAGCCTGGAGGGCTGCAGTCCATCGTGCCAGTCACAAAGAGTTGGATAGGGCTAAAGCAACTTAGATTTTTCCAAATCTTACTTTATTTTACCTGCAGTATATGATTTAATCATCCAATTAGCAGCAGCATCCCTGCTGCTAAGTCGCTTTAGTTGTGTCTGACTCCGTGCGACCCCATGGACGGCAGCCCACCAGGCTCCTCTGTCCCTGGGATTCTCCAGGCAAGAACACTGGAGTGGGTTGCCATTTCCTTCTCCAATGCATGAAAGTGAAAAGTGAAAAGTGAAAGTGAAGTCTCTCAGTCTGGTCCAACTCCCAGCGACCCCATGGGCTGCAGCCTACCAGGCTCCTCCGTCCATGGGATTTTCCAGGCAAGAGTATTGGAGTGGGGTGCCATTGCCTTCTCCATCAAAAGCCCCAGGAAGGACCTATTTTATAGACAACAAAACTGAGGCACAGAGACTAAGAAATTTGCATAGATGTGATCTAACAGTCTATTGTCTGGCTGTACAGTTGTCCCACTCAACTGCTATACAACTTTTCCTTAATGGTAGTCATGAATATACTCTTTCTAATATATTTTCAAATTTCCACAATTCTGCCACACACTGAATATTATTTTGTCAAGAATAAAGCCCAGTTTTGCATGATTTTTATAGGCAACATGAAACAGAGCTATCCTGGCTATTTTGTCTATGCTTTTTCAAGAATATCCTGTGTTTGAATTTCCCCTACAGAGATGTAATTTATTTTAATTAGGTCATCTAAATGTCAATTATTTATGTTGACTACAGCAATTCCTAATTTTGGGATTTCACAGGCCTTTACTCTTGCTTGGTACTCAGGGAATCTTCTCTGTTTTGCATAATCTTAATTATATTACTTTGTTGAAGAGATGCAAGAAAAATGACACTCTTCTAGAGTGACTTCTCAATTAAATCAAAGAGATCTGATAAGATTAAAGAAAATGCTGGCAAAGCACTAAGTTGTAGGAAGGAGAGAGACTATCCATGTTAAATAAGTTACCCAGAATAAAGCACAGAATTATATCAGGATACCATTCGCTTAGCATAATTAGTAGTTTTTGTTACTAACATGCTAAATGATTTATTAGCTGTCAATGAGAAGTTGATGGGCTATAATAATTATTCCAAAATATCATATCTTGATTTATGCAGCAACTGTTATTCCCAAACTCTTTAACCCTATTTAGCCCTCACCATATTTTGATCAAATAAGTAAGACTGTGCATTGTGATTCCGAGTTTAAAGGTAGACACTGAATCACGGAGATTCTAAGTAACCGAAGGGAAATCTCTCAGTGATAAGAGTGAGTCTAGACTTTTTAAGCCTCTAAATTCCTAGCCATTGTTCTATGGCTAAAACCATGGCCCCTGCATAAAAATGTTTTCAAATTGAGAAGAAAATAGAGAAGAAAAAAAAAAGTAGGGAGAGAGAGAGAGAAAAACTAAAAATTGTATTCTTTGCTTTTTTATTTTCCCACACTGGGGAATAGAGTGTCTTTTACAAAAAATAGTGTTGGTTATAGATAAAGGAGAACATAAAATGTTTTAATTTCAAACACCGGACTTGTTTTCTTTCTTGAGCTATGTGGGAATAAACCCTTACCTTTTTATTAAGCAATTTTTCTTTAAGTAATCTTGTCATATGAAGAAGAGCTTATAAATCACGAAAATCTGTGAGCTCCTGCTTGTGAAGATTTGTACTGTTACACCATTAAAACAATGTGAACTGTAAAAAGGATTCCTCTAGTTTCTCCAGGTCAAGTACGGTTTGTTAGGTGCACAGAGGCCATGGAATACAGAGGAGTTGATCAGATTTATGAGTCAATGTCTGCGATGCTGCATGGTGCCTAAAAGAATTATATAAGCGCTCCATCTGCTCCTAGGAAGTCATCTGTGAATACTTCCTAATTTTTTCATGGCAGTGTGTGTGTTGTATGAATAACAATAAAGTGAATCCCTGTTCACTAACTCTAGCTGTTTTGTATTTGGGGTGAGCATGTTGTATCACTCAACTGTGTACTCTGGGCTAAAAAGTCCAGGTATTCTAACAAGATAGGGAAGACATGATTGGTGTGAATTCAAATTAGACCCTAGTTTTTAAAATATTAGTGAAATTTGATTAAATGTAACATGAACATAGACCCCTGATATAGATCTGACTTTAATCTCCACTGCAAATTTATGATAGTAACTGTTATTAAATGAAAGAATGTCTCCCTGAAGAAAAGCTATTAAGAAATCTGTAAACTTTTAAAACATGTTTTGCAAAACTAAACTCAAATTCAGCTTAAGCAGTTAGGAAAACACTTAAATGGCAAATTTCTCCATTTCCTTGCTTTCTAAAGAAAAATAACATGAAATGTATTTATTATTTTCTTAGCTTTATCTGTGTTGTTGTTTAGTGGCTAAGTCAATCTGACTCTTCTGTGACCCCATGAACTATAATCCGCCAGGCTCCTCTGTCCTTGGGACTTCCCAGGCAATAATACTGAAATGGGTTGCCATTTATTTGTGTGTGTGTGTGTGTGTGTGTGTGTGTGCTAGTCACTCAGTCGTGTCCTACTCTTCGTGAGCCCATGGACTCTAGCCCTCCAGGCTCCTCTGTCCATGGGATTCTCCAGGCAAGAATACTGGAGTGAGTTACCAGTTCCTTCTCCATTTATTTGTGTACTAAGTCAGAATTTTGGATGGAGGTTGAGAAAAGTCTGATCACATAGATAATCATAATGGTCTTCTCAGGATAAAGAATATTTTTGAGCTAGTTTGGTACAAGGAAAATACTGTTTTCTCGATTTCTTGACCAAAATTCTATTTTAAATTTTTCTAAAAAATTTGGTAACTTTTCAAAGAATGTCTGTATTCCAATTATTGATGAAGGAGAGCACTATTTTAGGTTCACAGAAAATTTAGTCTGACATTATCCTTATGTTAATATTTCCAGGGGCTGCCAGATCTTCTAATTTTATTTGCATGGCCTTCACAGTGCTGCAGATAATAGTGAGACATTATCAGATATGTTGTCAGTCCAATCTTATTTCATTTCTTTCTTCATAGCTATAGTTAAGAAGACATCAAAGGACTTGGATATTGGAAACATGTATGTTTGGATAAGTCCAATGATTTTAAGCATTATTGAAATTTAAGCAAATGGAAGCTGCTGTCTATGGATGGCGACTTTAGTGTATACATAATAAAAGTCATAAATTTAAAAATATATGCCTTTATGGTTCTGGAGTCATCTGTGAGCTTATGGAACAGCCTGTTGAATCTTGTAGTTCAGGAAAACTATTCCCAGCCTAAGATTTCCGTAAGGAATCCAGATCAGTGAGCTGTTAGTGAGCTCTCTGCCTTGGGTGGTCCTCAGCCAGTGATGCACTGGAAAGCTCAGATGTAGAGCAACACAAGGGCCAATGAAGACAGGAAGAGGGCTATGATGCCACATTGGCACTCTGGGCCAAAACGGATGTCTATACATTAAGGAAATATGTCTTTTGCTTTTCCAAAGAGTGTAGACTCTCAAGGTTGGAAGATATTTTAAATATTCTGTTATATAGAGAGTGGTTTCTAGACTAGACTTTATATGTAGTCCTGAAAGGGTGCAAAGAAATATCTCAGCAAAGCCAGCTGCGATGAATAGGTGGCTACTTACACTGGACTTAAAGCACCCACTATTCCTTATAGTTCATGAAAATGGAGATAATTTAGAAATTGTAAGAATTCTTTATTTGCATTTGTATTCACTAAAAAATGCCACATGGAGCTTTCAGTTCAGTTCAGTTGCTCAATTGTGTCCAACTCTTTGCGACCCCATGGATTGTAGCATGCCAGGCCTCCCTGACCATCACCAACACCTGGAGTTTACTCAAACTCATGTCCATTGAGTCGGTGATGCCATCCAACCATCTCATCCTTTCTCGTCCTCTTCTCCTCCCGCCTTCAATCTTTCCCAGCATCAGGGTCTTTTCAAATGAGTCAGTTCTTCGCATCAAGTGGCCAAACTATTGGAGTTTAAGCTTCAACATCAGTCCTTCCAATGAATATTCAGGACTGATTTCCTTTAGGGTGGACTGGTTAGATCTCCTTGCAGCTCTAATTGTGCCTAAATAAATAGAATTTGTGTATATACATATAGTATAGAGGATTACCCATCCTCCCTCCATGACCTTATAACACTTCCACTTAAGAGATAATTTAATAAAATTCCTAGATCTTCAAGCTTGTAAATTTCTCCTAACTAAAAGTCTGATGAAAAAAATCTCTGTTTTGTTTGTTAGTTTTTACTTCTCTTAATTAATTACTTTTGATCACCACATGGCTTTGATGAAATGATTTTATTTTGATTTGTTTTGCTACTTCCTCATCTGCATAAAACTTGTCAGAAAACAGTACATACTAGTACACAGAGACACTGCACAAAACTTCTAAGCTGTTAGTTTATTCTTAATGTACAGGTTTCCAGAACAGTAAGAAAATCTAAAGCAATGAACACACATAGCATGAAATCATAGTAAATTGCAGTGTATACATTAGAAACAATAAGAAGAATCATGAGACAAACTTTTACTCATATTAGCATAATACAGTGGACTATGAAAGAGCTTGTATTTTTTAATGTTATTTATTTTGTCTGAGAGAGCAGAAGCCAAATCTACTGAATTATATGAGCATGACATTAAGATATTATTTATGGATCTTTAGAATTTGAGGCTACAAAAATCATACTTTCTTATTCTTAATATACACATTTAAAAATATTGTCCTTTAAAAAATAAATCAACACGTCAGTACTTAGCTCTTGGTTATACAGTTATCTTTGTCTAATTCAATGTAAAAAAAAAAACCTTACAAAGCATAAACATGCAAAATAAAAAAAGGAATATTTTCTAAAATGCATACCACCCAGAAGTACCACTGTTGGCATTTTTGTGCCTATCTTTCATTAATATTTATATCTATCTTTTTTATGTAGAATTAATACAATACATCATAAAAGGCAATGGCACCCCACTCCACTGCTCTTGCCTGGAAAATCCCATGGACGGAGGAGCCTTGTAGGCTGCAGTCCATGGGGTCGCACAGAGTCAGACACAACTGAAGGACTTAGCAGCAGCAGCAGCAGTAATATAATACATAATGCCTCATGTTTCCTAACAACAATATAACATGAAAGCCATGTCCCTGAATATAGCTCAACATCATCCCTTTACTGTCAGTCTAGTCATTGACTTTAAGTATATATCGTAATTTATGTAACTAATATTCTATTGGACACTTTGGCCATTCTCAGGATTTGTTTTTGTCTTGATAATGTGGCTGTCACTAGCTGTACTTTGTTTTGGTAATATGCATACCTCGAAACACAATCAAATAATTATTCAAGGCAAAATTTCTATAAGTGGGATTGTGAAAGGAGATGTAAAAATCCATGAGTTGAACCATTGTTGGGATTTTGATGCAACTAGCAATCTATATTTGAAATATATTAAGCCAATTTATATACCCACAAGTAGTTTGTGTTCCAAAAATAATGGTCTAGCAGAAAATAAAGTAAATAAAAAAAAAGAAAAATAAATATTAATAATATTTTTATTAATTAATTATCAATTATTATATATTAATAAAATAAAAATTAACTCCAAATCATTAATCCTGGATAACATATAGCATATATCATTTGCAGATTATCTAATAAGAAATGAAGGGATATATCTAAGGGTCAAAATCCAAGTGGGAACTCAGACACTAGTGAATAAGATGGCCAGGAGCTGTAAGAAGATATCTAACAAAGAATGACTCAAAGAATGTCTAGTTTACTTAATATGTTTGTTACTATGGAAGCATGAGGTCCATAGTATAAAGTGCATACATTGTTTCTGAGATATTGGTGACTTTTTGAAAGCTACTGTGTTTGTGTCCTCATTGTCCAGGTCAAGTTGTATTACCAGCACTCCAGAGCGTGCCTCCTGCTGTCTTCTGGTTTTTATTTCTTTTCAAATCCCAAATACCTCAACACCATACTTGTTTCTTATATTGCATACACACTTTTGCCTCTTTTTCAACTTTAAATAAATGGAATATATCCATTTTCTTGAAAAATATAAGTATATTCTTAAATATGTGTGGTGATTTTTCATCACTTTTGGGTGAATAAGACACAGTTAATTTACTGTTCATCAACATTTGAGATGCTCACAGTTTGGAAACACTACCAATAATGCTGAATTTTTTATAAAGCATTACTAATAATGCTGAAGTTCTAACTCATGTTGACCTTTGTTCACTCCCAGGTTTCTTTTAGAAGTTTTATTATCTTTGTTTTCATATTTAAATCAGGAATCCATTAGTAATTCATTTTTATGACTGACATGAGGTAGGTGTCAGGATTAAATTTTTTTCTATATAGATAACTGGAGATTTACTGGTTTTAGTCATGATGAAATACTAAGTATTGGACTTAGACTGGCTCTAATAAACCATAAAACTGAACAACATACAAGAAGTTCAGTTTAGTTCAGTTCAATCGCTCAGTCATGTCTGACTCTCTTTGAGACCCTATGGATTGCAGCACACCAGGCTTCCCTGTCCATCACCAACTCCCAGAGCTTGCTCAAACTCATGTCCATTGAGTGGGAGATGCCATCCAACCACATCATCCTCTGTCATCCCCTTCTCCTCCTGCCTTCAATTATTCCCAGCACCAGGGTCTTTCCCAACGAGTCAATTCTTCACATCAGGTGGCCAAAATATTGGAGTTTCAGCTTCAGTATCAGTCCTTCCAATGAACACTCAGGACTGATCTCCTTTAGGATGGACTAGTTGAATCTCCTTGCAGTCCAAGGGACTCTCAAGAGTCTTCTCCAACGCCACAGTTCAAAAGCATCAATTCTTCACTGCTCAGCTATCTTCACAGTCCAACTCTCACATACATACATGCTGCTGCTGCTGCTAAGTCACTTCAGTCCTGTCCAACTCTGTGCAACCCCATAGATGGCAGCCCACCAGGCTCCCCAGGCCCTGGGATTCTCCAGGAAAGAACACTGGAGTGGGTTGCCAGTTCCTTCTCCAATGACTGAAAGTGAAAAGTGAAAGTGAAGTTGCTCAGTCATGTCTGACTCTTCACGACCTCATGGACTGCGGCCTACCAGGCTCCTCCGTCCATGGGATTTTCCAGGCAAGAGTACTGGAATGGGTTGCCATTGCCTTCTCTGACATCCACACACGACTACTGGAAAAACCAAATCTTTGATTAGACAGACCTCTATTGGCAAAGTCATGTCTCTGCTTTTTAACATGCTGTCTAGTTTGGTTATAGCTTTTCTTCCAAGGAAAAAGGGTCTTTTAATTTCATGGCTGAAGTCACTTTCTTCAGTGATATTGGAGCCCCCCAAAATAAAGTCTGTCACTGTTTCCATTTCTTCCCATTCTGTTAGCCATGAAGTGATGGGATCAGATACCATGATCTTCGTTTTCTGAATGTTGAGTTTTAAGCCAACTTTTTCACTCTCCTCTTTCACTTTCATCAAAAGCCTCGTTAGTTCTTCTTTGCTTTCTGCCATAAAGGTGATGTCATCTCCATATCTGAAGTTATGGATATTTCTCCCAGCAATCTTGATTCCAGCTTGTGCTTCACCCAGTCTGGCATTTCTCATGCTGTACTCTGCATATAAGTTAAATAAGCATGGTGACAATATACAGCCTTGACGTACTCCTTTCCCTATTTGGAACCAGTTTGTGGTTCCATGTCCAGTTCTAACTGTTGCTTCCTGACCTGCATACAGATTTCTCAGGAGATAGGTCAGGTGGTTTGGAATTCCCATCTCCTTCAGAATTTTCCACAGTTTATTGTGATCCACACAGTCAAAGGCTTTGGCATAGCCAATAAATGTTCTAGAAAAATGTCCCATTTTTCTGGAACTCTCTAGCTTTTTCAATGATCCAACAGATGTTGGCAATTTGATCTGGTTCCTCTGCCTTTCTAAATCCAGCTTGAAAGTTTGGAAGTTCATGGTTCATGTACTGTTGAAGCCTGGCTTGGAGAATTTTAAGCATTACTTTGCTAGCATGTGAGATGAGAGCAATTGTGCGGTAGTTTGAGCATTCTTTGGCAGTACCTTTCTTTGGGATTGGAATGAAAACTGACCTTTTCCAGTCCTGTGGCCACTGCTGAATTTTCCAAATTCTCTGGCATACTAAGTGCAGCACTTTCATAGAATCATCTTTTAGGATTTGAAAGAACTCAATTGGAATTATATCACCTCCACTAGCTTTGTTCATAGTAATGCTTCCTAAGGCCCATTTCACTTCACATTCCATGATTTCTGGCTCTAGGTCAGAGATCACACCATCCTGATTATCTGGGTCGTGAAGATCTTTTTTTTTTTTTTTTTTGTATAGTTCTTCTGTGTATTCTTGCCACCTCTTCTTAATATCTTCTACTTTTGTAAGGTCCATACCATTTCTGTCCTTTAATGAGCCCATCTTTGCATGAAATGTTCCCGTGGTATCTCTAATTTTCTTGAAGAGATCTCTAGTCTTTCCCATTCCATTGTTTTCCTCTATTTCTTTACATTGATGATTGAGGAAGTCTTTCTTATCTCTCCTTGTTATTCTTTGGAGCTTTGCATTCACATGGGTATATCTTTTCTTTTCTTCTTTGCCTTTAGCTTCTCTTCTTCTCTCAGCTATTTGTAAGGCCACCTCAGACCATCATTTTGCCTTTTTGCATTTCTTTTTCTTGGGGATGATCTTGATCACTGCCTCCTGTTACAGTGTCACAAACCTCTGTCCATAGTCTTCAGGCACTCTGTCTATCAGATCTAATCCCTTGAAGCTATTTCTCACTTCCACTGTATACTCGTAAGGGATTTGATTTAGGTCATAACTGAATGGTCTAGTGGTCTTCCCTACTTTCTTCAATTTAAGTCTGAATTTGTCAATAAGGAGTTCATGATCTGAGCCACAGTCAGCTTCTGGTATTGTTTATACTGACTAAACAGAGTTTCTCCATCTTTGGCTGCAAAGAATATAATCAATCTTATTTTGGTATTGACCATCTGGTGATGTCCATGTGTAGAGTGTTCTCTTGTGTTGTTGGAAGAGGTTGTTTGCTATGACCAATGTGTTCTCTTGGAAAAACTCTATTAGCCTTTGCCCTGCTTCACTCTGTACTCCAAGGCCAAATTTGCCTGTTACTCCAGGTGTTTCTTGACTTCCTACTTTTGCATTCCAGTCCCCTGTAATGAAAAGGACACCTTTTTTGGGGTGTTATTTCTCGAAGGTCTTGTAGATCTTCATAGAACTGTTCAACTTCTGTATTACTGGTTGGGGCATAGACTTGGATTGCTGTGATATTGAATGATTTGCCTTGGAAATGAACAGAGATCATTCTGTCATTTTTGAGACTGCATCCAAGTACTGTATTTCGGACTCTTTTTTACTATGATGGCTACTCCATTTCTTATAAGTGATTCTCACCCAGAGTAGTAGATATAATGCTCATTGAGTTAAACTCACCCATTCCAGTCCATTTTAGTTGGCTGATTTCTAAAATATTTATGTTCACTCTTGCCATCTCCTGTTTGACCACATCCAATTTGTGGTCAAATTGTGGTTAGATTCATGGATCTAACATTCTAGGCTCCTATGCAATATTGCTCTTTACAACATCAAACTTTACTTCCATCACCAGTAACATCCACAACTGTGTGTCATTTTTGCTTTGGTTCCATCTCTTCATTCTTTCTGGAGTTATTTCTCCCCTGATCTCCAGTAACCTATTTGGCAGCACCAGCCTGAGTAGTTCATCTTTCAGTGTCTTACCTTTTTGCCTTTTCATACTGTTCATGGGGTTCTCAAGGCCAGAATACTGAAGTGGTTTGCCATTCCCTTCTCCAGTGGACCACATTTTGTCAGAACTCTCCAGCACGACCTGTCCATCTTGGGTGGCCCTACATGGCATGGCTCATCATTTCATTGAGTTAGACAAGGCTGCAGTCCATGTGATTAGGTTGGTTAGTTTTCTGTGATTGTGGTTTTCATTCTTTCTGCCCTCTGATGGAGAAGAATAAGAGGCTTATGGAAGCTTCCTGATGGGAGAGACTGACTGAGGGGGAAACTGGGTCTTGTTCTGATGGGCGAGGCCATGCTCAGTAGATCTTTAATCCAATTTTCTGTTATTTGACCTGAGGCGAAACTATGGTGGAGGTAATGAAGGAAGACCTTCAACAGGTCCTATGCATGCATTGTTGCATGCAGTGCCCCAACCCTGCAGCAGGCCACCACCGACCCACGTGTCTGCTGGAGATGTCTAAACACTCATGGGCAAGTATGGGTCAGTCTCTTTCGGAGTTACTGCTCCTTTTTCCTGGGTCCTGGAGTGTGCAAGGTTTTGTTTGTGTCCTACAAGAGTCTGTTTCCCAGTCCTGTGTAAGTTCTGGTGGCTCCATGGTGGGTTAATGGTGACCTCCCCAAGAGGGTTTATGCTATACCCAGATCAACTGCACCCAGAGCCCCTGCCCCTACAACAGTCCACTACTGACCTGTACCTCCACAGGAGACACTCAAACACAGTTCTGTCTTAGTCTCTGTGGGCTCTATGGGTCCTGGTGCACACAAGGTTTCTTTGAGCCATCTGACCATCTCTGGCTGGTATGGGGTTTGATTCTAAACATGATTTTGCCCCACCTACCATCTTGCTGTGACTTCTCTGCCCTTGGACATAGGGTATCTCCTCTAAGTCGCTCCATTGCCATGCAGCCACCACTCCAGCCATACAAGAAGTGTTCAGTTCAGTTCAGTTCAGTCTCTCAGTCTCTGTCTGACTCTTTGCGACCCCATGAATCGCAGCACACCAGCCCTCCCTGTCCATCACCAACTCCCAGAGTTTACCCAAACTCATGTCCATTGAATTGGGGAAGTGTTAGTTTCCAAATATTAGACAATAGATAGCTTGGAACTCTGATCCTTGTAAGTGAGAAACATCTCTGAGGAGTACTTTCAAACTGTGGTACAGAGAAGCCAAGCTCAATCACACAGCAGTGATGCTGCTAAAGAGGGTGAAATTCACAGGGCAGGTGTGCTATGTGAAGGCAGGTGTTCAGAGGAGCAGCATCATCTTGAGCCTATGCGTAAACATTAGGTCAAACATGTACAAAGTGATATTCTGCCATCTGAATCATCAGCTAGTCATGATCTTTTTGCAATAGATACAGCAAAGATCCCTGATCATGGATCACTGTAACAAACAAAATAATAGTAAAAACTTTGCAATATTGTGAGAAGTACTAAAATGTGACACAGAGAGGTCAGGTGAACAAATGCTGGTGGAAAAACAGTGCTG
Source organism: Bubalus bubalis (assembly GCF_019923935.1). Taxonomy (NCBI): domain Eukaryota; kingdom Metazoa; phylum Chordata; class Mammalia; order Artiodactyla; family Bovidae; genus Bubalus; species Bubalus bubalis. The sequence continues at coordinate 45,480,881 of NC_059166.1, forward strand.
ATAGTATTGCTGAATGCCACAAATCTCCAAGTTGTAAAAGAATGCAGTATTTGTGAAGTGTGCTAAAGTGAAGTATAATAAAATGACTTATGTGGCCTCCTTGTGCAAGTGATTTATTGGGTGAACACTTTAGAGAAAGAAGAAAGAGGACAGTGAGGACGGTCTTCAGGTGAAATCCAGCCTGAGTATAATTATTTGGAAGTCTCTGGAGCATGAATGAAAAAGCAGAATATATCAATCCCCTCGCACATATCCTGAAGCAAGAGACTGGAACTTTTGCAAGACTTTTGTACCTTCTTACAGCAATCAGGTGTTGGCTATGACTTCCCTTGAGAGAAGATAGGAATAAATTCCAGGCACTTCTGGAGAGGTGATAATCCTCAGAGAAGTTTGCAGATGTGAGCAGCAGCACTCTTAGCAACTGGATAATGATCACATCAACCTGGTAAAAGGAATTCAAATGTGTATGGGTAAATCATCAATAGTAATTTCTATTGTCTAAACCTTAAGCTACTCATATGCACTCACTTCTTACATTAAATCTACTCTATCCTGTTGCAGGTTCTCCTAGTTTCTTATTGGTTACAATTTCTAGGAGTCCTTAAAAGAGTGGTGTTAATAGGATAAACAATGACATCCTTTGCTGCATTTGGGCCCAAGGATATAACTGATAGACATCCTGTCCTTTTATTCACACACATTTCAGTTAAGTTCAGTTCAGTCACTCAGTCATGTCTGACTTTTTGCAACCCAATGAATTGCAGCACATCAGGCCTCCCTGTCCATTACCAACTGCCGGAGTTCACTCAAACTCATATCCATCGAGTTGGTGATGCCATCCAGCCATCTCATCCTCTGTCGTCCCCTTCTCCTCCTGCCCCCAATCCCTCCCAGCATCAGAGTCTTTTCCAATGAATCAACTCTTCGCTTGAGGTGGCCAAAGTATTGGAGTTTCAGCTTCAACATTAGTCCTTCCAAAGAACACCCAGGACTGATCTCCTTTAGGGTGGACCGGTTGGATCTCCTTGCAGTCCAAGGGACTCTCAAGAGTCTTCTCCAACACCACAGTTCAAAAGCATCAATTCTTCGGTGCTCAGCCTTCTTCACAGTCCAACTCTCACATCCATACATGACCACTGGAAAAACCATAGCCTTGACTAGATGGACCTTTGTTGGCAAAGTAATGTCTCTGCTTTTGAATATGCTATATAGGTTGGTCATAACTTTCCTTCCAAGGAGTAAGCGTCTTAATTTCATGGCTGCAATCACCATCTGCAGTGATTTTGGAGCCCCCCAAAAATAAAGTGTGTCACTGTTTCCCCATCTATTTCCCATGAACTGATGGGACCAGATGCCATGATCTTAGTTTCCTGAATGTTGAGCTTTAAGCCACCTTTTTGTCTCCCCTCTTTCACTTTCATCAAGAGGCTTTTTAGTTTCTCTTCACTTTCACCCATAAGGGTGGTGTCATCTGTATATCTGAGGTTATTGGCATTTCTCCCGGCAGTCTTGATTCCAGCTGGTTCTTCTTCCAGCCCAGCGTTTCTCATGATGTACTCTGCATATATGTTAAATAAGCAGGGTGACAATATACAGCCTTGACGTACTCCTTCATATCCATTTACATTCCCTTTACTGTCAGCTAACACCAGACGGTCTAAGTGCCTTCCCTCATGAGGTAATACATTTGGGCATCTCAGTAGAATTTCCAAATACTGTACAAATAAAATTTTTGAAAAGCTAAAAACATCTATCATTCAAATGTGAAGTAAGCACATATTAAAAATTTATATTATGAACTAATGTTAAAAAATGTTAAAGCTGATGTTACTTCAATATTTACTCATCATCTTCCTTTTTGTTTCCAAACCTTCCATTCCTATTTGTGCAATATGCTGTCAAATCCATCCACTTAAGTATTAGCTTCAATTGACTACTTCTCAGGTTTTTTTTTTTTTTTTTTTTTTCTCTTTCCGTGTATTCTAATTCTGGGAAAAATTCTCTGTATATTTCTCTATTACCTTGTTCATAATTATTCTAAACTTCCTCTATGATGAATAAAACATTTAGATAATTTATGGATATGTTTTAAAGTCTGTCTTTTCTCCCGGGTTTTAGTAATTTTTTCCTATTTCCTTGCATACATGGACACTTTGTAGTGAATGCTGGACAATGAGCATGAAACATTGTAGAGGTTATGGATGAGTCCGTCTCCTTTCAGAGGTAGTTCAAGCTTCCAGAAAGTTAACAAAATATGAGCCTATCAACTTAACCTGCCCATTTCAGAAGTTTCAACTGCAAGCTTGAAATATTTATTATGGCGGTTACTTTTTGATGAGTCTTTATTCAAATATTGGTTTCTTCAGTTTCATAAAACTATCAAAAAAAAAAAACTTCCTTGCATTTTTAGTTTCTTAGCAGCTACATTTTGGTTGACAAAGAAAAAAAAAAGGAGTTATCTTTGCATTTTGTAGCATCATAGAAAAGAAACATAATTTGAAAGGTGAGATCAAGATGGCAAAGTATGAAGACCCTGAGATCACCTCCAGCCACAAACACATCAAAACTACAGCTACATATATTCTCTTTCTTGCTTCTGTTTGTCATGGATATTTGTCATTTAGCTAGTATTTTTTCTTATTAGAAATCTTAGGGGAGGTAGTGACCACTTGCTTCTACTCAAAGTTACCAGATTAATACAATAAGATCAGGCATAAAACCATAATTTAAAAGATACATGCACCTTACTGAAGCACTACTTAAAATAACCAAGATATGGAAGCAACCTAAAAGACAATAGAAAGATGAATGGGTAAAGAAGATGTAATATTACTCAGCTATAAAGCTGAAAGGGATAATGCCACTTGCAGCAACATAGATGGACCTAGAAATTATCATGCTAAGTGAAGTAAATCAGAGAGAGGAAGACTAATATCTTATGATAGCATTTATATGTGGAATAGAAAAAATAATACAAATGAACTTATTTACAAAGCAGAAGACTCAAAACTTTGAAAACAAAGTTATGATTACCAAAGAGGAAAGGCTACAGGAAGGGATAAATTACAAGGTTAGGATTAACATATATGTTTATTATACATAAAACAGATAATCAATGTAGATCTAACACAATACCCTGTATTATGTAGCACAGGGACCTATACTGAGTACTCAGTAATAACCTATATGGGAAAAGAATCTGAAAAATAATAGACATATGAATATGTATAACCAAATCACTTTACTGTACACCTGAAACTATCAGAATAATGTAATTCAAAAATACTTCAATATAAGATAAAAAATTAAAAGTAATAATCAGTTGAGATCACTGGCTCATTTTTGTCTGACTCTTTGCAATTCTATGGACTGCAGCACGCCAGGCTTCTCTATCCATCAGCAATGCCCAGAACTTGCTCAAACTCAAGTCCATTGAGTCAGTGATGCCATCCAACCATCTCATCCTCTGTTGTCCCCTTCTCCTGCCTTCAATCTTTCCCAGCATCAGGGTCTTTCCCAGTGAGTCAGTTCTTTGCATCAGGTGGCCAAAGTATTGGAGTTTCAGCTTCATCATCAGTCCTTTCAATGAATATTTAGGACTGATTTCCTTTAGGATGAACTGGTTGGATCACCTTGCAGTCCAAGGGACTCTCAAGAGTCTTCTACAACACCACAGTTCAAAAGCATCAATTATTAAGTGCTCAGGTTTCTTTATAGTCCAACCCTCATATCCATACATGACTACTGGAAAAACCAAAGCTTTGACTAGACGGACTTTTTCTGGCAAAGTAATGTCTCTGCTTTTTAATATGCTGCCTAGTTTGGTTATAACCTCTCTTCCAAGGAACAAGGGTCTTTTAATTTCATGGCTGTAGTCATGATCTGCAATGAATTTGGACCCCAAAGAAAATATCAGATCAGATCAGTCACTCAGTCATGTCCGACTCTTTGCGACCCCATGAATTGCAGCACGCCAGGCCTCCCTGTCCCTCACCAACTCCCAGAGTTCACTCAGACTCACGTTCATCGAGTCAGTGATGCCATCCAGCCATCTCATCCTCTGTCGTCCCCTTCTCCTCCTGCCCCCAATCCCTCCCAGCATCACAGTCTTTTCCAATGAGTCAACTCTTCGCATGAGGTGGCCAAAGTACTGGAGTTTCAGCTTTAGCATCATTCCTTCCAAAGAAATCCCAGGGCTGATCTCCTTCAGAATGGACTGGTTGGATCTCCTTGCAGTCCAAGGGACTCTCAAGAGTCTTCTCCAACACCACAGTTCAAAAGCATCAATTCTTCGGTGCTCAGCCTTCTTCACAGTCCAACTCTCACATCCATACATGACCACAGAAAAACCATAGCCTTGACTAGACGAACCTTTGTTGGCAAAGTAATGTCTCTGCTTTTGAATTATGCTATCTAGGTTGGTCATAACTTTCCTTCCAAGGAGTAAGCGTCTTTTAATTTCATGGCTGCAGTCACCATCTGTAGTGATTTTGAAGCCCAGAAAAATAAAGTCTGACACTGTTTCCACTGTTTCCTCATCTATTTCCCATGAAGTGATGGGACCGGATGCCGTGATCTTCGTTTTCTGAATGTTGAGCTTTAAGCCAACTTTTTCACTCTCCTCTTTCACTTTCATCAAGAGGCTTTTTAGTTCCTCTTCACTTTCTGCCTTAAGGGTGGTGTCATCTGCATATCTGAGGTTATTGATATTTCTCCCTGCAATCTTGATTCCAGCTTGGGTTTCTTCCAGTCCAGTGTTTCTCATGATGTACTCTGCATATAAGTTAAATAAACAGGGTGACAATATACAGCCTTGACAAACTCCTTTTCCTATTTGGAACCAGTCTGTTGTTCCATGTCCAGTTCTAACTGTTGCTTCCTGACCTGCATACAAATTTCTCAATAGGCAGATCAGGTGGTCTGGGATTCCCATCTCTTTCAGAATTTTCCACAGTTTATTGTGATCCACACAGTCAAAGGCTTTGGCATAGTCAATAAAGCAGAAATAGATGTTTTTCTGGAACTCTCTTGCTTTTTCTATGATCCAGCGGATGTTGGCAATTTGAGCTCTGGTTCCTCTGCCTGTTCTAAAACCAGCTTGAACATCTGGAAGTTCACGGTTTACGTATTGCTGAAGCCTGGCTTGGAGAATTTTGAGCATTAATTTACTAGCGTGTGAGATGAGTGCAATTGTGCCGTAGTTTGAGCATTGTTTGGCATTGCCTTTCTTTGGGATTGGAATGAAAACTGACCTTTTCCAGTCCTGTGGCCACTGCTGAGTTTTCCAAATTTGGTGACATATTGAGTGCAGCACTTTCACAGCATCATCTTTCAGGATTTGGAATATCTCAACTAGAATTCCATCACCTCCACTAGCTTTGTTCGTAGTGATGCTTCCTCAGGCCCACTTGACTTCACATTCCAGGATGTCTGGCTCTAGGTTTGTGATCATACCATCATGATTATCTGGGTCATGAAGATCTTTTTTGTACAGTTTTTTCTGTGTATTCTTGCCATCTCTTCTTAATATCTTCTGCTTCTGTTAGGTCCATACCATTTCTGTTCTTTATCGAGCCCATCTTTGCATGAAATATTCCTTTGGTATCTCTGATTTTCTTGAAGAGATCCCTAGTCTTTCCCATTCTGTTGTTTTCCTCTATTTCTTTGCATTGATTGCTGAAGGAGGCTTTCTTATCTCTTCTTGCTATTCTTTGGAACTCTGCATTCAGATATTTATATATAGAATATATATAAAGAAAATATAGTCTCTTACTATTTCCATTGTTTCCCCATCTATTTGCCATGAAGTGTTGGGACCAGCTGCCATGATCTCAGTTTTTGAAAGTTGAGTTTTAAGCCAACCAACTTTTTCACTCTCCTCTCACTTTCATCAAGAGGCTTTTTAGTTCTTCTTCACTTTCTGCCTAAGTGAGGTGTCATCTGAGTATCTGAGGTTATTGATATTTCTTCTAACAATTTTGATTACAGCTTGTGCTTCATCCAGCCCGGCATTTCTCATATTTACTCTGTATATAAGTTAAATAAGCTTGGTGACAATATACAGCTTTGATGTACTCTTTTCCTGCTTTCGAACCAGTCTGTTGTTCCACATCTGGTTCTACTGTTACTTCTTGACCTGCATACAGATTTCTCAAAAGGTAGGTCAGGTGGTCTGGTGTTCCCATCTCTTGAATAATTTTCCACAGTTTGTTGTGATCTACACAGTCAAAGGATTTGGCATAATCAATAAAGCAGTAGTAGATGTTTTTCTTGAATTCATAAGATAAATAAGAATAAATGACAACTAAATGGACTGGATAGGAAGAAACAAAACCCTCCTTATATATAGATGTTGTGATTGTTTAGATAGAAAATCTAAGAAAATCTATAGATAATTCTTTGCATTAATGATGTTCAGAAGCTTTACAGGAAACAAATTGGTATACAAAAATTGATAGTTTTTCTATACTTAGAAACAATAAATTAAAAATGGAATTTTTAAAAATATAAATTTATTTATTTTAGTTGGAGGCTAATTACTTTACAATATAATTTTAATAAAGATGCCATTTACAATAGCAATAAAAGCAATTAAGTACAAAAGAATAAATCTAATATATGCTGTTTAAAACTTTAAAATATAACAGTATTTTAGAACTAAACAAAAGATCTAGAAAAAGAGGAGTGTGTTCCTGTTTGTTGATATATAAGCAGAGTAAATATTTTAAAGATAACAATTCTCAAATTAATCTATATATTCAATGCAATTTCATTTAAAATGCTAAATGTGATTAAAAAAAAAATCTGAACATGAAAAACAGACTCTAATGATTGCATGAAAATATAAAGGGCCAAGAGATGATTGTAAAAAAGTTAAATCATTTGGTGAAGCATTCAAAGACTTGTGCTTATCCTTGTACTTATTATGCAAGTGATAATGTACCATTAAGAATAAAAGTCACTGTAGACTTTGGATAACTTTTTTTCAGATTAAAAAATCCCATTCTATTCCTAGTTTTCTATTTCTTAATCAGAAAAGGATGTTCAATTTTGTCATAATGTTGGACTTCTACAGAGGTGATTACAAGCTTTTTATTTTTCTCCTTAGCATGGTGAATAAATTTTGTGTCATTAACCTTTCTTGATAAATTCTGCCTTCTTATAATTTTTAAAATAATGGGTAGATGCAGTTTATTAGTTTTACTACAGAATTTTTTCAGCTAGTTTGCGAAGTGAGATTTGCCTATACTTTTCCTTCTAGTATAGAATTCATGTAGACTTTGGGGAGGACTTTCTTGTTTTTCAGCTCTATGGAATGGTGCTTATGAAGCAGAGATGGATGCTTTATTCCCTCAAAGACCGACAGGATTCACCTATAACCTTCTGGATTTGATTTATGGGGCTTCCCCGATAGCTCAGTTGGTAAAGAATCTGCCTGTGATGCAGGACACCCTGGTTTGATTCCTGGGTTGTGGAAATTTGCTGGAGAAGGGATAGACTACCCACTTTAATATTCTTTGGCTTCCCTGGTGGCTCAGCTGGTAAAGGATCCATCTGCAATGCAGGAGACCTGGGTTTGATCCCTGAGTTTGGAAGATCCCCTGGAGAAGGGAACGTCTACCCACTCCAGTATTCTGGCCTGGAGAATACTGTTTAGTATTTGACTGTTTAATCCATGGGGTCACAAAGAGTCAGATACGACTGAGTGACTTTCACTTTCAATATAAAATAAAAAATTAAAAAATAAGAATAAATGACAACTAAATGGACTGGATAGGAAGAAACAAAACCCTCCTTATATATAGATGTTATGATTGTTTAAACAAAAATCTAGGAAAATCTATAGATAATCCTTTGAATTAATGATGTTCAAACATTTCACTGGAAATAAATTAGTATATATTGAAAAATCAATAGTTTTTCTATACTCAGAAACTGTAAATTAAAAATGGAATTGTAATGAATATTCCATTTACAATAGCAATAATCATAACTTGAAAGGGGACATCAAGTTTTTCTATACTCGGAAATTTACTGATTTTAAGTTACTGATTCTATTTCTTTAAGAATCTTAGATCTCTTTAATGATTAATGGATTTAGGTGATTCCACATCTCCAAGCCTTTAATTCCAACATGACTCTTGACAGTTACTTTACTAATACCATTTTCATCTTCTCCAGCTCCTGAAACAACCTCACTGTACCCTCTGGAGGAGGGTTGTACCCAACCTCACTGTACTCTCTTCCTGGAGGAGGAAATGTCAACCTACTCGAGTATTCTTGGCTGGAGTATCCCATGGACAGAGGAGCCTGATGGGCTACAGTCCAGGAGTCACAAAGGGTCAGACATGACTGAGCAATGAACATGTACCTTCTGGAAATCAGTTGGTATTTAGCAAAATCTCCTAAATCTTTAATTAATGCTCTGAACATTCCTTCCCACTCTTGCTCTACCTAATACCTGGCTGGTCTCTCTTCAACACTCTCAGGTTTTATCTAATACTTTCTCCAGAACCTCAAACCCTAAAATAACCCACTGCTCTCTCTGGAAGTCACCATTACTAATTTGTTCTTCAACTTATTTTTCCTGACTGGCCCCTGGAATACTCCCTCTTGTATAGCCCTCTTAAACAATCTTTCCTTTATTCCTCATACTGTTGTGCCTAGAAGTGGTATAGAAACATTTTTCAGTCTCTACTGATGCTTTTAGAGCATTCTGTTTACCCTTAGTGTCACTAAAATTTAAGAAATCTCATACCCTCAATATATACTGTACACTTTCTTTTTTTTTAATTTTATTTTATTTTTAAACTTTACATAATTGTATTAGTTTTGCCAAATATCAAAATGAATCCACCACAGGTATACATGTGTTCCCCATCCTGAACCCTCCTTCCTCCTCCCTCCCCATACCATCCCTCTGGGTCGTCCCAGTGCACCAGCCCCAAGCATCCAGTATCGTGCATCGAACCTGGACTGGCAACTCGTTTCATACATGATATTTTACATGTTTCAATGCCATTCTGCCAAATCTTCCCCCCCTCTCCCTCTCCCACAGAGTCCATAAGACTGTTCTATACATCAGTGTCTCTTTTGCTGTCTCGTACACAGGGTTATTGTTACCATCTTTCTAAATTCCATATATATGCGTTAGTATACTGTATTGGTGTTTTTCTTTCTGGCTTACTTCACTCTGTATAATAGGCTCCAGTTTCATCCACCTCATTAGAACTGATTCAAATGTATTCTTTTTAATGGCTGAGTAATACTCCATTGTGTATATGTACCACACCTTTCTTATCCATTCATCTGCTGATGGACATCTAGGTTGCTTCCATGTCCTGGCTATTATAAACAGTGCTGCGATGAACATTGGGGTACATGTGTCTCTTTCCCTTCTGGTTTCCTCAGTGTGTATGCCCAGCAGTGGGATTGCTGGATCATAAGGCGGTTCTATTTTCAGTTTTTTAAGGAATGTCCACACTGTTCTCCATAGTGGCTGTACTAGTTTGCATTCCCACCAACAGTGTAAGAGGGTTCCCTTTTCTCCACACCCTCTCCAGCATTTATTATTTGTAGACTTTTGGATCGCAGCCATTCTGACTGGTGTGAAATGGTACCTCATACTGGTTTTGATTTGCATTTCTCTGATAATGAGTGATGTTGAGCATCTTTTCATGTGTTTGTTAGCCATCTGTATGTCTTCCTTGGAGAAATGTCTATTTAGTTCTTTGGCCCATTTTTTGATTGGGTCATTTATTTTTCTGGAGTTGAGCTGTAGGAGTTGCTTGTATATTCTCGAGATTAGTTGTTTGTCAGTTGCTTCATTTGCTATTATCTTCTCCCATTCTGAAGGCTGTCTTTTCACCTTGCTAATAGTTTCCTTTGATGTGCAGAAGCTTTTAAGGTTAATTAGGTCCCATTTGTTTATTTTTGCTTTTATTTCCACTATTCTGGGAGGTGGGTCATAGAGGATCCTGCTGTGATGTATGTCAGAGAGCGTTTTGCCTATGTTCTCCTCTAGGAGTTTTATAGTTTCTGGTCTTACATTTAGATCTTTAATCCATTTTGAGTTTATTTTTGGGTATTGTGTTAGAAAGTGTTCTAGTTTCATTCTTTTACAAGTGGTTGACCAGATTTCCCAGCACCACTTGTTAAAGAGATTGTCTTTAATCCATTGTATATTCTTGCCTCCTTTGTCAAAGATAAGGTGTCCATATGTGCGTGGATTTATCTCTGGGCTTTCTATTTTGTTCCATTGATCTATATTTCTGTCTTTGTGCCAGTACCATACTGTCTTGATAACTGTGGCTTTGTAGTAGAGCCTGAAGTCAGGTAGGTTGATTCCTCCAGTTCCATTCTTCTTTCTCAAGATCGCTTTGGCTATTCGAGGTTTTTTGTATTTCCATACAAATTGGGAAATTATTTGTTCTAGCTCTGTGAAGAATACTGTTGGTAGCTTGATAGGGATTGCATTGAATCTATAAATTGCTTTGGGTAGTATACTCATTTTCACTATATTGATTCTTCCAATCCATGAACATGGTATATTTCTCCATCTATTAGTGTCCTCTTTGATTTCTTTCACCAGTGTTTTATAGTTTTCTATATATAGGTCTTTAGTTTCTTTAGGTAGATATATTCCTAAGTATTTTATTCTTTCTGTTGCAATGGTGAATGGAATTGTTTCCTTAATTTCTCTTTCTGTTTTCTCATTATTAGTGTATAGGAATGCAAGGGATTTCTGTGTGTTGATTTTATATCCTGCAACTTTACTATAGTCATTGATTAGTTCTAGTAATTTTCTGGTGGAGTCCTTAGGGTTTTCTATGTAGAGGATCATGTCATCTGCAAATAGTGAGAGCTTTATTTCTTCTTTTCCAATTTGGATTCCTTTTATTTCTTTTTCTGCTCTGATTGCTGTGGCCAAAACTTCCAAAACTATGTTGAATAGTAATGGTGAAAGTGGGCACCCTTGTCTTGTTCCTGACTTTAGAGGAAATGCTTTCAATTTTTCACCGTTGAGGATAATGTTTGCTATGGGTTTGTCATATATAGCTTTTATTATGTTGAGGTATGTTCCTTCTATTCCTGCTTTCTGGAGAGTTTTTATCATAAATGGATGCTGAATTTTGTCAAAGGCTTTCTCTGCATCTATTGAGATAATCATATGGTTTTTATTTTTCAATTTGTTAATGTGGTGTATTACATTGATTGATTTGCGGATATTGAAGAATCCTTGCATCCCTGGGATAAAGCCCACTTGGTCATGGTGTATGATCTTTTAAATGTGTTGTTGGATTCTGATTGCTAGAATTTTGTTAAGGATTTTTGCATCTATGTTCATCAGTGATATTGACCTGTAGTTTTCTTTTTTTGTGGGATCTTTGTCAGGTTTTGGTATTAGGGTGATGGTGGCTTCATAGAATGAGTTTGGAAGTTTACCATCCTCTGCAATTTTCTGGAAGAGTTTGAGCAGGATAGGTGTTAGCTCTTCTCTAAATTTTTGGTAGAATTCGGCTGTGAAGCCATCTGGACCTGGGCTTTTGTTTGCTGGAAGATTTTTGATTACAGTTTCAATTTCCGTGCTTGTGATGGGTCTGTTAAAATTTTCTATTTCTTCCTGGTCCAGTACAACTTCCTGGAAAGTTGTACTTTTCTAAGAATTTGTCCATTTCTTCCACATTGTCCATTTTATTGGCATATAATTGTTGATAGTACTCTCTTATGATCCTTTGTATTTCTGTGTTGTCTGTTGTGATCTCTCCATTTTCATTTCTAATTTTATTGATTTGATTTTTCTCCCTTTGTTTCTTGATGAGTCTGGCTAATGGTTTGTCAATTTTATTTATCCTTTCAAAAAACCAGCTTTTGGTTTTGTTGATTTTTGCTATGGTCTCTTTTGTTTCTTTTGCATTTATTTCTGCTCTAAGTTTTAAGATTTCTTTCCTTCTACTAACCCTGGGGTTCTTCATTTCTTCCTTTTCTAGTTGCTTTAGGTGTAGAGTTAGGTTATTTATTTGACTTTTTTCTTGTTTCTTGAGGTGTGCCTGTATTGCTATGAACTTTCCCCTTAGGACTGCTTTTACCGTGTCCCACAGGTTTTGGGTTGTTGTGTTTTCATTTTCATTCGTTTCTATGCAAATTTTGATTTCTTTTTTGATTTCTTCTGTGATTTGTTGGTTATTCAGCAGTGTGTTGTTCAGCCTCCATATGTGGGAATTTTTAATAGTTTTTCTCCTGTAATTGAGATCTAAACTTACTGCATTGTGGTCAGAAAAGATGCTTGGAATGATTTCTATTTTTTTGAATTTACCAAGGCTAGCTTTATGGCCCAGGATGTGATCTATCCTGGAGAAGGTTCCATGTGCACTTGAGAAGAAGGTGAAATTCATTGTTTTGGGATGAAATGTCCTATAGATATCAATTAGGTCTAACTGGTCTATTGTATGGTTTAAAGTTTGTGTTTCCTTGTTAATTTTCTGTTTAGTTGCACACTTTCTAAGATGTATCAAAATGAGTGGTGGTGTAGTCTTCTCCAGCTCCAGGTAATTAAGGTATTTATGGTCTGTAGAGAATTAAAAAAAAAAAAAAACTATAATAAAACAAACAAACAGAAATCCAGTATGTCTTTTATTACCACCATGCTCCTGTAATTCTAAATAATAGTTAAAGCCTTGGGTATATCATTGCACACTATTCTTTCTTTCTGTAGGCATCTACCAACTCCTAGGCTACTTCTTTCATTAACTTGAAGATTTTAGCTTCTAGCTCAATGTCAGTCTCTCTGACTCAACTCTTATGTTCATTTTTTTTTTTTTCTTTTGAGATTTCATCATTCAAGTGGGGAATCTTTCAATACATTTTCAGTTTGATCTCTACTTCAGTGATCTTAGAGACTTCCCTGGTGGCTCAGATGATAAAGTGTTTGCCTGCAATGCGGGAGACCCAGATTCAATCCCTGGGTTGGGAAGATCTCCTGGAGAAGGAAATGGCAACCCACTCAGGTATTCTTGCCTGGAAAATCCCATGGAAAGAGGAGCCTGGTAGGCTACAGTCCATGGGGTCGCAAAGAGTTTGGCATGACTGAGCGACTTCATTTTCTTTCAGTGATCTTGTCTCCCATCCCACTTCAGCAATCCAATTCCAACAGATAGCTACACTGTTTCCTTACTAGCAGTGGCAACATTTCCATAATCTTAATTTCAAACATCCCACTCTCTCCTAACTATATCCTGTTTCCAACTCCTTATAACAATTTCATCCCATCATACTGCTTTTGAATTGTCCTTCATATGCCTTGCTTCCCTAACTTTAAATTTGTAGCCCACTTTCCTTCTATATAAGATGATCATAGGAGATAATTCCTAAAGAAGAAACCCTTAACTGACAAGGCATGGGATATCCCAGTGTCCCTGTCCTTCAGTGGAACAATTCTGATGTCCATTTTTCCAGTGATCCTTGGAAGGTCCCAGAGAGACTAAAGATGGTTTTGTAGACTCTGACAAAAGGACCAGCTATCTATAATAAAGTTATAAAAGGAATTAGATTTGAGAGGTAAGGACAAATATGGGAGGAGGATTGTTTGGCAAGAGTTGTGTTGTGAGTTTTACTCACCTCGCATCTAGAGAGAAGACTTAAACGATTTCTTGGAGAACTTAATATGCATCTCCTAAAATGTGGTCAACCCAGTGGATCAGTGTTGGTCTCCTAGTTGGGAGACATGACCTGGTTAGTTGCCCAGAAGGTGGCAATGATGATAAAGTTTGCTGTTGTGTAGAGGTTGACTTGCCTGCCCCAAGTCTGTTTATAGTAATAGTATGTGTGTGCCTTCTGCGTACAATATGGGCCATGCCAACCCATATAAACACATGCACAGAATGAGAAAGGGAAAGACAAAAAAAGGGAAAGGCACCATAGGATTTTCTGAGTCCTGTCCAGGAATATCACTCATGGGAAGAAAGAAACCTTAGGAAAAAAATTATGTAAAGTTTCTTATAAGCCAAAATGAGGAGCTTGCCTTTATTGTACAAAGGGACATTAATTAAGAGATCTCCAAAAAGCCTAACAAATGCACGGTTGACTGTATGTACAAGCCAGGTCTGGGGAGCGGAATCTTTCTTTCACCTTTTCTCCTTCCCCAGTTGTCCTCAAGATATGTAATCAGTCCTCTGTTTGGTGAGATGAGAGGAGGTTTGAAGCATAAGGCAGGAAAAGACAGAGGGATCATAATAACTCTTTTACTTGACTTTCTGCTTTATATAGGTCCAGGTAGAGTACTTCAGAGAAGATTTAACTTCAAGCCAAGTCCAGAATTTCTACTGATTTTAAAACCAGATATTTCAATAAACTGCACTGAAATTGATTTGAAATTGATTTGTTATTCAACCATAGGCCTTTTCCTTGCCTAAGATGGATCAAGAAAGTTAGGTACCCTGGGAGTTTTCATCCAGGAGCAGGTAAGAATATTTTCCAACTAAATATGTTTTAGAGAGTTGTTGAGAGAGAGAGAGAAAAAAAAAACACACACACATTGTTTTACTCCTATACCCAGGAGTCTTGCTTGTTTAATGTATCTGTAACACATACATTGTACTTGTTTGTAAGAGTGTGGTTCAGGTTTTAACTTCTAGTCTTTCCTCCCCTGTGGATTGATACCAACTTCAACAATATTGACTAAAGGAAAAAATATGGTCTTTTTTTTGTTGTTCTAGTAATATTTCTATTTCTGTTCTTCTGGTTTTTATTTGCTGATCTTTTGTCTTGACAAATACAGAATCATCAAGGTCAGACGGATGGACTTGTATGGGCATTTTATCATATTCCTTCATGAGGTCCTGTTGCCTAGTTGATGTATCTGCCCTGTGTTATATGGGATGCTCCTGGCATGATGTGAGCATCGGATTTGCTGAACCACCCTGGGCCCTCTCAGAGGAGAAATGGTTATGAGCCAGACTTTAGGGATTTGCTCACAACAAACTCCTTATTTCTTTCTAGAAGTGTAGGCTCTTGGGGAGTAAGGCAGCCACCCTGAGCAAGAAAGTTGGATGATAATGGTCTCCACTATAAGAAAGGGGAAAAGGATGCTGAAAGAAAGATTTGACAGTGTGGTACCACATTGCATCACAATTACTGGATTTTTCAGCAGGTTTGCAGAATTAAGTAACATTCTGAATGATAGGATCTGTGTAATGTTTTGGCTGCCAGGAGTAAGCTATGAGCTTAGTTTAGTCCTTATCCCTTGGAAGAGGTGAAAAGTCCTGCATTAGAGTAAATTTCAAGAATCTGCCAAAGCAGTAGGAAACAGTTGGAAAAGAAAGACAGGCCATGGCAAGGAAGCTGCTACTAATTACACCTTTACTGAGCCCCTCACATGAAAAAAGTTGATCCTGATACTCTTTTTGGCAAATAAAGACTGTGAGGATTTTTAGATTTGCATACTTAATCTAAATAGGGGTGGGCTGGAGTATGGTTAAAATTATTGGACTTGGTGTCCTCTAGTTAATACCCATTCTCAAACTTGATATGTCAGTAGCAGGTGAGGCCACACAAGCAAAACCTGCTTTTAAGTTTAGTTATATCAATAGAGTCACAAGCATCATTTTTGCATATTCAGGACTGATAGTTAATGGGTTTTTCCTATATTAACCATTTAAGTAAGATAATTATTTGCCATTCTGTGACATTTAATTATAATGCTATGACTGATCTCCATCGTTTGAAGGGAAAAATTGCTTTCTATGTCATTTAGGATTTGTATGAACACATTTAAACTGCAGAAAAGATTGCTTGGAAAAACGCAGAGGTGGCTCCCAAGAGCTCTTGATTACCTTCTGTATCGAGATCATTTTTTAAAAAAATCGGCTGTATTATTGTAGCATAATTTCAAGGTGACCACCTGTCAAGGAACTTCTGGGAAAAAAAGGCTCTGTCTTATTTGTGCATTTATTTTTATAAACATTTCTAATTTTCCAGAGGGTATTATAGGCTAAAATTTTAATGGGATTGTAATAGTTAGCAATGAGTAAATAACATGAATTCTCAGTTGATGTAAATTTCATGCCAGGTTTGAATGATGAAGGCAAAAGCTATCATTGAGACTGGAAACACATTTATTAGCAGATGTTCAGTTGTACAGAAGAGGTGTACATGCATAACAAAGCTTGCCCGCTTTGTACTGAGAACTCTCAATTTCTTCTCTTCCCAGGAAGTGCATTGTATTCTGGACTGGTTGAGTCATAATTAAGCTGCACTAAGAAAACATTCAAGTGACAATGATTTGCAAATGATCAAATTATTGTGGGCTTTGCTTAGGGCTTCACCAGCTGGAGTGCTTTCTCTGTTATAACCATATGTCTGTTAATAAATTTGATTCAAATGCAAAACAATTACAGATATTTTAGAGACTGGGCAGAACAATTACAAACAAATAAGGTTGTTCTGGGGACTCGGTCTTAAAGCGAATGAAGA
Source organism: Bubalus bubalis (assembly GCF_019923935.1). Classification (NCBI taxonomy): domain Eukaryota; kingdom Metazoa; phylum Chordata; class Mammalia; order Artiodactyla; family Bovidae; genus Bubalus; species Bubalus bubalis. The sequence goes on from NC_059166.1 coordinate 45,497,351, forward strand.
AACCAAGAAAATGATGCCAAATGCTACTTGGAGAATGATTACAAACGCGAAAAAGTGGTTAGCAGGTTTGAAATCTAATTGTCTCAGATATTGTGTCCACCATCACACAGGATGGCTTGATGAAATGGAAGTTCAAACGTGGCAGGAGCTGTGTAAGTTTCAAAGGAATTCCCCTGTTCTCTTCCTGAGTTTACTTCATAAATGTTTCAATGAAAACGGAGAGGAACGATCATTAGCAAAGTGGAATTACAGAATAAATCACTGGAAGCAAAAACTGCACTTGATTTGAACAAGAGTAGCAGTCTTGGTAAAGGTAAATATGAACAAAGGGAATTTCTAGAGTTATTCTTTCAAAATGAGTGATGTTTGTGAGAGAGAAAAGGCTTCATCTTCCTAGGAATTTATTAATTTCCTTCTTTTTAAAAAACTTTCTCTTTGAGTTCTTTGAAATACATTATTTGCAATATTCCACTTGTCTCCCAGTTTATATTATCTGGGAGAGTTAGCTACGGTTCTGGACCATCTTTTTAAATTCATGATCTTACTAAAAAGGATGTTACTGAAACTGCTGACCGCTCCCATCCTCACATCTGACAACAACACTCTTCTGACAGCTGTATTAGCAAAACTGTAGATCTAGTAAAGAACACATTAATATGGAAAGGTCAGTACATGTCAGAAATGGTAAAGTGTAGGTAACTGATAGAAAATTACAAATTGGGAATTTCTTTGGGGAAGGCAAAAATGCATGTTGACTGGTTCAATATATTTGAATTTCTGAAAATTTGTTTAATGGCAAATCCCCTCTATGAAGGGAAACTTCTGCTTCTTCCTTCCTTCTCACAAACTGATTTATTTTTTCCTCAGATTTCTTTTTACAGTAATGTTCGTATCTTCTCTTTGTAGAAAAACAACAAGGTTTCTGGAAGGATCTGTTATTGTTTATTCAGTAACTTGAATTTTTTGAGAGGTAAATAAACATATGAAGGAAGAGTTTATAAATATTAAAAAATGAGTTCTATTTTTAAAAACAGTGGTGTGTACAGGTATATAAAACCATGGAAAAATTACTAGTCATTAGAAGAGCAGCCTGTGGACATAGTAGGTATTTAATAATTGTATTTGGACAAATTATTTTTGATTTTGAAAACTAAAGGCAAGGTTGAAAGGATACTTTCCAGGGTGAGATAAATTAACAATTGTCTATTTTAAGAATAAACACTATGCTGATTTTATTTTGCATTCTCAATGATCTGAGAAAGGGGTGGCCTAGTGAGGACTCCAAATTTTGATACCGATAATCTCCAAGGAGTCAACAGCTAGGCTCTGGGGACAAGCCTCTGGATTCTGTAAGATATTTAGAAATGTTGCTGTTAAAAAATTAAAGTTAAAAGTTTAAAAAAATGAGGCTGTGAGAAGTAAAAAGATTTGCCAAGTTCGTTGAGTTAGTAGGTGAAAGAATTTGGACAGAAACAAAGGATGTTTTGACTCCCAGTCCAAGGCTGCCTAACACAACAAAGGCATCAGAGGACAAAAAAATGTAGACATTCACAAATGATTGCGATAAATCCTTAGATGTCAGACTCATAACAGATGAGGAAAGGTCATCACGTGTTCTTAATATCCATCTCCTGCTTCCTCAGGCTAATGTCATGGAGTGTAGCCATGCATTCCTCTATAAAACCCTCTGCCATCTCCGTCAGAAATGGAGTCCTGGACTCCAGGCCCATTGGCCTGTCCCAGTGAGCCATTTCTCAAGTTCTTATCTTTTGGATACAGGAGCATATTACTAGGGAGTGTGAAGGGGAATTTGCCTTTAATCTTAATTGCCTGCATAACAGTATTTTTTAAATGATCTCACTCTGTAAAATATAAAATCCTACCACCACCATCGAAGTCAGGCATCCTAGCACAGAGCAAATGTTATTAGGAAAGAAAAGCCAAACTTGCAGTTACTCTGTCTTTTCTCTCTCTGAATTTACCATCAAAATACAGATGCAGTTCCAACTAGACCACAGCCAGGTTACAGTCTGTGCAACTATTCCATTTCTATTTAATTTGCATGCCAGAATAATAGGTCAGGTATTTATTTAAATGTTATTTCTTTCTTTTTTTTTTTCCCTTCCTTGATGTTCCACTCCAGTATTCTTGGGCTTCCCTTGTGGCTCAGCTGGTAGAGAATCTGCCTGCAATGCGGGAGACCTGGGTTCGATCTCTGGGTTGGGAAGATCCCTTGGAGAAGGGAAAGGCTAGCCACTCCAGTATTCTGGCCTGGAGAATACCATGGGACTTATTTGGACTTCCCTGGTGGCTCAGATGGAAAAGTGTCTGCCCGCAATGCGGGAGACCTAGATTCAATCTGCAGGTTGGGAAGATCCCCTGGAGAAGGAAATGGCAACCCACTCCAGTACTGTTGCCTAGAAAATTCCATGGATCGAGGAGCCTGGTGGGCTACAGTCCATGGGGTCGCAAAGAGTTGGACACGACTGAACGACTTCACTTTCTTTTCACTTGTGGCTCAGCTGGTAAAGAATCCACCTGCAATGCGGGAGACCTGGGTTTGATCCCTGGGTTGGGAAGATCCCCTGGAGAAGGGAAAGGCTACTTACTCCAGTATTCTGGCCTGAGAATTCCATGGACTGTATGGTCCATGGGGTCTCAAAGAATTGGACACAACTGAGTGACTTTCACTGATGTTAGAATGCTCCACTAAAATCTTTGTTCAAATAAACTGTCTGTGAGGACATCTCACTGAAGATTGTGAATGAGATGTATGTGACTTTTCATGTGATAGATGTTTTATTAATTAACATTTTACATTTGCCATGATTTTGCCATAATACAACCAGTTACTTGACTTGTCAGGGACTTACCCAATTCTACTAAACTAAGTATGGAGCCCAAATAGTGGTTTCCAGTATTGGAGTGAGCATCTCATATTTTTGTTAGCCAATAAAAGATCAGTACAATCAAGCTTCTTTAGATAGTACTTATATTCTGACATTCACATATTGAAGTCTTCTATTTTTAATTTTTTTAAAAAAATTTAATTGAAATATAGTTGATTTACAATGTTGTTAATTTCTGCTGTACAAAAACAGACTCACAGACATAGAAAAGTATTCTAAATCTAAACTAGTAACACATTATGCTTTTGGTTGCTTGTAATTTGTGATTTAAATTCATAAAAGAAGCAATGTACAAAAATATTTTATTCCTAAACTTTTGTGGAGATGGCATGGGGGAGATACATGGCTCTGGGTTGGCTTCACATGTAGAGTTAACCTGACTTAGAATGTTATGATTTCCAATCCTGAACAGAAAGTTTGTGACTAAAGTCTGTGCTGCAGAAACTGAAATTTCTAGGGCCTGTGCCATTATTGAGCATTACACATTTTCTATGATTTTTCAGTGATACAAGCTATTTTTCAGGTTTATAATAATTTCTGACACATTTTCTGGTCATGGAGAAAGGCGATCAAGTCTATAAAGTCCATAACATGTCAAATTTCAGGCCACACATATATTCCAGTGAACACATACTTTGAAACCAGAAAATTTGGGTTTAAATCATGGCAGTTCTCTTCCTTTCCCCCTTATCATTGGGTAAATTATTTTACGTATTTTCCTTATTTCTTCATCTGTAAAATATGAAAATAAAATTTGCTTTGATTAAATTACATATACCCAAATATTAGCAAAATTTTTGACAATAAAAAGTCATTATTAATAATAGTATTACTTTTATTGGCATTTAATATATGGCAACCCGCTCCAGTATTCTTGCCTGGAAAACCCCATGGACGGAGGAGCCTGGTAGGCTACAGTCCATGGGATTGCAAAGAGTCGAACATGACTGAGCAACTTCACTCAATATATGTGTAAATAATCTTAAAACTTTAAAACACTATGTGCATCTGTTACTATAATTACTATTTCAAATACTGTTACTATGTACACACATATACACATATAGAATTTTACTATATATATATATATATGTATATATGTAGTCTTCCCAGGTGGTATTAGTGGTAAAGAAACCGCCTGCCAATTCAGGAGACTTAGATGCGACTTCGATCCCTAGGTGGGAAAGATCCTCTGGAGGAGGGCATGGCAACCCACTCTACTGTTCTTGCCTGGAGAATCCCATGAACAGAAGAGCCTGGTGGGCTACAGTTCATACAGTCACAAAGAGTTGGACATGACTCAAGTGACTTGGCATGCATGCATGTATATACACCCATATATAACATTTTAAAGCTATGTTTTAAATCATCACATGAAATTAATTTTATTTGTATATGTAAATACAAAATATATGTGTATATACACATATTTAATATTATTTAACTTGTGACTATTAAAATAACTTCTCTAGAAATCTTATTCTGTGATCTTGGGCAAAGCTCATTCCTTTTGTTGACCTGAACAGTTCTTTTTTTCTTTTTTCTATTTTGTCCACTAAATAAAGATTAAAACAATTTGTAACATAGATTTGTGGAGAGAATCAAATGCAGCAAGAGTACTCAGACTCTCAATAGACTCAATAATTATTAGTCAAATATGGATCTGACAAAAGTGAACTATGGCTAAGCTAACTTTAAAACACCCCTTTCAACTCTAATCCCATGTCACTCTCCACACATTTTCGACATGCAAAAAATAATGTGCATATTAGAAAGAATAAATTGATGTGGCTTAAAGGTAAAGCATAAACTTTTTATTACAGAAAACCCTAAAATTTTTTATTTTCCAGGAATGCATGGGCCACCGCAACTCTCTGTTTTTGTAACCCAGGATCCCAGCCCATCAAAAAGTTTCAATATATATTACTTGATGATGCTTTGCAAAATTTAAATGATAAGGGTAACAATGTCATGGAAAAGAGCAGATGATGGAATTACTGGAGGATGCTCTTAGCTCTTGGGCATGCATTTTCCTAGACAGATGCAGGGTTCGGGCTGTCATCAGGGTCCCCCTATGAGGAGGTATGCCTGTGTCTACCCATATGTAGTATGAGCAGACAGCCTGCTCCCACAGCCTTTAGCTCTGTTCCAGGCCACACCCTCAACTAGGCTAATGAGTGATATTTACATGGAACACAGCTGTAATACCATATTCTCAGGACATAGGAAGGAGTGGTTTTTCCTGTATAGCACTAATGGGTCATTCCTAAAAGATATGTGAATTGTTGCACACCCAGCATTTCTACCCAATAGAGGATTAAGTAAGTTGTTACTAGCCTAGGTTTATATGGCTTTTCCAAATTAAGGCCTCAATTTGGTTCTAGGAGAATGGAGGGATACACTTGGATCCTAAACACTTTATTTATTTTTTCCATAAATTTGAGCATCATTTACAGATTTCTTATCTCCACCCCCCCAAAAAAATACCCCACATATTTAACATATGTCTCTTTCATTTAGATCCTAAGTTAAAGGAGAACCATGTGCTCTAGCAATGCTCTGTGTTGCCTCAGGGCTTGGTGAATTTAATCATTTATTTGGATCCACAGATAATTGCCTAGTCAATAAACTTTGATGTGGGAATGTAAATGATTGCATTTGAAGACTGCATTTGAAGAGTTGATAATTACGCCTAAATTTTAGGATTTCTGTGAGTACTTTAAAATATCTGCTGGAACAGAATGATTTTTTTTTTAACTTGCAACTTTATTCTCCTAATTAGTTTCCATTGGAAAAAATAGTGAATTCTGGATTACTTGAAACAGATTTTGCTCCATCTCTACTTAGAGAATCATTTTGCTACTTGAATGCCAGGGCATGATTTAGGTGGAACTGAAGCTCAAGAAATGCACACATGGACAGCCTATGACCTAAGCTGATAAAAATAATCAACTACATAACAGCTGTCTTTTATGTTAAGCAAGTCTTCTGGGGATGGTGATCAATGGAAAAATATCTTTCTAAGTGGAGGCCTCCTAAAAGGAGGACAGAGTACAGGTATATTAGCATTTGTATCAATACTGTGGTGAATGTAAGGCATTTTCACGCAATTTGTGAATATTCATAATAATGACTACCAGTGTAACTACAACCATTCATTGAACAATTTTATCCTGCTGCTGCTACTGCTGCTAAGTCACTTCAGTCGTGTCCGACTCTGTGTGACCCCATAGTAGGCTCTCTCATTTTATTTTCACAACCAAATGATGAGTTAACCATGAGCTCCTCACCTGGCAGAGGCAAGATTTGAGAGAGTAATCTGTCTTCAATCATTCAGCTTAAAGTGGTAGCTGCTGCTGCTGCTGCTGCTGCTGCTAAGTTGCTTCAGTCGTGTCTGACCCTGTGTGACACCATAAACGTCAGCCCACCAGGCTCCCCCGTCCCTGGGATTCTCGAGGCAAGACACTGGAGTGGGTTGCCATTTCCTTCTCCAATGCATGAAAGTGAAAAGTGAAAGTGAAATCGCTCAGTCGTGTCCAACTCTTCGCAACCCCATGGACTGCAGCCCACCAGGCTCTTCCGTCCATGGGATTTTCCCGGCAAGGTACTGGCGTGGGGTGCCATTGTCTTCTCTGTAAAGTAGTAGAGTCAGTGCTTAAACCTATGTCTATTGGATCTAACCCATGACGTAGCCAGTAATTTTCAGTGCCTCTCCTAGGACTTACTCAAAATTTAAAATTTAAAAAGGTAATAAATAATAGCTTGGAACACATGATGAACAATAATATGAGTGAATGAAATTAAAACAAATATGAAGCCTACACTTTGATATAAAAATATAAATGCAAAATTTATGAGATAAAGAGATGTGACTTTAGTGAAATCTCATGTGAAATAATGATGTGGCATCCAAAAACTTTGACTCCATTAACAGTGTTTCTCTGTGGTCCTGCTGTCAGAATTTTGGGCAGGATTATTTGTCATCTTACAGAACAGTCTAAGTTTGGCAAGAAAGGTAGCATTCATAGTCCCTACCCAGTAACACCAGTATTACAAGCAGGGAACCAGAGAATGCCTGACTCTTCACAGGAACACCTTCTACAATGACTGGGCTGGGCTGAATATGGCTGTGTTAGCAAGCAGATATGGGTTAGAAAAAAGACATAATGAATAGACTTTAATTTGAACTGGTCAGAAATTATTGAGGTTATCTTCATCACATTTTGAAAGAAACTTTACTCTCAAAAGAATGTCCAGAAGATAACTGATTCAAAATTGTTGGATTTTGTGAAAAATCCCAGTGGCTGTATAATACATTTCCTTCCTTACCTAACTAGTTTCCACGGAATTTTAGTCATTTGAAGCTAAGGTGCTAACATGCTAAGTAATCCTAGATAAAGTGCTAGCGTGAAGTTTTTTTGTTTTGCCCCACTGCACAGCCACAGCACTCAGGATGTTATTCCCCGACCAGAGATCAAACCCACATTCCATGCAGTGGAAGTGCAGAATCTTAACCACTGGACCACCAGGGAAGACCCTAAGCTCAAAGATTTTAAGTCTTGAAACCATATGAGAAGTGAAGAAAAAAATTAACATTATTTAGTCCAAACAAAAGCTGACAAAGGACATGATGTTTTATAAAATTCAATAGACAAATATGGCTGAGAATTTAGATTCGTGTCAACAAGCTATTTGATGGCAGAATTGAGACCAGTGTTTAGATGATGGAATAATTAGGAATGGCCAGAAATAAAGGGGCTGTCTTGGGAGGTGGGCCCTCCTTTATCATTCAATATGTTCAAGAAGAGGTTAGCTTCTGAGATGATGATTTGAATGAGATGCGAGGGTGGACTCTTGAGGTCTTTTTCAATGCTTTTAGATCTTATGATTCTATATCTTTTGGGCATAAGGTCATTGCAGATTCACTCACTTTTAACTTTTTTGATAAAATGCCCTCCTTTTCCTCCTACTTACTCTGAATACATATTAAGTAATACATTCTCTTAAAGACTTATTTTTAGATGCACAAAAACTGCATAGATTTAGAAGAGATCAAAATATTCAGGCAGCACATCAGGGTCACCAGGGCTTTCTGCACCTGAAAAGAAGAAAAGCAAAATCCAAACACTTTATTAGCAACTGTACACTCTCCTTAGAACACAGGCTTAGCCTGCTGTGTTCCCAACACTAAGTCTTCCCTCCTCCAGGGAGACACTCAAAGCCAAACTCATCAGGGCTGCAAAACATTCTGCAAAAGAACAAAGCATTCATGGCTAATGACGTGGTCCTGCAGGACTAGCCTGTGAATGGGAAACTGGTCTCTTCTAACTCTCAGGTGAAAGATTTCCCCTGTCTGCTCAGCCCCCTACTTTTTCTTTTTTAACAGAAGGAGGAAAAGCTCTTTGATTACTATTAAGTTCTTATGAAGTCGTGAAAATCTCCTACCAGAATCGCTGCAATTCTGTGACACACAGAATTGGCCCACTTGTTCTGCCATCAGCAAGGCTTACACCACGTACAGCCTTTTTGTTTCTTCATTTCCCCTGGCTGAGGGTGCATTTATTCCTTTCAAACTGTGTACACCTGAAAAAGGAAATAGAGGAAGATGCCGTGAAAGATTTGGCTCAGTAAAATTTTTAGTATTTCACTTCTAGAATAAGTGCCTGTTTGGAAAAACTTGGATCTTAGGCTGTACTAGGCATAATTATCTATAAAAAGAGAGAAGCCTTGCTTGCCTCCCCGTGAGAGGATCATGTCTTTGTTCTGCTGTGTAATTAATCTCATCCTGCTCTTCTAGTGCCATTTCTCCCCTTTCGGCTGCCCTCTGATGAACTTTTCTAATGAAAATCCGTATGTTATATTATAAACTCTCCGCTCTTCCCGGTATTACACAGTCCCTTTAAGATACTTTATCTTTTGGTTACATTTCTTTTATAAATTTATCTTTAGTAGAACATTTCAAGTCTTTGTCACCTGTTGTTGATCTTTATAAAGCTCTGTATTTCTTACTTTCTTATTGACTTTTTCCCTGGAATGTGTCCTTCCACAATTTAATGAGATGTAATCTGCCATCAAGAAACTCACTTCCTTTCCAGGATAACCACAGCTGCATCTTTATCAGCATCAAGGACCTCGGGTTCACTGTCACTATATCCAGACGCGGACAGCCTCCAGTGTGTGGTGATTCACCTCTTTAAGGTACAGACTGCAAATACTCTCCCTTTGCAAGTTTTAAACTGTAGACTTTATCCATTTTCTGGATGCAAGCCTAATCCAGGACCAATTTTTCACCATTTTATGTATGAACATCTACTAATCGTTAGTCACTGTGAAAACAAAAACGTTTTAAGATGTAGCATGAACACTGAAAAAAGGAGCATTCAGTGTTTGATAGGACAGTCATCTGTCCTCTGAGGCTAAAGAAAACAAGTATTTCTGTATTAGACATTCATCCTCATAAAGGTATAGATCAGATGTCTCATCCAAGTTCATCAGTATCACCCTCAGTTACTCCTTGCGTTTCATCCTTGTTAGTCTGGGTGGCAACACTGGAACTCAGCATGATCACACTCAGATGGGGGTAATTCCTCAAACTCCACCCTTTTTCCCCCATTGAATACATAACCAAATCTCTTATATAAGATTTGAGACCTACATAGAATGAGAGCTGATCTGGATCTTAGGGTAATTTCTCAGTCAAGTCCTTTCTCATGTCAGGAGTGTGGCAGAGATGCTAAGGGCTTCCCTGGTGGCTCAGCTGGTAAAGAATCTTCCAAGATATTGAAAATGAAATCTAATGACATCTCAGTTTCCCAGTTTGGCCAAAATATAAACTAGTGATGGGAGAGGTTTCTGATGGAAAAAAAAAAAAGTATATTGAAAAGAGATTAGGCTAGGCAATGTCTCCTACAGACAAATTTTGTTTGACTCGGAATACTTCAGACTTACAGGTTAAAGATTGCTGATGATTCCTTTTCTCTTATGGAGCCAAAAGACTAAATAAAATTTGAAATAACTAGCAGATGTGTCAAACATGTATAAAATACAAAAACCCAAGGGATATTCATTGATATAATTCAAGTATTATAAATGAGACACAGAGAAGTGGGGTGGATCAATGAAGAAAGCTGTGCTAAATGATGACTAATAATGTGAAAACATTGACATTTTATGTTATTCAGAAAAAAGATCTGGTTTGTATCACATATAGTATGACCCCACAACTTTATATGAACATATCACTTGAAGCATTTGAATTTGCTGAAAGTTTAGCATTTGCAGTTTTGGGAAAACACTATAGTTTTAGAATGGGACTCTTCCTGAAAACTGTGAGTTTCATGAATAAGGAAATTATTATTCTACATCTGTTAATCCTTGGAGCTATCTATCATGCTGTCATTCCATCAACTGGCCTCCTGATTATGTGAATGTGTTGCAGAGCCTGTCAAGAGATTTTTGTCTGCTGTGAGTGTGTGCTCATTCATGTTCAACTCTTTGTGACCCTGTGGACTATAGATCACCAGGCTTCTCTGTCCATGAAATTTTCCAGGCAAGAATACTGGAATGGGTTGCCATTTCCTACTCCAGGGGATCTTCATGACCCAAGGATTGAACCTGCGTCTCATGTATCTCCTGCATCGGCAAGCAAATTCTTTACCACTGTGCCACATGGGAAGCCCGTTCTGTCTGCTATCAAGCACCAAGTTTGGTGGCAGCTGGGTCAATCAAGCTAGCTGCTTCAATTCTGTCTGCTGGAAGGATTTGCTTTTTTTTTGAAGGTCAGTCCTGAGAGGGTTTTGTGTTAGGATTTTTCATGCTATCCATGTAGTCCATTTAATGTTGGTGGGAATGATTATGCATGGCCAATGATTTTGAACATAGCCATGTTTTAAATTAATCACCACTTTATTTAGTGAGCGTGAGGCTTATCTCCAAGCTATAACTGACTGACCCTCAACTGTTTTCTAGCCTGCAGTCAAAACTGAGCGTTATCTGTATGATTTCTAATTCTTAGAACCAGGTCTATGAATTCTCCCATCAAATTTGTTCTCTCAGTATTGGTTCTTGCCTCAGAACATCGATGGGAAAACATAGGCTGGTGTAGACAGAGTGAGGCACCTTTTTTTCTAATCTACCTTTGAGCCATGTCCTTCCTATTGTAACTTTGTCACTTTGGGGGCATATTTTAAGTAATCTGTCTCTGCACAACCTCCCAGTTCTTCTCGGGCTTTAGAATGCAACTGAGTCAGAGATTGCTGGCTTCAGTGAGGCTTTTTGCTACTTAAATATCATTTAAACTTTGTCAGTTCTTCCGTGTTTGACTAGGATATGACTAGGGCAGAAATGCTTCCCAAGTGGATCAGAAGGTAAATAACCATGTGCCAATGCAGGAGATGCAGAAGATGTGGGTTTGATCCCTGGGTCAGGAAGATCCCTTGGATAAGGAAAGGGCAATCTACTCCAGTATTCTTGCCCAGAAAATTCCATGGACAGAGGCTCCTGGAGGTCTAAGTCTTTGGGGTTGCAAAGAGTCAGACAAGATTGGGCACATTTCACAATTTAGGGCAGAAAAAGCTTTTTCTTAGGAAACCTATACAGTTCTTCTAATATTCCCTTTCAGTTTTTATGAGAACTATCATCGATATTGCTTATATAAAAATGCAAATTTACTCAACTACCATGCCAATTTTTTCTACTACATCTTCTAGAGTATGTGGATTAATTCCTGAGAAACTGAAGAGGAGAGTTTGAATAATAAGTTCTTTATCCTAAAGATGGTTGAGCTCAATTCTAGTTGTTTTATACCTAATTTTACCTCCTCCAGGTTCATATTTTAGGACTTGTGAATTGTAATGCCCACTGCTAGAATTAATTTCTCTATTATTTATTTTCATACCTGAATGGTATAGTGGTTTTCCCTAATTTCTTCAATTTAAGCTGGAATTTTGCAATAAGGAGTTCATGATCTGAGCTACAGTCAGCTCCCGGTCTTGTTTTTGCTGACTGTATAGAGTTTCTCCATCTTTGGCTACAAAGAATATAATCAATTTGATTTTGGTATTGACCATATGGTGATGTCCATGTGTAGAGTTGTCTCTTGTGTTGTTGGAAGAGGGTGTTAGCTATGACCAGTGCATTCACTTGTCAAATCTCTTAGCCTTTGCCCTGCTTCACTCTATACTCCAAAGCCAAATTTGCCTGTTACTCCAGGTATCTCTTGACTTCCTACTTTGCCATTCCAGTCCCCTATAACGAAAAGGACATCTTTTTTTGGTGTTAGTTCTAGAAGGTCTTGTAAATCTTCATAGAACCATTCAACTTCAGCTTCTTCAGCATTACTGGTTGGGGCATAGACTTGGATTACCGTGATATTGAATGGTTTGCCTTGGAAAGGAACAGAGACCATTCTGTTATTTTTGAGATTGCACCCAAGTACTACATTTTGGACTCTTTTGTTGACTATGAGGGCTACTCCATTTCTTCTAAGGGATTCTTGCCCACAGTAGTAGATATAATGATCATCTGAATTAAATTTGCTCATTCCAGTCCATTTTAGTTCACTGATTCCTAAAATGTCGCTGTTCACTCTTGTCATCTCCTGTTTGACCACTTCCAATTTGCCTTGATTTATGGACCTAACATTCCAGGTTCCTATGCAGTATTGCTCTTTACAGCATCAGACTTTACTTCCATCACCAGTCACATCCACAACTGGGTGTTGTTTTCACTTTGGCTCTGTCTCTTCGTTCTTTCTGGAGTTATTTCTCCACTCCTCTCCAGTAGCATATTGTGTACCTACTGACCTGGGGAGTTCATCTTTCAGTGTCATATCTTATTGCCTTTTCATACTGTTAATGGGGTTCTCAAGGCAAGAATACTGAAGTTTTTCCAGTAGTCATGTATGCATGTGACAGTTGGACTATAAAGGCAGCTGAGCATGAAAGAATTGATGCTTTTGAACTGTGGGGCTGGAGAAGATTCTTCAGAATCCATTGGACTGCAAGGAGATCAAACCATTAAATCCTATTTAAAATCAGTCCTAAATGTTCACTGGAAGGACTGATGCTAAAACTGAAGCTCCAAAACTTTGGCCACATGATGCAAAGAACTGACTCATTGGAAAAGACCTTGATGTTGGTAAATATTGAAGGCAGGAGAAAGGGTTGCCAGAGGATGAGACGGTTGGATGGCATCACTGACTCGATGGACTTGAGTCTGAGCAAGCTCTGGGAGTTGGTGATGGACAGGGAAGCCTGGTGTGCTGCAGTCCATGGGGTTGCAAAGAGTCTGGCATGATAGCAATTGAACTGAAGTGGACTGATTTATTTTCAACCAGCAGGAATACAATCCAAAATATTGACAGTATTTTGTAAGTAAAAGGGAAAATTTATTTTAAGAATTTAATGTTTTTTCATAGAAGCCCAATATATATATGTATATATGATTGCATTTGTTTTCAAGAGAAATAGAACAAATTCTCTAAAAACAAAACAAACAAACAAAAATGAACCTCTCCCACTGTCTCTGTCTCTTTCTCAGGAGGTCACAGAAAAAGTTAGAAGGGACCAGTCAGGAATTCCCTAGAAGAAGCTTTGAAGTTTCAAATTCTCCTAAATGATCTTCCCTCTATTTAGTCCCCTATGTCATGTCAATATTTTGCATAGAAGAGAGCATTAAAGGGTAGAAAGAGATTTGAAAATGCATGATTTAGGAGATTATACAAGTTCTGAGAAAGCAAATATTTTTAGCCAGGTTGGGATAGACCATTGGTCGATTCTGAGATATTGACTGTGTTATGAGGCAGAGTTTTCAAAGATTCTTCCAATCAAACACATCTATTTCAACTATATTTTTGAGGACTTTATAAATTATAATTACAGAAATGGGAAAACAAACTCAACTTCACATGCTTGTTCATAAATAAATCTATAGCTCAAGCCTTCATTTTATATTCAGGAAGATATTTATTTCAGCCAAAACTGCCTAGTCCCTTTCATTTGGGTTTATTCACAGAGATCATTCATTGGAACCTGAAGAAAAATCCCCTCAGTTTCATGATTAGAATGAGTGACTACTCTTATATATATATATGTCACTAATACCAGACCACCTGACCTGCCTCTTGAGAAACCTGTATGCAGGTCAGGAAGCAACAGTTAGAACTGGACATGGAACAACAGACTGGTTCCAAATAGGAAAAGGAGTGCGTCAAGGCTGTATATTGTCACCCTGCTTATTTAACTTCTATTCAGAGTACATCATGAGAAATGCTGGGCTGGATGAAGCACAAGCTGGAATCAAGATTGCAGGGAGAAATATCAATAACCTCAGATATGCAGATGACACCTCCCTTATGGCAGAAAGTGAAGAGGAACTAAAAAGCCTCTTGATGAAAGTGAAAGTGGAGAGTGAAAAAGTTGGCTTAAAGCTCGACATTCAGAAAACGAAGATCATGGCATCTGGTCCCATCACTTCATGGGAAATAGATGGGGCAACAGTGGAAACAGTGTCAGACTTTATTTTTCTGGGCTCCAAAATGGTGACTCCACAGATGGTGACTGCAGCCATGAAATTAAAAGATGCTTACTCCTTGGAAGGAAAGTTAGGACTAACCTAGATAGCATATTCAAAAGCAGAGACATTACTTTGTCAACAAAGGTCCGTCTAGTCAAGGCTATGGTTTTTCCAGTGGTGTTGTATGGATGTGAGAGTTGGACTGTGAAGAAAGCTGAGCACCGAAGACTTGATGCTTTTGAACTGTGGTGTTGAAGACTCTTGAGAGTCCCTTGGACTGCAAGGAGATCCAACCAGTCCATTCTGAAGGAGATCAGCCCTGGGATTTCTTTGGAGGGAATGATGCTAAAGCTGAAACTCTAGTACTTTGGCCAACTCATGCGAAGTGTTGACTCATTGGAAAAGACTCTGATGCTGGGAGGGATTGGGGGCAGGAGGAGAAGGGGATGAGAGAGGATGAGATGGCTGGATGGCATCACTGACTTGATGGACGTGAGTCTGAGTGAACTCTGGGAGTTGGTGATGGACAGGGAGGCCTGGAGTGCTGCAATTCATGGGGTCTCAAAGAGTCAGACACGACTGAGCGACTGAACTGAACTGAACTCAGCTACGGCTTGGTGGCTGCGATGGCGCATGAGTATGGCGACCGAGAGGAGCTAACCTGGCCCTGAGTTCATGGGCGGTGGCCGAGAGGAGCTACCCCACGCCCAAGGTCAGGAGCAATAGCTGCGCTTTGCTGGAGCAGCCGTGAAGAGAGACCCTGCATCCAAGGAAAGAGAAACCTGGGTAAGACAGTAGTCACTGAGAGAGGGGATCAGGGGGCAGACAGACTGAAACTACAGTCATGGACAACTAGCCAATCTGATCACATGGACCACAGCTTGTCTAACTCAATAAAACTAAGCCATGATGAATGGGGCCACCCAAGACGGAAGGGTCATATTTGAGAGGTCTGACAGAATGTGGACCACAGGACAAGGGAATGGCAAACCACTTCAGTATTCTTGTCGTGAGAACCCCATGAAGAGTATGAAAAGGCAAAAAGATAGGACACTGAAAGATGAACTCCCCAGGTCAGTAAGTACCCAATATGCTACTGGAGATCAGTGGAGAAATAACTCCAGAAAGAATGAAGGGATGGAATCAAAGCAAAAACAATACCCAGTTGTGAATAGGATTGGTGATAGAAGCAAGATTCGATGCTGTAAAGAGCAATATTGCATAGGAACCTGGAATGTTAGGTCCATGAATCAAGGCATATTGGAAGAGGTCAAACAGGAGATGACAAGAGTGATCATCGACATCCTAGGAATCAGTGAAATAAGATGGACTGGAATGGGCGAATTTAACTCAGATGACCATTATAGCTACTACTGTGGGCAGGAATCCGTTAGAAGAAATGGAGTAGCCATCATAGTAAAAAAAAGCATCCGAAATGCAGTACTTGGATGCAGTTTCAAAAGCGATAGAATGATCTCTGTTTATTTCCAAGGCAAGCCATTCAATATCATGGTAATTCAAGTCTATGCCCTGACCAGTAACGCCGAAGAAGCTGAAGTTGAACAGTTCTATGAAGACCTACAAGACCTTCTAGAACTAACACCCAAAAAAGATGTACTTTTCATTATAGGGGACTGGAATGCAAAAGTAGGAAGTCATGAAACATCTGGGGTAACAGGCAAATTTGGCCTTGGAGTACAGAATGAAGCAGGGCAAAGGCTAATAGAGTTCTGCCAAGAGAATGCACTGGTTATAGCAAACACCCTCTTCAAACAACACAAGAGAAGACTGTACACATGGACATCACCAGATGGTCAACACCGAAATCAGATTGATTATATTCTTTGCAGCCAAAGATGGAGAAGCTCTATACAGTCAGCAAAGACAAGACTGGGAGCTGACTGTGACTCAGACCATGAACTCCTTATTACCAAATTCAGACTGAAATTGAGTAAAGTAGGGAAAACCACTAGACCATTCAGGTATGACATAAATCAAATCCCTTATGATTATACATGGAAGTGAGAAATAGATTTAAGGGACTAGATCTGATAGACAGAGTGCCTGATGAACTATGGATGAAGGTTCGTGACGTTGTACAGGAGACAGGAATCAAGACCATCCTTAGAAAAAGAAATGCAAAAAAGCAAAATGGTTGTCTGAAGAGGCCTTACTAATAGCTGGTAAAAGATGGTAAATGAAAAGGAAAGGAGAAAAGAAAAGATATACCCATTTGAATGCAGAGTTCCAAAGAGCAAGGAGAGATAAGAAGCCTTCCTCAGTGATCAATGCAAAGAAATAGAGGAAAACAACAGAATGGGAAAGACTAGAGATCTCTTCAAGAAAATTAGAGATACCAAGGGAACATTTCATGCAAAGATGGGCTCAATAAAAGAGAGAAACGGTATGGACTTAACAGAAGCAGAAGATATTAAGAAGAGGTGGCAAGAATACACAGAAGAACTGTACAAGAAAGTTCTTCATGACTGAGATAATCATGATGGGGTGATCACTCACCTAGAGCCAGACATCCTGGAATGTGAAGTCAGGTGGGCCTTAGGAAGCATCATTATGAACAAAGCTAGTGGAGGTGATGGAATTCCAGTTGAGCTATTTCAAATCCTGGAAGATGATGCTGTGAAAGTGCTGCACTCAATATGCCAGCAAATTTGGAAAACTCAGCAGTGGCCACAGGACTGGAAAAGGTCAGTTTTCTTTCCAATCCCAAAGAAAGGCAATGCCAAAGAATGCTCAAACTACTGCACAATTGCACTCATCTCACACGCTAGTAAAGTAATGCTTAAAATTCTCCAAGCCAGGCTTCAGCAATACGTGAACTTCCTTATGTTCAAGCTGGTTTTAGAAAAGGCAGAGGAACCAGAGACCAAATTGCCAACATCCGCTGGATCTTGGAAAAAGCGAGAGAGTTCCAGAAAAACATCTATTTCTGTTTTGTTGACTATGCTAAAGCCTTTGACTGTGTGAATCACAATAAACTGTGGAGAATTCTGAAAGAGATGGGAATACCAGACCACCTGATCTGCTTCTTGAGAAACCTGTATGCAGGTCAGGAAGCAACAGTTAGAACTGGACATGGAACAACAGACTGGTTCCAAATAGGAAAAGGAGTGCCTCAAGGCTGTATATTGTCACCCTGCTTATTTAACTTATAGGCAGAGTACATCATGAGAAGACTGGGCTGCAGGAACCACAAGCTGGAATCAAGATTGCCAGGAGAAATATCAATAACTTCAGATATGCAGATGACACCTCCCTTATGGCAGAAAGTGAAGAGGAACTAGAAAGCCTCTTGATGAAAGTGAAAGAGGAGAGTGAAAAAGTTGGCTTAGAGCTCAACATTCAGAAAACGAAGATCATGGCATCTGGTCCCATCACTTCATGGCAGATAGATAGGGAAACAGTGGAAATAGTGTCAGACTTTATTTTTCTGGGCTGCAAAATCACTGCAGATGGTGATTGCAGCAGTGAAATTAAAGACACTTGCTCCTTGGAAGGAAAATTATGACCAACCTAGACAGCATATTCAAAAGCAGAGACATTACTTTGCTAACAAGGGTCCATCTAGTCAAGGTTATGGTTTTTCCTGTGGTCATGTATGGAGGTGAGTGTTGGATTATAAAGAAATCTGAGTGCAGAAGAATTGATGCTTTTGAACTGTGGTGTTGGAGTAGTCTCTTGAGAGTCCCTTGGACTGGAAGGAGATCCAACCAGTCCATCCTAAAGGAGATCATTCTTGGGTGTTCATTGGAAGGACTGATGTTGAAGCTGAAACTCCAATACTTTGGCCACCTGATGTGAAGAGCTGACTCATTGGAAAAGACCCTGGTGCTAGTAAAGATTGAGGGCAGAAGGAGAAGGGGACAACAGAGGATGAGATGGTTAGATGGCATCATCAACTCAATGGAAATGGGCTTGGGTGGACTTCTGGAGTTGGTGATGGACTGGAGGCCTGGTGTGCTGTGGTTCATGGGGTCACAAAGAGTTGGACACGACTGAGTGACTGAACTGAACTTAGCTACTGTTTCTGAGAAGCATTGTGTTCCTTTTATTCTGTGAATGTGTTAGTCACACTCTCTGTATTAGTCAGTTATTTCTGCAGTACTGCTGCATAATGAAAGTACCCAAAGTCTGAGTTTTATAACAATAACCATTCATTTTGCTTAGTGCTAGTCCTGAGAGTGGGCATGTAAAGCCCTGGTGGGGAGGGGAGGGTTGCTGTTCAGTGTCTCCAGGCTGAAGTAGGGATAGGTCAGCTCCTTGTACCTTCTTATACATCATGGACCTGCAGCTACCCAGGATTTAATTCTTAGCACTGTGAATAACTGGAGCAAAGAATGATAAGCAGAAATACTTCATGTCTTCTGTGGCCTTTGACTGGAACTAACACATCCTCACTTCTTCCACATTCTATGGACCAAGTACATGCCATTAATTCCAACATCAGCAGGGCAGAGCAACACACTCTTCCTCTAGTTGGAGAACTATGAAGTCCTGAAAAAGATTGTGAATGTATAGATCTGTTTAAGGGAAGTCCTGGAAAATTGACAAAGATGTATCTGTATGACACAACGGAAGAAGATTTCTGCTTGCCGAGGTTTGAAACATCTGATGTCCTTCCTCTCCCTTCCTAATACTTTTGTGGCAGTAGCATAACTGAGGTTTTGTTCCTGAAATAATACTCGCTGGGATTTTGTACCACAATGAAGTCTTCATCGGACATAGTTTTGGGACAGGCCGGATAGTTGGGATAATGCAAAAAGATGTTGAAACTTCAGATAAATAGCAGTGTGTGGACACAGGTATTAGAAAATTAAATTATACGGTTGCTTTTTAAAAAGTCAGTTTAGTAAGTGGTTTTAAGAATGTCTAATCATATCCACTTTATGTCCTCAAATTCATTTTCTCACACTCACAGGAAACCATGACTCTGATCCAACTATCCTTTTATATCAAGGAATAAAAATTGAAACAACAACCAAAAAAACCCAAACAGCAGCCTTAGTCTGCATGTCTCTTAACTTGTTTCACTTCCTTTCCAATTAATAACATATTAGGACCAGAGCATAGCTAGTTTAAATCTCTGTAAAACAAGGATTTTGCATCAGAAATAATGGTGGTCCCTACTAAATAGTACTAAAGTATTGTGAATATATTATCAAATAGAGGAATTAATAGTTCTTCTAAAAATCACAATGGAGAACTAATTGTTTCAGTTTCAAAGTTGCATGAATAAAACTTTCTGGTATGTTTTAGTACTGATATGTATAATATTGTCTTGCATATTATAAGAGTACAATAGAAGAAAAATGCATATATTTTAAAAATACATAACTGCAATGATCAGGAACATTGAAATTAAATTCTAAATAAAGTGTATAATATATATATATTTTTTTAATTTGAGAATAAGTTGATATCAAGAATTGTTATTCTGGAAAATCACCTAAATGCAATTCAAACTATCTTATTTTCATGAATTTTATCAAGAGAGCTTAGTGAAGAGCACAAATGTAAGTTATAAACAGGTATATTTAATTTCTTGCAAGTGAAATCAAGGGAAAGTCAACAAAAGTGAGGACAGTCTGTGGAGCAATAGCCAAGGTATATTTAGATTCAGGACATGTTTTACTATTTTCATTATTTTTTTAACTGAGATAAAATAGTGAAGACTGGTGTACATGCAGTAAGACAAATGCTGTTGAGTAAAGTTTGGCCCAAATCATGTCAGGGGCAAACAATGGAGATTTAAGAGGTAGAGGAACTAAGTGCTTCTGGGTATTTCACTGTGGTTTATCTGAATTCAATCTGGGGGCTACCTGTAGCATGTCAGACATTTACTCAGAGTATGAGGATCCAGAAAAGAATAATTTGTTCTGAGACCTTAAGAAACTTATAATGATAGAAGTATGTTTACAAGGTAAGTAAGTGATTTTGTCTAGAATAAATTTGACTTCTCACTAGTTTAGTTAGGAATACACAAAGCTACCAAATAGACATTTTAGAGATTCTTTGCCAGATAAAATCTCAAGGCAATGGAAAAGAAGCATCTCCTGAGGAAGCAAGTTTCACAGATGATAGCTCTGGACTGAGAGAATTTTAACTTTCACTGCTCTACTTATGCCATGAGACAAAACGTCAGTCTGTGTTGGCAGAGCTGCGACAATGAAGTGGAAAATCGAATATGTGTAAAATATTGAGCTGTCCCAATTTTCTACTATTCCAGATAAATTATGTTGGCTTGATTCTTTTCATAATTGCTAAAGTTTGAAATGAAAAGAAATGGAATTTAAAACATCAAACCATTGTTACATAATTAAATTGACTCATTAGAAGTCAAGTAATCATGCTGCTGCTGCTAAGTCGCTTCAGTCGTGTCCCACTCTGTGCGACCCTATAGACGGCAGCCCACCAGGTTCCCCCGTCCCTGGGATTCTCCAGGTAAGAACTCTGGAGTGGGTTGCCATTTCCTTCTCCAATGCATGAAAGTGAAAAGTGAAAGTTACGTTGCTCAGTCGTGTCCGACTCTTAGCGATCCCATGGACTGCAGCCCACCAGGCTCCTCCATCCATGGGATTTTCCAGGCAAGTAATCATAGACCCCAGTAATATAATTCAGAAAATTTACTGAAATTCATTTTTTAAAAGTTTTATTTTAGAGTTTTAGCTCCAAACTTTCAGCTTACATCTTGCTTTTAGTGTAAACTCAGTGTAATGTTTCTATACCTTTTACTCCTGCAGACAAGTAAAGACAAGTGGGGATGAATGGTCAGAATGAGGACTCCAAGGCCCTGCAAGCTTTTCAAATAACAAAGAAATTTCAGTCATGTTCTATGTGTCCTCCTCATAAAGGCAGAAAAGGGACTATGGCCTTTGAGAAATGGACAGCACATTTTGGTTTGCCTTAAATTAAACAGAAGATAGCATTCATCTTGTATATCAGAGATTAGAGTCTAGAGTTGATTTAAATTTTGGATATAAACAATTGTATTATATTTTTTGCTTTCTTAAAAACAAGTTCAGTGAGGCAAGAACTTTTTTTATTTTTCTGGCCACCCGTGGCATGTGGGATATTAGTTCCGCAAGCAGTGATTAAACTCATGCCCTCTGCATTGGAAACATGGAGACTAAACCACTGGACTGCCAGGAAAGTCCCAATAATTATATTTTGAATTTCACTGGGGTTTGTGTATGTGTCAGAACTAACATCTAAATTGATAGTTGCACAAAAGTTTAGGACTTTGAGAGCTTTCTTTGATGTCTATGATCTTTAAAACTTCCTGAATATTCACACTTAATATTTCTATTTGGGACAGTGTGTAAACAATCCTGGAATTCTCTGGATGTATGAGAAGTATGAAAAGGAGTCACTTCCTTTCCTTCAGTCTTGAGGTTTATCCACTCTTCTTTCAGGTCAGAAACACCCCCTCATCCCTTA
Organism: Bubalus bubalis; assembly: GCF_019923935.1. Taxonomy (NCBI): domain Eukaryota; kingdom Metazoa; phylum Chordata; class Mammalia; order Artiodactyla; family Bovidae; genus Bubalus; species Bubalus bubalis. The sequence goes on from NC_059166.1 coordinate 45,519,229, forward strand.
ATGCCCAAATATCAGCTTTCTGGAAAGGCCTTGTCTTAGTTCCCCAAATAAAATATCATTTCTGTTCCTGCCATTCTCTGTCCTCCTTCCTCTTCTCTACTTTTCTTCATGTTGTTTGCACATTATGTGTTTGGTTCTCTGTCACCCCCTCACCCCCCACACTTGAATGAAACTTCATAGAAACAGAGTTTTTTCCCAATTTATTCATTTCCATATCCTCAGGACCTAAAACAGTATCCACAATTGAGTGCTGAATAAACACTTTTATTTTCAATTAATAAATAAACTTGAAGAGTGAGGCTGGTTAACTGCTCAGACACGATCTAAACTCATCTTTTATTAGGAACATGGTAGCTCTCATTAGGAGTTGAGGAGGTAATTTAGGGTTTTTAATTCAACTTGCCTGCATTTTAATAGGGAAATATATATGCCACAGTGGTAACTGATAATTCTAGGAAGTCATGAATAACTTGTTATAGCTCTCCAGAGTATAAGTCTACTTTTATAACAATATTTTTCTATCTTTACATGCATCAGTACAGTGATACACACTCACACATGTGTGTGCCACATGAATTAGTACTTTAAAGTTTACATGTTTGAAATTTTATTAACTAAATTTATAGTTGTCTCTTTTTTTTAACCTATCCAGTATTTATTTCTGTTACCCTTTCATTCTTGCACAAACTGTACTTTTTACACTGTGTGTTAAATTGATCTAATATGAAATCCAGTTTAATTATTAAATTTAGTTCAATATTTAATTTGGTTTAATAAAAGTGATCTTGCATATAATGTATGCATTTAATTGATATATTTGGGACAGGATCATTTTGAATAGGTTAAATATTTAATGTAGAGTAATTATTTAAATTATTCAGGATTAAAAATAGAATAGATCTATGTTATCAAAGTAGTGAACAGATAAATGTCATGATTTAATAAATTTCTGTTCACATTTGTGAAATACTGCCATTGCTTAATTTCTGATAGTCAATTTGTCTTTGTCTGTGGTCTGACTAGGAAGTCTGTTTTATTAAAAAGGAAAGAATCTGAAGGTCTTGAGATGACTGCCTTCTTGCTGTGTCCCCACAGTCAGAAAGGCAAAGCATGCTTTCTTGTGTCTCTTTTTAGAAGGGCCTGTCTCCAAATACCAGTACATTGGGGGTTAAGGTTTTATCATATGAATTTGGGAGCACACAAGTGAGATCATTGCAGAATCCTTTTGTTATCTTTTTAAATGAATCTTTATTTACTTTCAGTAACTTGTGTTGATTTCCTTTTTTAAGAAGGAATGCAGACCTAGACTACACCTGATTATTTAATGTCCTTGGTACAACAAAAGCTACATCAAATATAGTTTTCTTTGTTTCAACATTTATATATTTTTTTAACTCTACCTTCTCTTTGTGGCAGATGACAGTTTTATTTTCCTTCATTATGGGAAGCCCTACAACATTTTATTTTTATTTAAAATTTGATAAAATGAATCATATGGAGGACAATATGACATAACTATTTACAGAGGTGTTAACGTAGGTCTTAGGTGTGATCCATAATGACTGAACTTTGAGAAACTTCATCATTTGCAGTCCATTCCTCCTTCCCACTGGTTTCTCAAGATCCAGCTCACCTATGCCCTTTTCTGAAAGTCTTTCTTAAGCTACCTTAATTAATTAACAGCCTTGGTGATTCCACTGAACGTAGCACAAAATATTATGAGAATTTACACTGGCTCATTAGAAACTTGTTTCTCTTGGTGTATTATAAGCCCATGATAGACTAGTTATACCATGTCTAATTTTTCTAAATATTTTCAGTCTTTAGCATGGTGCTTTGAACACAGGGGAAAAAAAGTGTGAATCATTTTAAATAAGATACTACTATATTCAGGATGTAGTACTTGCCAGTTTAGTGCTTACATAGATAAATAAAACACCTTATGCACTCTTTATCATCTTAAAATCACCTAAGCGAGTCTTATCAGAAAACACATAACGAAAGGGAAATGAGACACAACTGAATAGGGCTGCACCACTGATTGCAACGTAACATTAGACATTGCGGATAATGCTCAATTTAACTAAACTGTCTTCAAATTTTTCCAATTGGAAAAACTTGATTTTCCAACCTTCAATTACAAAGCAAAAAGAAAGAATTACATACAAAATAAGTTTACCAGGTAGTTGAATCTGTTTCCTTGTCACTAATCCTTTCTTCTGTAATAAATTTTAAAACTTAGTGCTTCATTACTTTTTAATTAACCAACTACTTATATTGTATTTTTACTAGATGTAAAAACTAAGTTCTTTAAAATTGTTAATGTATAGTATAAATACTAGTGTGTTACTGCTAAGTCACTTCAGTCGTGTCCGACTCTGTGCGGCCCCATTGATGGCAGCCCACCAGGCTACCCCATCCCTGGGATTCTCCAAGCAAGAACACTGCAGTGGGTTGCCATTTCCTTCTCCATTATATAATATAAATTATATAAATATATTATATAAATTATATAATATAAATACTAGTAGCTGCTGACAAATAGCTAATTGACATGGGTAAAGAATAAAGAAATATCATAGTCATTCTCCATTCTGTTCCTAAAAATCATTCTTATAAAATTGTTTATTCAGTTCAGTTCAGTTCATTTGTTGCTCAGTCGTGTCCAACTCTTTGAAACCCCATGAATCACAGCACACCAGGCCTCCCTGTCCATCACCAGCTCCTGGAGTTCACCCAAACTCATGTGCATCGAATCGGTGATGTCATCTAGCCATCTCATCCTCTGTCATCCCCTTCTCCTCCTGCCCCCAATCCCTCCCAGCATCAGAGTCTTTTCCAATGAGTCAACTCTTCGCATGAGGTGGACAAAGTACTGGAGTTTCAGCTTTAGCATCATTCCTTCCAAAGAAATCCCAGGGCTGATCTCCTCAGAATGGACTGGTTGGATCTCCTTGCAGTCCAAGGGACTCTCAAGAGTCTTCTCCAACACCACAACTCAAAAGCATCAATTCTTTGGCACTCAGCTTTCTTCACAGTCCAACTCTCACATCCATACAAGACCACAGGAAAAACTATAGCCTTGACTAGACGGACCTTTGTTGACAAAGTAATGTCTCTGCTTTTGAATATGCTATCTAAGTTGGTCATAACTTTCCTTCCAGGAGTAAGAGTCTTTTAATTTCATGGCTGCATTCACCATCTGCAGTGATTTTGGAGCCCAGAAAAATAAAGTCTAACACTGTTTCCCCTGTTTCCCCATCTATTTCCCATGAAGTGATGGGACCAGATGCCATGATCTTCGTTTTCTGAATGTTGAGCTTTAAGCCAACTTTTTCACTCTCCTCTTTCACTTTCATCAAGAGGCTCTTTAGTTCCACTTCACTTTCTGCCATAAGGGTGGTGTCATCTGCATATCTGAGGTTATTGATATTTCTATCGGCAATCTTGATTCCAGCTTGTGCTTCTTCCAGCCCAGCATTTCTCTTGATGTACTCTGCATATAAGTTACATAAGCAGGGTGACAATGTGCAGCTTTGATATACTCCTTTTCCTATTTGGAACCAGTCTGTTGTTGCATGTCCAGTTTTAACTGTTGCTTCCTGACCTGCATACAGGTTTCTCAAGAGGCAGGTCAGGTGGTCTGGTATTCCCATCTATTTCAGAATTTTCCACAGTTTATTGTGATCCACACAGTCAAAGGCTTTAGCATAGTCAATAAAGCAGAAATAGATGTTTTTCTGGAACTCTCTTGCTTTTTCGAGGATCCAGCAGATGTTGGCAATTTGGTCTCTGGTTCCTTTACCTTTTCTAAAACCAGCTTGAACATCAGGAATTTCACGGTTCACATATTGCTGAAGCCTGGCTTGGAGAATTTTGAGCATTACTTTACTAGCGTGTGAGATGAGTATAATTGTGCAGTAGTTTGAGCATTCTTTGGCATTGCCTTTCTTTGGGATTGGAATGAAAACTGAGCTTTTCCAGTCCTGTGGCCACTGCTGAGTTTTCAAAATTTGCTGGCATATTGAGTGCAGCACTTTCACAGCATCATCTTTCAGAATTATTAGTGACATTTAACTTAATAAGTTTCAATGTGTCCATTGATGTTTTTCCTTCATACTAAAAAAAAATGCTGTGTGTAGTAGACATTTAACATTCACAAAACTGAATGTTAAAAGACCATAAAGGAACAGGTATCTCAGGGATGGTGCTGAAGGTGAGGACTTCACTTTTGGTTCCAATCTTGGTTGGGCTCCCACTCTGGCTCTGGCTTCCAGATGATGGAAAAGATGCTCTGGGCACTGAGGGTTTCTTGCCAAGGCCACATTTTTAAAAAAAAGAAAGAAGAAAAAAAACACAAGAAGTTTCTTGTTAGGGTAAGTAAATAACATGTAATGTCCAATAACAGCAAAAAAAATGTTTAACTGTCTTGTTATTTCTCAAAGGAAACAGATGATTTCTTCTGTCCATTCAAATTAAAGATGTATCTATATGATATCAAATATTTGAATGAAAACTTTATAGAAAATTCTATCTAAGTAAATGAAAGTGCTTTCCACAGTAACAAAGTACACCATTATCTAAATAAATCCAATCCAGATTATTCTAGACAGTGGAATGTATTAGCTGCTGTAGGTGTTTGTGGAGGAGAAACTATTTGCACATG